>NC_134777.1:67199459-67209459 GCF_046742065.1 Oratosquilla oratoria
CTGCGTCATACAGTAAAAAGCTGAATGACGAACTAAGAGATGTTAAACCTAGAAAACTATTAGACACATTGTTAAGAAGTTCTCACAGAAGTCTAAAATGTTGTAACTGAAGTCGCTGCTACTCCAACGAAATAGCCTATCGGCATGTTACAAAGGATTACAAAGGAGGAGCATGCAGACGGGAGACCTTTTGCTCCATAACTAGGTTGGATGCGAAAAGTTATAATAGTAAGTAAATAAATAGATAAATAAAAATTATAATATTATAAATAATAATAAACAAAATAGACGAATAGAGAAAGTTGAATAACAAACAATAATGAATAACAAATAATAATGAATTGACAGATAAACCATAATAAATGATAATCAAACAAATAATGATAAACAGACAAATAACAACAAACTAAATAAATAAATAATGTAAAACAAATAGCAGGCATTACAGCATCTTGCTTAGTTGTTTATCTAAAAGAATCTTAAAGCTTCGAACTGAACTACATTGCACTGCCTCTGCAGGATGTTTATTCCATTCATTAACTACACGGTTGACGAAGTTATTTCTACCCACTTCCAAATTAAATCTATTTCCTGACAGTTTAAGACCATTATTTCTTGTCGTATTCTCATTCAATGTGAAACTTTTGTCACTTTTGATGTCAATCCCCTTTAGAATCTTAAAGACCTGTATCAAGTCACCTCTGAGTCTACGCTTTTTTAGAGAAAACATATTTATATGTTTTAGTCGATTTTCGTATGATTTATTTTTGATATTTGGAGTCAGTTTTGTGGCTCACCGATGTACTTTTTCCAATCTGTCAATATCTTTAATGAGATTCGGTGACTATACGGAAACTGCATATTCCAAATGTCGACGAACTAACGATGAAAGATGGACTTTTGAAGGCAAAAGATCGCGCAATCTTTCCTAGAATCTTATTTGCTTTCTCAGAGGCTGAAATACACTGCTTAGATGATTTGAGATCGTTACTGATAATTACCCCGAGATCCTTCTCACTATCCACTTTTGTTAACGAATTTCCAGAAAACTTGTAATCGTACTGTTATTTTTACTTATGTGCATAACCTTGCATTTACTTGTGTTAAATTTCATTAGCTACTTTTCAGACCATTGCTGTAGTTTATCTAAATCTTGTTGAATATCAAATTGGTTTAAGTGATCATTTACCATTCCGCACAATTTTGTATCATCAGCAAATTTGGAGACAATAGATTTTAGTTAGTGGTCTATATCATTTATGTATACTATGAATAGAAGTGGCCCAAGGACGGAACCCTGAGGAACCTCACTCGTAAAATTTTCCCATCTAGAAGTTTTGCCATTTAGAACAACTCTCTGTTTTCGATCGTTCAACCAATTACTACTCCAACTTAACCACTTATTCCGTAGTAAGTAGTCTTTTGTGGGGGACGGTATCAAAAACTTTTGCAAAGTCTAGCTATATTAAATCTACATTGTTTGTTTCTTTTGTCATAATTCGAGATGACCGTATTGTAGAATTCAAGTTAGTCACGAAAGAACGTTTCCGTCTGAATCCATGCTGGCTCTCATTTATCAAACAGTTACTTTCTAAATGATGCTCTATAGTATCTCTGATGATAATTTCCATCATTTTTCCTTCGATTGAAATCAAGCTTATAGGCCTGTGGTTATCTGGTTTCTTTTTGTCACCATTTTTGAATATGGGAGTAACGTTATCTAGCTTCCATTCTCTTGGGACATCTCCGGATATGATTAATTTCTTGAAGATAATTTCTAATGGAACAACAATCTCATTTTTCATTTCCTTTAAGATTTTTGGATGCCAACCATCAGGCCCTGGTGTTTTATTAACTTTGAGTTTTTATATATGCATTTTATTTTATTTATTTATTTATTTATTTTTTTTTTTTTTTTTTTTTTTATGAATACTGAGCTAAAATAGCTGTTTAAAACATCACACATTCCTTCATTTTAATATTCTAGTCGACCGTCAGCAGATAATAGTGAGCCAATATGATTCCTAATAACCTTTTTTCTCTGATAGCAAAAAAAAAAAAAAAAGTTATTCATATCGTTTCCTGGCGAACGACTGCACAAAGTAATAACCTATATACCGTATAATCCATTGTTTGAAGTACATGTGTAAAGGGGTTATCACACTGGGCTATTTTTCCTCCAGTCTCCAATTAATCGGCGATTCTGACCACCTCCAGAACTTTTTCCGTCATAAAATCACTATGGCAAACTATTAATACTTTGTTTTTTTTCAATAAAAATACATAGGATATCATTTGATATGATAGACAAATTTTTACTCTCCTCCAGAATATCAGATTTCCTGAGAACTACGGGCTTCAAATCTACTCCAACAATTGGAGGAAATGTGGCCCAGAATGAAAATTGGCTATTATTAAATCATTGTGTATGTATGCATGTGTGTGTGTGTGTGTGTGTGTGTGTGTGTGTGTGTGTGTGTGTGTGTGTGTGTGTGTGTGTGTGTGTGTGTGTGTGTGTGTGTGTGTGTGTGTGTGTGTGTGTGTGTGTGTGTGTGTGTGTGTGTGTGTGTGTGTGTGTGTGTGTGTGTGTGTGTGTGTGTGTGTGTTTGTGTGTGTGCGTGTGTGTGTGTGCGTGTGCGTGTGTCTTTAGGCAATGGATACACAAGAGAGAAATACTTATCATATCTACCTTTATACTGGCTCGTTTGTTTGTCCAGGTTCGCCCGCCCCTCCTTCTACCCCTCACCCTCACCCTCTCCTCACCTTCATCCTCCCCATCCCCTCCCACCATCTCCGTCTGTATAAAAAAAAGCGCAGATTTCAAGTTCTTTTTTCGGCTCGCTGAGCAAGAGACTGTTCTTTGCTGCTCGATCGTCTCGAACCACAGCGCTTTGTTTCATAATGAACTTAAGTTTTTGCTAACCAACTCGTTAATCTCCGGTGTGGGAGGAGGAGGAGGAGAGAGGGAAGGAGGAGGAGGAGAAAGGGGAGGAGAGGCGGAAATGGAAACAAGTTGTTGCAAGTTACTAATTGCGGCTGATGCACGCCGTCCGCAGTCTGTGCGGCGTCGTCGTCGACGACGACGACAACGAAAACGATGATAAACGACAACTTTGACAACAACGACGACGTCAAATACGACGAAGATGAAGACGAAACCATTTGTAACAACTGAGACAACATCAAAGACGAAAATAAGGATGTCAGACACAACGGTATTGATGACAATGACAACAAAAACTGTAACGACAAAAATGGCGGCAACAACGACAGCGTTATCGAAGTTAAAAGGGACCAAGACAAAAACGTCGACGACTAAAACAGCCAGACAAACGACGACAGTGACAAGGGCGAAAGATAGAGCAACATAGACAACAGGAAACAAGGAGAAAACACTGTCGACACACCAACAACATTACAGACAATGATAACGTAACAAGATGATAATGCTAATATGACAAAGACAACGACGACAACGACGAGAATTAAAACGACGACAAAACTAACAGAAATAACGACGTCAAATGGACGACGAAAACGACGATGACAATAACGATGATGGTTCCAATTTGGTCTACATCATTATTTTTCAATTATCATACCTAGATCTGAGTTCATGCATTGTTCCACCTTAGGCTATATCACATTTTAAGTTGTTCCAAGAAGCTATGCATTAGTATGGAAAGCTTTATTTCTTCACATCAGTTTGTTCTCTTAACTTCTTAAAGTCTTCCCAACCATCATAAAGAAAAATCATCTGTCAATGTAGTCTGTTCCTTCTAGCGACCTAAATACTATAATCATATCTCTTTCTCTTCGATCTTTCAACATTGGCAGACCCAGTTCTTTTAGTCTTTCCTCATACGGTTTATCTGCCAGACTGGGAACCAATTTTGTGGCTGCCTTTTGTATTTTCTCGATCTTGCTTATGTCCTTTACTCTGTGTCGGGGGCCATACCATTCTAGTCTTAAGTGGATCAGGGATTCTGTTTTTTTTTTTTTTTTTTATCATCTTTTCATCCGTATAGTGAAAAACCACTCTAATGTTCTGCAATAGTCCATATATCACTCCTGCAGACTGGGAACCAATTTTGTGGCTGCCTTTTGTATTTTCTCGATCTTGCTTATGTCCTTTACTCTGTGTGGGGCCCATACCATTCTAGTCTTAAGTGGATCAGGGATTCTGTGTTTTTTTTATCATCTCTTCATCCGTGTAATGAAAAACCACTCTAATGTTCTGCAATAGTCCATATGTCACTCATGCAATCTTGTTGATATGCCTGTCAAGTGATAGGTTATCTTTTATCAACACTTCCATATCTTTCTTTATGTAATGGATTCGCTTCCCAAGGAATAGTTCAAAGATCGTCTTTTAAAATTATTGTCCGCTTCCAATACTTTGCCTTTTTCATTAGAATTAATTTTCCATTCTTGATTCCAGGCGAATATTGTGTTTAGATTTTTTGCAACAACCAACCACCGATATTTTCCGCCCTTTTTCCCCAAATGCGAGGCTAGATGATGATTGGAAAAATATAAAAAAAAATTGACAAAATAAAAATAAATATGTGAATTCTACCACCAAGATAAAAGTGTTAAAGTGAAGTCATCCTTTTTATTTTACTTCACAGAAAGGAGAGAGAGAGAAAGAAAGAGAGAGAGAGAGAAAGAGAGAGAGAGAGAGAGAGAGAGAGAGAGAGAGAGAGAGAGAGAGAGAGAGAGAGAGAGAGAGAGAGAGAGAGAGGGAGAGAGAGAGAGAGATAGCGAGAGAGAGAGAGAGCCAGAGAGCCAGAGAGCCAGAGAGCCAGAGAGCCAGAGAGCCAGAGAGCCAGAGAGCAAAGTTCATTAATTGAACCCCCAAGTGAAAGGTTTTCAAAACTGACGCGTCCTTCTACCGTCTTCCTCTTCCTCTACAGGTGTGAAGCTGGGGACTACGTGAAGCTCTTCCTTCACCTGCAGACGACAGCCGTAAACGAACACACGCCCTGGACGACCCTTCTGTGTGGCGAGGCCGACGACCTTCCCCACAAAACCTACTACTCGACGTCGTACTCCCTCATCTTCCAGTTCCATAGCGACGGCGTGCAGGGAAACAACACCGGCTTCCGGGGCACATATGAGTATGTCCGGAGAGGTAAGTCAGATTCCTCCGGGTTGAACAGGAGGAAGAGGAGGAGGAGGAGGAGGAGGAGGAGGAGGAGGAGGAGGAGGAGGAGGAGGAGGAGGGTGAAGAGAAATAGGGAACGTATGGCTAGGAGTAAGAAGGGGAGGAGAAAGAGGAGGAGGAGGAACAGCAGCAAGAGACAGGAGAGGAGGAGGAAGAGGAGAAAGAAAAGGAGAATGAAGAGGAAGAGGAGGAGGAGGAGGAGGAGGGTGAAGAGAAATAGGGAACGTATGGCTAGGAGTAAGAAGGGGGAGGAGAAAGAGGAGGAGGAGGAACAGCAGCAAGAGACAGGAGAGGAGGAGGAAGAGGAGAAGGAAAAGGAGAATGAAGAGGAAGAGGAAATGGATAAGTACAAAAAGAAAGGTTATGGTTAGGAGGAGGGAAGGGAGGAGAATGAGAGTAAGGAGAATAAGGAGAGGAGAAGTACGAGGAAGAGGAAGAAAAATAGAAAGAGAAGGAGGGTAGGAAGAGAAAGAGGAGTATGGTTAGGAAAAAGAATGAAAGCAGGAAGAGAAGGTGGAGGAGGAGGAGAAGAAGGAAGAGGAAGAGGGGATAAAAAACAAGGGTTATAGTTAGGAGGAGAAAGAGAAGGGTTAGGAAAAAGAGGAGTAATAGAAGCTTGCAGATGAAGAGGCACAGGAAGAGAGGAAGTAGAGATTAGTTAGAGATAAAAAAAAAAGAAAGAGGAGGAGGGAAAGAGAAGGAGAAATAGGAGTCAGTTAGGAAAAGCAAAAAGAAGGATGAGGTCGAGGAAGATAAGGAGATGTTGAAAAGGGACAAGAGCGAGGAGGGTGGAGATCGAGAAAAAGAAAAGGAAGAAGGAAAGGCTTAGGAGGAAGAAGAGGTAGAGGTAGGTCGTTGGAGAGGAAGTGGAGAGGAAGGGGAATGAAAATGAGAAAGAAGAAATGAGGAGAAAAATGAGAAGAGGAAGAGCTGGTGGGAGTAATATGAGAGGAGGAGGAGGAGGAGGAGGAGGAGAGAGAGAGAGAGAGAGGAAGGGAGGAGTAAGACGTGTTTGGTAAATAAGTTGTTGTAAAGGAGAACGAAGAAGGTGAGTGGGAGGTGTAGGAAAAGAAGGAGAGTGGGATTTCGAGGAAAAGAAGGAGTTAGATGAAAGGGAGATGGAGAAGAAGAGAGGGGGAGGGGGAGGATTAAGAGGAAAGAGGAGAGTGTGGAAAAAGAGGATCAGAAAGAACAGGATATGTAGAAGTAGAGAACGAAAAGGAGGAAGAAGAAGGTCAGAAAGAGGAGAGATGAGAAAGAGGGACTCAGAGAAGAAGTGGAGGAGGAGGAAAGGGAGAAGAGAAGTAACAGAAATATAAAGATGAGAAATGAAGAGCAAAGAAAGAAAAAGAAGAAATCTTGGATCAGGAGAAGGACAAGGAAGAACGGGGAGAGAGGGAGGGAGTGGGTGGGAGTAGAATGGAATGGGAGGAGGGAATTTGAAGTTGAGACAGGGAGCTTAATGGAGTGGGAAAGGGCAAGAAGGCTCGTTGGCAAGGGAGATAGAAAACGGAGGCATAAAGGGCAAGGCGAGAGAATGGAAGAAGAGGATAGTAAAAAACAAGGAATAGGTGAGAGGAAAAGCGAAATGGGAGATGAATCAAGGTCTGATTGATTATTAAAGATGGAAAAGAGAAATAAGGAGCCAAATAAGAATCAGTATAAAGATGATGATGAAAAGGAGAAAGATGCGCAGATAGAGGAGAAAATTGATAGAATCGAGAGGAATGAACAAATAAAGAAAAAATAGAGACCTGGGGATGATGGAGAGACGATGGAGAAAAGGGTGGAGAAGAGAGGTGGATGAAGAGAGCGGGGAGGGAGAGGTAGAGAATAAAGGAAGGAAAGGGAGAGAAAATGACGGGGTGGGGAAGGAATCAGAAAAAGGAATAGGAACAGAGAGGTAGGAACATGGAGACAAATGTTCAGAGACAAATAGACGGGTACGTTTTGAAACAGACAAGCGTAGGGCAGACTGGCCTTCAATCAGTTTGCAAATCAGATAGATACAAGGACAGGCCAAAAAGACGTCTAGACAAATAGGTAGGCAGACATAAACACGCACACAAACACGCACACAAACACGCACACAACACAACCACACATATACATAGCTTAGCTCCAGACCTTGGAGAAAGCTTCTGATTTACTCTGTGAAATCCGTGAATAATAAGCACACAATTACTTAGAACAAGTTGGGCGACTTGCTGTTTATTGGCTATACAAGAGGATGGAAAATGATTTGTGCTTCAGGTTTAAGAAGTAGAATATTAAGAATATTACTCCATTTAACTTGGTTCAACGTGGCTTATTTGATAATGATTTTTCATTTGTTCAGTGAAATCTTGAAATATTGACATTTCTACTATATTCGTGAATATTACTGCACAATCATATTAAACAATTTGAATAACATATTGCTTATCAGAGAAATAAGTCTATAGGAAATTAATTATACTGGAGATAAAAGAAAAAGAATTCCGAAAAAAAATATTAATTTTTAACCTTTCTAATCGGTTGAGGAAAATATATAATATATGAAATGTGATATATAAAGGACGTGGTCTCATTCATTTAGGCTATCTTATTTAGTAAAGAATGAAATGAATTAATCATTATTGTTGTTAGGCTAGAATTAGCTGATTTCTATTACAAATGACAAAAGTGAAATGACACATGATGTGAGACCTAAGAAAAAAAAAAAAAAAAATAAACACGGAGAATTAATGGAGGACTTTGTAAAAATTGTATCTGTGTTACCTTGACAACTTCGGTAAAGCTCAAGTATAGGTTACAAGAAGGATTAAGGCCGACAGTGGCTTGACTGGTTTCAGATAATAAAAAGATGTACTCCTAAGAAAATGGAGTTTATTTGGTGTTAATCAGAATGCTGTAATGGTGTTAGAGGAGAACCACTTGCGCGCACACACACACACACACACACACACACACACACACACACACACACACACACACACACACACACACACACACACACACACACACACACACACACACACACACACACAAACACAAATACACACACACATACAAAGGATTACAAAGGAAGAGCATGCCGACAGGAGACCTTTTAGTCCATAATTAGGTCGGATGCGAAAAAAAATATATAATAATGATAAATAAATCGATAAAAATTATAATAAGATTGATAATATTAAATAATATAAGTAAATAAATGAATAGGTAAAGTTAAATAATAAGGAAACTGGTACATGGTAAATAATAATAGTAAGACATAAATAATAATAAATGATAATCAATCAAATAATAATAAACAAATAGAAAAATGATAACAAACAAATAGATTAATAATATAAAACAAATGGCAGGAATTACAGCATCTTGCTTAGGTGTTTATCTAAAAGAATCTTAAAGCTTCGAACTGAACTACATTGCACTGCCTCTGCAGGAAGTTTATTCCATTCATTAACTACACGGTTGACAAAGTTGTTTCTACCCACTACCAAATTAAATATATTTCCTGACAGTTTAAGACCATTATTTCTTGTCTCATTCAGTGTGAAAACTTTGTCACTTTTGATGTTGTCAGTTCCCTTTAGAATCTTAAAGACCTGTATCAAGTCACTTCTGAGTCTACGCTTTTATAGGGAAAACGGATTCATATGTTTTAGTCGATTTTCGTATGATTTATTTTTGATATTTGGAATCAGTTTTGTGGCTCGCCGTTGTACTTTTTCTAATCTGTCAATGTCTTTCATGAGATTCGGTGACCATACGGAAACAGCATATTCCAGATGTGGACAAACTAACATGTATACACATTCTCGAACACACATACACATACGCCCGCACACATATACACACATACGCGCGCTCACACATACACACACACACATACATGCACACACACACACACACACACACACACACACACACACACACACACACACACACACACACACACACACACACACACACACACACACACACACACACACAACGGCCCGACGGTGCAGTGGCACCGCTCTCGTCTGTGAATTTAGCAATTCGAGTTTTAGTCCCAGCCAGGGCTGAAAAAGTTTCAGCATCGCCACACTCCAACTCTGGTGAGCAAGGAGATGTGTGTGTTTGTTTGTCTGTGTAAGGTCACAGGATTACCCATACATCGGGCCATACATGAACTCTGAACTCTCGTCCGTGAGGGTAGCAGGTGTCGATCACAAGTCCAGCACGTAATCCAAGGCATTGGTGAATCACACACACACACACACACACACACACACACACACACACACACACACACACACACACACACACACACACACACACACACACACACACACACACAGACACACACACACACAGACACACACACACACACACACATACACACACACACACACACACACACAAAGGCGGACCATACCGACAGGAGGCCTTTTGATCCATATCTAGGTCGGATGCGAAAAAAAAATCATTTTAATAATAAAATAATAAATAAAAATTATAATAATGTAAATAACAAATAAAATACATAAATAGATGCATAGGTATAGTTAAATAATAAACAAACAGGTAAATAGTAAATAACAATAAATTGACATATAACTAATAATAAATGAAAATCAGACAGACAAAAGATAACAAAACAAAAACAAATAATATAAAATAAATTATAATCATTACAGCATCTTACTTAGGTATTTATCTAAATGATTCTTAAAGCTTCGAACTGAACTACATTGCACTACCTGTGCAGGAAGTTTATTCCATTCATTAACTACACGGTTGGCAAAGTTGTTTCTACCCACTTCCAAATTGAATCTATTTCCGGACAGTTTGAGACCATTG
>NC_134777.1:67221959-67226959 GCF_046742065.1 Oratosquilla oratoria
TATTCCTCTTCCTTCTTATTCTCCTTATCTTTCTCGCAACTCCTTTTCCTCTTCCTTGTTCTCATCCTCACTTTATTCCTCGAACTTTTCTTCCTACTCCTCATTTTCATCCTCAATCACATTTTTATTCTCAACCTAATCCTTCCCTCTTTTTTTTTTTTTTTTTGTTCATCTCGTCATCCTCTTCGACTTCCTTCGTTTATTCATCTCGTCCCTTGCCTCCTTCTTTCCCGTGTCTTCCTTTCTTCTTCCTCTTCCTGCTCCATATCCTACTCCTCTTTTTCCTCTTCCTCACACCTATTTCTCCTCCTTCTCATTTTCTGTCTTATTTTTCTTCTCCTTTTCTTCCTTACTTCCCTCTCTTCCTCCTCCTCTCCTCCCTCCTTCTCTTGCTCTTCTACCTCCTCTTCCCTTCAAACACTTTCAACACCACTTCCTCATCCTCATCCTTCTCATTCTAATCATTCTCATCATCATCCTTCTCATCCTCCTCACCCTCTTCCTCCTCCACCACTCCCTACAACTCCTTCTCTTTTCCTCTTCCTCATCCTTATCCTCATACCCCTCCTTGTCCCCCTCCAACTCATCCTTTCCCTCCTCCTACTACTGCTGTTGATCCTCCTCCTCTCCCTCTCCTCTTCCTTTTCATCCTCCTCCTCTACTTCCTAAAACTCCTCCTCTTTCACATCCGTATTTTCATATTAATTCTTTTCTTCCAACTGCTCTTCCTGTTCTTGCTGCTGCTACTTTTCCTTCTCCCCCTCCCCTTCCTCATCCTCCTCTCGAACACTCCGGACTCCATCTCCTCGAATACCTCGTCCTCGAGCAACGTCCTCCTCGACCCCATCAGCCTTCAGCTGCGACCGCACGATAGACAGCCGGACGAACAGCTTGAGCGGGATCCTTACCAGCCCGAACTACCTGAGCCCGTACCCGCCCAACATCGAGTGCAGGACAGAACTTCAGGGACAAGGGCGACAGCGGGTGCTCCTTGTGTTCCACACATTTCACTTACACTCGCCGAGCAACAGATCCAGTCCGACGTAATTTTTTTTTTCCTTGTGTTCGCTCTCGACATACGAAATCTGCTTTAAACTCTCTGCGGCAAAGAGAGTATCATTCAGCTGAATAGAGTTGCCTGGTGGCGACTAGAATTTTTTCTATGTGCATATTTTAAAAAATTACAAAAGTTCAAAAGAGTTACAAAAACAAAATGTCTGCAGAAGGCTCCTCCGAAAAAAAAGTATACAATTTCGAAGTCAAATGCCGATGCCCTGGAAATATCTTGAGATTCGCCTTTCAAAAAGGGGAGGAGAGTTGCAGAGTTTCCTAGCGGAAATAAAGAAAGACAAAGCGTACTAGGTGACTCTTGGAAAAAATAATTGTACAGAAAAAAAAGGTAAGACGTTTGAGAAAATCTAGTGTTGCGTGGTCTCCAAAAGAGAGGAGGCGCGCGACTGCTGAGTTCTGAAGACCATGAAAATAGCAGAGGAAAAAATATAAAAATGCAGTATTTTGGCAAAGGGAAACTAAATGTCGCCAGTCAGAAAAGAAGCATTGATAAGTGAGGATGTTTTAGAGCCTACCTTGCTCAGGAGTAGTACGTGAGGCGAGTTGCACCAAATATGAGAAGTGTACTCCTTACAAGACCAAAAACTTCTCTAGTTTTGGACCATTCTGACTCCCTGCCTGTATAAACTATTTCCTCTCTATCTGTTAAGTTTTTCTTGTCTTTTTTGCTAGAAATGTGCCTACATTTAATCCCAAAAATGAGGAAAATATTCCATTTAAGCCCGAATGCTTCCCAGGTCATACTGACTCCTTACCTTTGCAAATTGTTTCGTCTCTATCAACTTGCTCTTAGCCTTTGTGCTAGATACATACTGTATTTACATTCAATCTACTCCAAAGAAAAGTGACTGCATCCAACTTTCCGACTTATAGCTTAATTTATATAATAAATTTCCTATTTATCAAGATTTTCCTTTTTTTTAATGAGATAATGAAACATCTTTCCACTTTGGAACTTCTCTTTTGTTGTCAGTATGGCAAAATCACTCTTCTGAGGTTTTTGACTGCTCATCTTCTTTGGGGGAATTTGGTGCACTAGACATATAAAAAGCATGTGGTAAAGTCTGGCACAAATATTTGCTTACTAAGCAATTTCTCATTCGTTATCTGCCCCTCTCTCTGCTCCCTCGCCTTTGATATTCTTTTTGACCATTCACTGGATGTCTTTTGCAGAATGTCACTGCTCCTGATGATCAACTTTATCATCTTCTCATCTTCCGCCGCGGTGTTACCCCTCTATCTCTTTTTTCCTCACTATTTTCATGGTCACTGGTCGTCAGAATTATTAGTTACGTGTCTCCCCTCCACAGAAGACCACGCAACACTAGACTTTCTGAAATGACTCACCCTCTTTCTGTGCATTTACTTCTTGTAGGAATTAAATATTTTGTGTACGCTCCAAGAAGCTCGTTCAGGGTGCATACGTCGTGATTCACTAGTGGCCACAATGCCAAATCAACTTTAGTACATGCCTCATTCTTACTATTTTTGTACTATATTTAATCATTATATGTATTCTGTATATAGTAAAGGAAGCTGTATAGTACAGTATCACTTTTTAGGATTATAACAACGATTCTGATCAATGCTATGACACGTGGCAACAGCGCTTTTCTTGCCATGCTGCCACACCGTGGTGTCACAGGTGATACAGGTGGGATGGGGAGAGTAATTGTTGTTATAATTCTAAAAAGTTATAATCATTGTACTACACAGCTTACTTTACCATATACATAATATAACAAAAAATCAAATAGCACATACATAGGAAATAAGTGAGAAAGAGAATCATGCACTAAGAATGATTTGGCACGACGTATGTCTCACCCTGAATGGATTTCATGGAGCCCAATCTTCCTTTCTTTCTACTGGGAGGCTTTGGAACTCTCCTCCTCCCCATACTTTTCTATTTGTCTATTAATTGGACCCTTTCAGAAAAGGAGTTTCAAGAGACCTCTACTGTACTGCAATTGATTTTGAATTAGAACAGTCTTCGCTCTTTTCTTTCCGGAAGAGGCTCTCTGCGATTTTTTTTTTTTTTTTTCAGTTCCTTGAAAAATGTCGAGGATGAAGAATAGCCCATTATGCAAATATAGCTTTCGATGATGATTTATTAACCCTCTAGATGCGTTTTGTGATTTCAAATGTTTTAACTGCAGCAAGGTGATTTTGTTCAGCCGACTGAAACACCCTCCACAGCGACGGTGTTCTATAGACACTTTTTTATATGTTTATGATCATCCAACATAATTCAGATTTAGAATCTTAATTGCATGATTAGGTTCATTCGGTGCTATAGGTGTATAATTCCAATTTGATTTCCAGATCACAAACTTAATCCTAATCGTTTTGTAAACCCTAATTCTAAACTTAACTCAAACATCAATCACACAAATATTAATCATCGGTACTATTATCATTATTGTGTTTATATTTTGTTAGCATTGAAATTCATTACCAGTGACAATATCAGTACCATTACAATTACTAATACTTTTACCATTTTGTCTTGCAAAACTATTACAATCGCAAATGTCATTCTTAGAGGGGATTTACACGGTTCGTCGAACGCGGTTCGACAGACACGTGTTTAAAGTGATGTGTGTGGGTTTAACCAACGTGTTCGACAACCAAATACCCCTTTCACACGTTCACACATCACTTTAAACACGTGTCTGTCGAACCGCGTTCGACGAACCGTGTAAACCCCCTCTTACAATCACAAATGTCATTCTTAGTAGTAATATCATTACCATTACTATTACCATCATCATTATCACTTCAACTACCGTTACCATTGTCAATATCGTTACCATTACCTTTACATTTACTATTATCACTGCTACTATTAACATTAACATTCACATTAAACAACATTAACACTGACATTAACATTAACACTGACATTGACATTGACGTTGACATTAACATTAGCATTAACATTAACATTAACATTAACATTAACAATAACATTAACATTAACATTAACATTAACATTAACATTGACGCTGACATTGACATTGACATTGACATTAACATTGACATTAACATTAACATTAACATTAACATTAACACGCTGTTGCCGTTGTCATTGTTATTGCCATATCCATTACCATTTGCATTCCCTTTACCCATATATTGCTCACATTACTGTTAACGCTAGCATTAATGCAAATACTACCTTAAATGTTAACCCAATACTAACTAATGCTGATGATTTTCTCATTGCTAGCGTTGATTCAAATGCTAAACCTTTTACTAATGCCTGTGGTAATGTTAATGCTGAGGTTGTTACTAGTTTTAATCTGATGGTAATGCAATTGTTAAAACCAGGGCTAAAGTTGACTGCTAATGATTTTTCTAATGTTAATGGGTTATCACACTAGGCTTCCATGGGCTTCACTAGCGCCGACAGTTCAGAATTTAGAATATTCTCTCAATTCTCCAAATATCAAATCATTTTTCTGTCATAATTGGCAACGCTGAATAATGAATTAAGAGATTGTAAACCTATACCAGTGTTAGACATACAGTTGAAATGTTCTTAGAGAAATCTAGATTTCTGTAAGCGGAGTCATATTCTAGTTATTCAAATGGAGATTGGAGGTAGGATGTGGGAGGAAAAATAGCCCAGTTTGATAACCCCTTTAATCTCAATACTAATGCCACAGTGTCAGTGTCAATGCTAATCCCAATTCCAACACAATCCCTAACTTTAACCTTAACTTTAACCCTATCCACAGTCTTAACCTATTAAACTCCGATGACAAGATTCTTGTCATTTGGTCAAATAGAACAAAAAATCATAAAACACCAAAATGTTTGATCAAACACCAGAAAAATATGACGTCAGTCCTCGATTCACTCGCGAGCGAAGCGAGGACTGCCGTCATATTTTTCTGGTGTTTGATCAAACATTTTGGTGTTTT
>NC_134777.1:67231959-67236959 GCF_046742065.1 Oratosquilla oratoria
GCGGTAGTATCGCATAATCAAGGAAAAACCGCGGTTGTGTTTGAACGCTTCCACTGACTTATCATAATTGAACCACCTCGATTGAAACCATGGCGGTTGAAACCGCTACTGTGAACAGGGCCTTATGTATCCTTACACCCAAGGGACTTTTTCTTCCTTTACCGTGAGTACCTTACCTTCGTTAAATAGTCTTCGTTAAATAGTCTTCGTTAAATTGTCTCCTCCGGAGACTAATTCGGATCCAATCATGTCGTCTAAAGATGTTATCCCACTGGGCTATTTTTTTCCTCTAACCCCCAATTAATCGGCGGTACCGTCTACCTCCAGCACTTTTTCATCTGTAAAATCACTAAAGCAAACTGTTTTGTTTTCTCAACAAAAATCCATAGAATGTCATTTGATGTGCTGTAGGAAAATTAATTCCCTCCAGCATATTAGATTCCTTGAAATTTTCCTGCTGCAAATCTGCTTCAACAGTTGGAGGAACAATAACCCAGTGTAATAACGCTAAGCTTAACCCAGCAAGAGGACCAGGAAGACAAGCATCTTATAGGTTTTGTTTTATTTCCAGCATCAGACAACCTTATTCGACTCGACACTTTGACACTTCTTGTCTATGGCTTCGACCCTTTCGAGAAGGACGTTTCGAAACACCTCTGCGTTTTTGTTTTTTGTTCTTATGTCACCCCTTGAAATACATAAAAAGAAAAAGGATGTTTCATTTATTTAAGAGCTGGAGCTCCTGGGTCCAAACTGGCCTTTTTTCATTCAGCCCTTGGGGAACCTCAAGTACCTGGAAAAGTTTTCGGGAGTTGTCTGTGTAGCATGCCCATTCTAACTTGGCAAAGATTTTCTTGTTTTACTAACCTTACCGAAAAGGTGACTTGGAAGTCTCAGAATTCTCTGTCTTACAAATTTCACGCAGTTTCTACCTTTTTCTTCTTCTTGTTCTTCTTCCTCTCCTCCTCCTCCTTCTTCTTCTCCTTCTGTTTCTTCTTTTTCCTTTCTTCTTCTTCTTCTTCTTCTTCTTCTTCTTCTTCTTCTTCTTCTTCTTCTTCTTCTTCTTCTTCTTCTTCTTCTTCTTCTTCTTCTTCTTCTTCTTCTTCTTCTTCTTCTTTTTCTTCCTCTTCTTCTTCTTCTTCTTCTTCTTCTTCTTCTTCTTCTTCTTCTTCTTCTTCTTCTTTTTCTTCCTCTTCTTCTTCTTCTTCTTCTTCTTCTTCTTTTTCTTCTTCTTTTTCTTCTTCTTCTTCTTCTTCTTCTTCTTCTTCTTCTTCTTCTTCTTCTTCGTCTTCTCCTTCTTCTTCTTCTTCTTCGTCTTCTTCTTCTAATTTTTCTTCTTTTTCTTCTTCTTCTTCTTCTTCTTCTTCTTCTTCTTCTCATTTTTCTACTTCTTCTTCTTCTTCTTCTTCTTCTTCTAATTCTTCTTCTTCTTCTTCTTCTTTTTCTTCTTCTTCTTCTCCTTCCTCTTCTTCTTCTCTTTTTTCTTCTTCTTCTTCTTCTTCTACTTCTTTTTTTTCTATTTCTTCTTCTTCTTCTCCTTCTATTTCTTTTTCTTCCGCTTTTTTTTATATATTTGTATTCGTATAAATGTTTTGTGAAAATTTTATTCTAATGTATTTTTTTCTTTCTCTTTCTTTCTCTTTCTCTTTCTCTTTTTCATTCTCATTCTCATTCTCGTTCTCATTTTCATTCTCATTTTTACTCTTATTCTCATTCTCATTCTCATTCTTATTCTCATTCACTCTCATTTATTCTCATTATCATTCCCATTCTCATTCTCATTTTCATTCTCATTCTCATTCTCATTTCCATTAACTCTTTCTCTTTCTCTTTCTCATTCTTATTCTCATTCATGTTCTTATTCTCGTTCTCATTCTCATCCTCATTGTTATTGTCATCATCATTCTCTTTCTCATTCTCATTCTCATTCTCATTCTCATTCTTATTCTCATTCATTCTCATTTATTCTCATTTTCGCTCCCATTCTCATTCTCATTTTCATTAACTCTTTTTCTTTCTCTTTTTCATTCTTATTCCCATTCATGTTCTTATTCTCGTTCCCATTCTCATTCTCATTGTTATTGTCATCATCATTCTCTTTCTCATTCTCATTCTCATTCTCATTCTCATTCTCATTCTCATTCTCATTCTCATTCTCATTCTCATTATCATTCTTCCTTTCATCCTCACTTTCATTCTTATTTTCACTTTTTACTTTTATTTCCACTCTCACCCTCATTCTCAACCCCACTCTTTTTCCCGCACTCTCTGTTATTCTTATTCTTCCTCAGGCCTCTACCCTCGTCACACGGAGTGCCACTACTTCTTCCGGGGCCAGAGTCATGAGCAGGTCCGCCTCGTCTTCTCCTCTTTCGACGTTCGCGGTCACCCACCGTAAGTACAGATGATTTGTAATGCCAGAGACTACATTACCGGTAATGTGTAATACCACAGGGTAGTAGGTAATATCATATAATGCATGTCTGCTTTCATACAGTATGTGTTGCATTCCATGTAGGATACAAATATGATTAAACTGAATAATGCAATCTAATATTATTTAGTGATAACTGGTGACTCGAGTTTCATTGATTGGATTCTCGCAGTCCCAGCAACAAGGTTCGGTTAGATTAGGTTAGGTTAGGTTGTGTTAGGTTAAGTGTTAGGTTAGGCTCGGTTAGGTTTGGTCAGATTAGGTTAGATTAGTAGAAAGGTTCCAAAGTAAAGGAAGGGATTTGGAGTTCGGGAAAGAATCCGTTGTTTCTCACGGACCTCTTCTAAATTTTAGTCGAAGTCTGCTTCAGTCAGCTGTCAGCCCTCTTGAGGGACTGAGCTTTGACAAGGGCACCACAGCATCACAGCTCAGTCTGGAACACAAAACAAGAGGAGGACAATGGGTCCGTGGTGGAGTTGGCTGGTTGGCCGGTTAGACTTAAGGAGGCGGGACACTAGGCTAGCATGCTTCTTGTTTTTATTATTTCGTTTGAGTAGAAACGATTTCGGTCACAATATTCTAAGAATATCTCAACAATATGTCTAACATTCGTATAGGTTTAACTTAGATCGTGATTAAGCTTCTCACTATATGCCGTAATAGTAATTTGATATTTGGAAATTTGAAAAGCAAAAGATCGTAACCGAAGTAGTTTCTACTCGAACGAATTAGAAAAACGAGCAGCATCCTACCGAGAAATGACTAGTGTTCCGCCAGTATCCTCTCCATAGCATTAGACAGAACAAAATAACTTAAGTCGAAATACAAGACATGTCAAAGATTTCTCTAATAACACCCGAGGTCCCTAGATGATAAATAGGATCGTCATATTTTAGATAGAATATATTATTTGAAAATCTAGTTCCTCCTTGAAAAAGTTGTTCTAAATTACCGCAAACGACATCGTTTACCTTGTTTCTTAAATCCTAGAAGTTAACACGATGATAGACGAGTGATACCAAAATAAGAAATTCAGTTTCATTTGCATCAATAACGGGTGAATTGGTCACAGTTCTTGTAAGAATATCGGGCTAAAGAGGTGGAATCATGGAGGTAGTACATCGGGCAGTAAATTGTCCAAATCGAATAACTCATATGTTTATTTTGTAGTCATACTATAGACTCATAAACAGGTTATTTATGCCAAAGACCACAAGCAATAAATAAAGCGATATAAAGTATAACTGTACGAAGCTGTACAGTTGCCAGCACATATATCTGTGACACTGGTTAGGCCTAACTCAGTGTTTGTTTACATTGAAGTACCATGATATGAGTCATTCAACTATCACAGATGAGCAAGATCTCATTCAAACCCTGTTGTCACTGCAAAACTTAACACACACTTGAGAAACATAACCCCTTACGGGTTACTGACAACACAAGATTCATGGGGTCAGTATGTTAGGGATGTTGATAACATCTCAACGGACCAAAGCCACATATCATTTGTTTATAACTGAAGACTAGTTTTCAACTGAAGAAATTTTTTAATACTTTTCAACTTTTTCTAGTCCTCCATTCTGCTGCCGTTCTCAATCTCATTCAAAGAGAATGAGTATGAGAATGAGGATGAAAATGAGAATAACGTTGAAAATGAGAAAAAGGAAGGGAATGAGAATGACAATGGGAATGAGGATGGGAATACAAATGACAATAAGAATGAAAATACGAATGAAAATAAGAATGAGAATGAGAATGGGAATGAAAATGAGAATGAGGATGAGAATAGAAATGAGAATGAGAATGAGAATGAGAATGAGAATGAGAATGAGAATGAGCATGAGAATGAGAATGAGAGTGAGAGTGAGAGTTAGAGTGATAATGAGAATGAGAATGAGAATGAGAATGAGAATGAGAATGAGAATGAGAATGAGAATGAGAATAAAAATGAGAATGAGAATGGGAAAAAGAATGAGAATAAACGAGGACAACAGCATTTCTACCTGTGACTCCATTTTTTCGATACTATATTGTTCACAAAGACAGAGACTCTAGTTATCGTTTGAACATTCATATGATCTTATCAATATCTTCGCTCCTGAAAAGGGCACTCCAGAGATAAGTAAAATAATCTGGCAAATATAGAAAAGAATCGATGCATGTATCATATCATTATGCAAAAACAGTGACAAAGATAGAATAAAGCAAGAAATAGTTTCAGACACGATGTCTATATTCTTCTATGCCTAAAAATCACATTTCCTGCATATATATATATATATATATATATATATATATATATATATGTAAATGTATATATATATATATATACAGGTAGTTCTCGATATATGCGACTTCGATATATGCGAATTCGCGTATATGCGATTCAAGAATTTGCACCACTTTTCGATATGTGCGGGGATATATTCGAAGATATGCGATTTGACCTAAAAAAAAAAAAAATAGTCGCGGCCGATTATTTTTTTCAAAATACCTATTATATATTTGAAGTTGGTGCGCATAAAGCCGTGTGGTAACACTGGCTGCATCAGCTAGGTAGAGC
>NC_134777.1:67246959-67251959 GCF_046742065.1 Oratosquilla oratoria
GTTACTCATCATATTTAGCAAGTGAAAATAGAATAATACCATCAACAAATCCGTGGTGACTAAGATATTCACTATCAAACTTCAAACTCTTTACTTCTCAACTCAACCTTCTAAAAATATCTTCCAGATAAGCTGTAAATAGTTTGGGTGAAATAGTATTACCCTGACGGATTCCTCTTTCGATTTTTATCTTTTCTGTATCTTTATGCAGTCGAGTTATAGCAGTATCATTCACATAAACTTTCTCTAGAATTATGACATTGTGTTCATTTGCACCCTCCTCGCATGGTGAGTTAAGTATTAGCATTTGTTCTATCGAGTCAAATACCTTCTCGTAATCTACAAAAGTTAATCGTAGCGGTTTACTGTAGTCTATCGTTTACTCTATTGGCTGGTTCATCACCCATAAATTGGTCTGCAGTCGAGTATTTGTTTCTAAAGCCTGTATATTCTTTTGTCTGGTTTCCATTTAAAAATTTACGCTCTCTTTCTGACAGTACCCCAATTATCTATAAGGAATTTCCTTATTTACCACCAAGGATGTTCCCGTTACCAATGAGTTCAGTGCCTACTTGTGCGAGTTGATCTTTGTCTCATCTTTCGTATAAGACCTGTTCGATATGTATATGTATATATGTCAGGGGGATACAAATTTATATATGTATATGCTCGGTATTATTGAGAAATTGGACGTGAGAGAAAAGAAACACCAAGGTAACACCAACACGTGTTTTTATTGTGGATCAACACAGAGCACTATCCTATCTACCTCTCAAATCACATATAATAGAAATATCACCATTGTGATATATACCGCTACTATCTACCAATTATGCAATATATACGAAGAACAAATGGATACACAAACTACTCCTTGGCTCTGCGGGCGCGAGGATGGATTCTCCTCGAGCGTCGATTCCTCCAGACAAGTCCCCTGTGTCCTCCTTGGACGGGCGCACGTCTCCTCGCACTAATCTCTTCCTAGGTGCAGGCGCGAGGAAGAATTCTCCTCGAGGGTCGATTCCTCCAGACGAATCCCCTGTGTCCTCCTTGGACGGGCGCACGTCTCCTCCTTGGTCTCCTGCTCCGACGATCTCCTTCTCGTGATCTCCTTCAGGCGGTGCCCTCCCTCTGTAGAACTGGGAGGGGAGGGGGGGTGTCCGCCCTTAACGGCGAGCGGCCGTAAAGTGTTCTCCTTCATCTCCATGTCCTTCCCTCTTATACATCCGGGAGGGTGAGGGAGAGTGGGTGTCGGCGATCTGCGCATGCGCACAGTAGTAGTGACCCCGTATAGTTGGGCTTAGTTGGCAGGCCTGGAAGGGTAAGCATGACCTCACGCCACATTCCGGCCTGGGTCAGGTGCGCTGGCTGACCAGCTCCAAGCCTTCATCTCGAGCCGAATCACGTGGTCAGCGGGGGACGAAACGTCCGCGCCGACAGCCCTCCAACCTTCGTTACGTGACCCACGTGACAATATATATATATATATATATATATATATATATATATATGAATATATATATATGTACATATACATATACATATACATATACATATACATATACATATAAATATACATACACATATACATATACATATAATACATATACATATACAAATACATATACATATACATATACATATATATACATATATACATATACATATACATATACACACATATATATATACATATATACATATACATATACATATATATATACATATATATATATATACATATACATATCCATACACATATATATACATATACATATACATATACATGTACATATACATATAATATACAGTACATATACATATACATATACATATACATATACATGTATATACACATATACATATACATATACATATACATATACACGTTGAAGAGGGGGAAAGAAGACATGAATCTAGTTCCGATTTTATTCTTGGCCAGTTTCTCTCTAAACTTCAGAGGAATATTTCTCTGGGGAGAAGTAACGGTGTACATTTACAAACCGACTCCACGTTCCCACCATGGAGGAAGGACTCGCGGGTGGTCGAGCAGATGTATACAATAAAGTATTACAATTAGAATGCCAATTGACTACACCACAAAACTGTTAAATGTCTATATATATATATATATATATATAAATATATGTATATATATATAAATATATATATATATATATGTCTATATATATATGAATATATATGTTTTTTTTATATATATATATATATATATATATATATATATGTCTATATATATATGACGTAAGCGGAGTTGGAAACACAGCATACCTTCGAAACTAGTCAGGAATAAACTCAGACTAAGACTCCTGTGTTCCTACTCCCCTTACGTCAACTTGTCAGAATGTCTCAACATATATATATGTATATATATATATATATGTACATATATATATATATATGTATATATATATATATACATATATACACCAATTGACTACACCACAAAAATTTGAATATATATATATATATATATATATATATATTTTTTTTTTTTTTTTTTTTTTTTTCATTGTAGAGTATGTAATATATTTCTAGTTGCAGTGGTTCCTTTTTTATTGAGTTGTGTCATAAACTGTATTAATGCAACAGCAATCATAGATTTATCTATATAATTTTCACATATCATGGGTCAGATTCAGGTGTCCATAGTTCTGGGTAGTTGATATTGAAAAATTAGAAGCACCAGGAAGTGTTTTCCTACGGCTGAAGCTATCAACTTTCGAAAGTTCGACAGCCGAGGCAAGAAACAGTCATTGTTATAATTATTTGTGCTTGCCTTGCCATCCAGTTGTAATTCGTGTATCACATTTCATAAGTGAGAGAGAATGGCCGAGTGTGTAGAGCAATTCACTAGAGTTTTTAGCATTCCTTAAGTGGATTTTTGCCCTTGGGCACGGTACCGCCATACCAACAGTCTGGGCCTCGGTGGCGAGGTTGGTAGAGACCCAGCCTGTCAGTATTGCGGTACCGGCTGTACTTTGTTCGAATCCTGCCCAGGGCTGAAATTATTTCAGTACCGCTGCGCTTCGAGTCGTTACTCCAACTCTCGTGGACGGAGAGTTAGGTGTGTGTGTGTGCGTGTAAGGTCATAGCATTACCCATAGATCGGTCATACGAGCTCTGAGCTCTCTTCCGGGAGCGAAATAGCTGTCGATCACAAGTCCAACACGTGATCCAAAGACCGAGGTGAAAGGTGAATCACATGAGGGTAGCCCAGTCAATACCAATGACTCATCCCACACACCCATTCTACTCCCATTCGTTGTCCCTTCTCTCCTAGTTCTTTGTAGATGAAGTGTGGTCATCACCGTCAGCCGCCCACTACTCGGGTCAGAAGTGCAGTAAGACATAATACCTCCTTCAAGACGTTATCAAACTGGACCATTTTTCCTCCCACTATTGGAGCAGATTTGCAGCCCGCAGCTTTTAGGAAGAAATCTGATTTGCTGCAATTAAATAATTTCCTCCAGTATATCAAATGACATTCCATGTATTTTTGTTGAGAAAACATAATAATTTGCCATCGTGCTTTTAAGACAGAAAAAATTCTGGAGGTTGGAGGAAAAATAGCCCAGTGTGATAACCACTTAACAGAGCCCGACAGCTTAAGTTTCATTACATAGCAACCCCCCCCTTATTCACACGAGAATAAGAAAAGAAAAAAAAAATTAAGCCGCCTCAGTTTCTCATCTATTCACGATCACTTTCCGCTCACACTTAATTCTTGCCTTCTCTCCTATCTGCTTGGCAGACATTCCCCTTTTACCCATGTCACCCCCCCTTCACCCCATCCAATCATCCCGTTCTCAGTCTTCCCCTCAAGTTCACTCCATCCATCTATGCTTTCCATACTTTTTATGCTAGTTTTCCTGTACTCGTTATTTCCATATGCTCAAACCATCTCAACATTCATTGATCAACCCAAGTTGCCATATTTTTCCACACCTGATCGGTGCCTCACCTCGCCACTCTTCCTAAATCCCTCCCGTTTTCTCTTCCTCAGCAAATTGTCCGCTCGAATGATTCCTTCTTGAGGGTGACTTTCCGCAGCAACGGGCGGGACGAAGGCACCGGATTCTCCGGAACTTACCGCTTTGTGCCCGCACATCACGACATCTACGACATCATCGGCGTCGGTAGTCAAGCCAGTAAGTATATTCGTCTTTATTTTCTTTTTTTCACGTATGTATTAATTTGATATATTACTAATTTTGATTTTGATATATTCAATTTCCTTAATTAGTTGCTTATTCACTTCTGATGGTTTCTTTCCTTGATTCAATGTAGTGACCATAATCGATTGTTTTACATCTCCATTTCTGGCTTTGACCAGACTCTGTCACGCATAAATAGCGTCTATGTTTATTACGTCTTGATGGTTCATTGCTGGACTGGCCAATCCCTAGAGGTAAATTAGTCATAATATATGGCCTTGATGCAAAATACATACACAATATGAAACACAGTATAATGTATGCAGTTTGGTGAGTTGTTTCATTTAACCATGAGACACAAACCATAATGTACGTAGATTCAGATTTAAAAAGAAATCATTGAATCAAGTAAATATCTGCTTACTTGGTTTGTTGATTTAGTGTATTCAGGGTACTTCTAAGGTCCAGACCATCGCTAGGGTCCGGACAGGCTATGGTCCCCGCGAATCTAAAAAAAAAAAAAATAATAATAATAAAAAAATAACAATAAAAAAGGCCTCTCTAGTTGTGGTAAAGTCAACTCACCCACTTTATTTCGGTGACTTCCCCTTTAGCCCTGAAATATATTGTGACGATAGACAAAGCAAAAACTACCAAGAATGTCATCATCAAAGTCAATGGGATAAGATCATCCATTGATTGCCCCCCCCCCCAAAAAAAAACTCATTCTGCCCTTTTGCGGAACGTTTTACTGACGGCTGAGCATTTGTCAGAAAATTTTGAACATTCATGTAGGACTACTCCATGCAGATTTTTTTTAATATT
>NC_134777.1:67261959-67271959 GCF_046742065.1 Oratosquilla oratoria
CAGGTAGGAATTCCCACTCCTCTCTCCACCCATCCCGTTCCCATAGCATTGAGTATTCACTATGTAAGTCTCATGCGGTCAGTACTTTAGGGACAGTTGTACGGACCAGAATAATGCGACGTTCTTTTACAATTAGAGACTAGTTTCCACTCGAAAAGGATGCTGGACACTTTTAACTTCTATCCCTCCTGTTTGGTACTCTCTTATGACTCCAGTTCTTCAACGTGATATTTCCCCCCAAGGAGGAAATGCGACTTAACCCATTCAACTCCGATGACAAGATGTCTTGTCATTTGGTCAAATAAAACAAAAAATCATAAAACACCAAAATGTTTGATCAAACACCAGAAAAAATATGACGTCAGTCCTCGCTTCGCTGCGAGCGAAGCGAGGACTGACGTCATATTTTTTCTGGTGTTTGATCAAACATTTTGGTGTTTTATGATTTTTTGTTTTATTTGACCAAATGACAAGACATCTTGTCATCGGAGTTGAATGGGTTAAGTGAGTTCGTTTGAGTAAAAGTTACTTTAGTTACAATATTTTATTTTTCGTCTCCAAATGTCAAATCACCTTTCGTCATATATTGAGAATCTGAATGACGAACTAAGAGAGAAGTTAAGCCTATACAAATATTAGACACATCGTTGAACTGTAGACTTAGGGAAGTCCAGAATACGGTAAGCGGAGTCGTCTTCCAGTTTTTTTCAAATTCACAACATTTGACGAGAATCTTGAATGGCTCAAACAAGAAAAACTCCTTAAGAGACCAAGAGACTCAAGAAGAGCCAAGACTATTGTCCATAGCTGTTGCCATACTTTCTAACATAAGGATAATAGTTGTTAGGTTTGTATCCGTTGTAGCTGTACGTCGGGTAGTATCCGTTGTAGTTGTATGGGTTGTAGCCAGTCGGGTTGTAAGGCATGTAGCCGGTATCGTACCCATAGTAGTTGTAGCCAATGTTGTTATAGCCATAAGGGTAATACCGGGAGACTCCGGTACTCGAGGTTCTCCGGTACTTGGCGCTACTGGTCCCGGTCTCGGGTGTTCCTTCCTCGGTTCCGGGAGTGACCTCCGGTATCGAACTGACGGAAGGGGCGCCGGTGGCACCAGTTCCGACTAGGAGGAGGAAGATGGGAAGCAGCATCTGTGAGAAGCAGAGGAGTAACAATGAGATTTACAATGGAAAATGATGTAAGAGGAGTCTAACAGAGGGCCGTTTGGTTCGTAAAGGACCGTTTTGCCCCAAAGTTTTTATTTGCTTGGCCGTTGTAACAAGTATAGAATATTTTTTACATTTCAGTACGTCTAGTGTGTACGGGGCCCGTGCCATGAGTCATCGATTCGATGGTCACTCACAGCCGGGTTTCGTGATTTTATTACATCACTGCCACGAGTGATTTATTCCATTACTGTTACATAATAGTTTACATAGTAGCTTCAGAGGGATCAGTTTGTCAAGTGTAGTTGGGAAGGCATATGGGAGGGTTTTGATTGAGAGGATTAGGAGAGGAACAGAGGGAGTAATTGGTGAGGAACAGTGTGGGTTTAGGACATGTAGGGGTTGCGTAGATCAATTTTTTGTGGTAAGACAGATATGTAAGAAAGCTTCAGGAAAAGGTAAGGATGTTTTTGGGCTTATATGGATTTGGAAAAGGCTTATGACAGGGTAGACAGGAGGGCACTGTGTGAGGTATTGCAGATATATAGGATAGGAGGAAAGCTGTTAAGATCAGTCAAGAGTTTTTACGAGAGTATTAGAGCTTGTTTTAGAATCAGAAATGTGTTATTTCGCCTTGGCTGTTCAATTTATACATGGATGGGGTGGTGCGAGAGATAAATGCAAGAGTAGTGGGTCGGGAATTGGAGATGGTTAATGAAAAAGAAGAAAAGTGGGAGATAAGCCAGTTGTTGTTTGCTGACGACAGTGTGCTTGTAGCAGGATCAGAGGAGGGATTGATGAAGCTAGTGACAGAGTTTGGGAAGGTGTGCGAAAGAAGGAAGTTTAAGATAAATGTGGGTAAACGTTAGGTGATGAGATGTACAAGGAGAAAAAGTGGCAGCAGATTGAAAGTGAGTATTAAGGGAGAGAGACTGGAGGAAGTGGATATTTTTAGATACTTGGGTGCAAATGTGGCGGGAAAGGGAGGAATGGAGGTGGGGGTAGAATGTAGATTGAGAGAAGCAAGTAAATTCCTTTGGGGGTTAAAAAGTGTAATGAGAAATAGACATTTGGGAATGGATACTAAGAGGAAATTGTATGAAGGAGTGATTGTGCCGACAGCACTGTATGGGGCAGAAACATGGAACATAAGAGAGGAAGAGAGGAGTTTGAATGTATTTGAGATGAGGTACCTGAGAAGTATGATAGGAGTTACTAGGCTAGATAGAGTGAGAAATGAGGAGGTGAGGAAGGGAACGGGGTGGAAAGGGAGTTGGGAGATAGGGTTGATGAAAGAGTATTGGGATGGTTTGGACACATGGAAAGAATGAGTGAAGAAAGATTAGTAAAAGAGGTGTGGAAGGCAGAGGTGGAAGGAGTAAACATGAGGGGGCGACCTAGGATGAGATGGATGGATGGGGTAAAAGGGGCATTGGGAAAGAGGGGAATGTCTGTTGAGGAAGGACGGGAGAAGACAGAAGATAGGGGTGAATGGAGAAAGGTTGTGTATGGATGATGCTGTGATGCATGAGGGGGAGTGGGTTAGGGATGGGGGGGTGAGGGAGTATGTATGAGAAATAAATTGACGCAGCCCGAAGGGATTTCTCCTCCTCTTCTCCATTTCTGCATGAGGGAACGGAGAGGGGGGGGAGGGTCACCGATTTAATGAAGCGGTCTTGCTGTGGATATGCTGTGTCTTGCGACACTACTTCTGAACAAGAGCAGTGGGCGAGATGCAGGGATGACACGTCATCCAGGAGAAGCCAAGATAAGAGGGAGGGAGGGGGGTGGATAGGAATAGAGTATGTGGGGATGGAATGGGTGGGAGTGGATTTTATGCCTTTGTTTTTTTACTACCTCCCTTGTAAGGGGGAAAAAGCCTTTGGTATATGTATGTATATGTACATATGTATATATATGTATATGTACATTTTTACTATGGAAATTAAATCCAGAACTCTTGTGGTGCTAGACCCGTCTCCTACTAAGTTGTCTATCAAAGGCACAAAAGGTTGGCAACCTCATGATTATTTACATGTCTGTAGGATTCGACGCACCATGTTCACATTCGTCCTGACCCCAGACGTACACTCCACAGGAATAATTGAACGAAATTTTTGCGCTCTCTGCCATGAAGGTTGCGAATTACAAATTCCTCCTGCGAAATCACAGTTAGTAATTACTTGGCTTCCGCATCTAGGAAGTAATACAAGTAAGAGAAAATAACCAATGTAACCAGAGAATGAACTCCAACTCTGGACAGGGTCTTCATCAACTGATTCCGTTTCGTGCCAGGTTGAACCCATAGCTGAACATATGAACAAAGTAATTAACAGGCCTTTTTCGTTTCTACGTAATGCTCCTTTGTTTTGTGGTAAGATCAAAGTTCTTATTCCAATAATATTGCCTCGCAAACTAATACTATCCTCAATTATCAACATACGTATACAATGCTCTTTCCATGTGTACAATAAACATTGTGGGCAGATTCGTGATAAGTGGCGAGGCAAGGCCACCAAAATAGGCTCGATTAGGTAAGGTCACTTTAGAAAAATTTAGTTTTAAATAATTTAGGTAAGTTTAGGTTAGGTTATGCCAGGCTAGGTTAGGCTAGGCTAAGGTAGGTTAGGTTAATCTACGTTAGGGTAGATTAGGTTAGAGGAAGCTGGGCTAGTCTACGTTATTTTAGTTGAGGTTAGGTTAAGCTTTGTTAGGCTTGGATACGCTCGGTTTGACTTGAGCAAGTTAGGCTAGGTTAAGCTCGGATAAGTTAGGTTAGGTTATATCAGGTTAGTCTAAGTTACGTTTGGTCAGTTTAGTTTAGATTATGTCAGGCTAGACTAAGCTAAGCAAGGTTAACCTAGACTAACTTGTATTAGCTTATGTTAGGCTTGGCTAAATTATGTCTAGGTTAATTCAAGTTAGGTTAAGAATAGTTAGGCTAGTCTAATTAGGCAAGGTTAGCTTAGCTTATCTTACCTGAGGCTTGTTTAAGCTAGGTTAGGGTAGGTCAGATCAGGCCAGGAGTGGGCAACCTCCTTAAGCGTCCGTGCCAAAAATCGGCCAATTCTTTGATACAATATTTTCGCACGTGCCAACCGAATTTTTTGAAAATATATTATTTAGTATCTTAGATATATTTGGAACCTTTTCAAATAATTAGAAATTACATTGGAAATGTAAATTCAAATAATGTTATGTGGTTATTGAATCACGTATGATTAAATGTATTGAAATTTAGTCAAAGACTAATGGGAATAATTTTTAGTAAGGTTTTAAATGCAATTCTAGCAGACATACCCAACTACACGATTTAAACTCGTTGTTTTTATACATCAAAAATTGGTCAAGAATCAATCTGAAATTCTCATAAAAGTAACATAACCTCTGTTTATTGCAGGTGTGCTGAATAACAGATTGCAATAACATTTGATGTGATGTTTTCAATGCAGTCGCTAAAAGTTAAAAAATCACCACAGAAAACGTAAGCCTTTCGTTGTGTGACATTTGAGTCTTTTTTATATTTGAATTCGAACACTCATGTAACTGAACTTGGATTTTCCTTACCATTTATTTTTTTTATGAAACACGAGGAATTATATAAGATTTGGTAAACAAATTACAACGCGTCTGGCTGCCTGGTGAATGATGCAAGAACTGAATGGAGTAAAACCAAGATTCTCATGAACTTAACCAGAATTATCGTATACAAAGCTTCAAATTCATTGCTTTCATGATCACAGAGTAAATATATTTATATATATATATATATATATATATATATATATATAGATATGTATATATATATATGCATCTGTGTGTGTGTGTGTGTGTGTGTGTGTGTGTGTGTGTGTGTGTGAGTGTGTGTGTGTGTGTGTGTGTGTGTGTGTGTGTTTATACATTATATATATATGTATATATATATAATATGTATATATATGTATATGTATATATATATATATGTATATATATGTATGTATATATGCATATGTATATATGTATGTATATATATATATGTATATATATATATATGTATATATATGTGTATATATATGTATATATATGTATATATATATACATATATATATATATATATATATATATATATATATATATATATATATATAATATATATATATATATAATATGTTCATTTACGACCTACACGCTTTTGGAAGAAAGTGTTCATTATCCTCATGTTGTAGTTTTCTGCAAAATTGACTAACATCTCGCCTCTGTCATTTCTTTCACCTACTCCAAACTTATCAATGCACGTCTCATCTCCCATCTTCTTCCCCACTTTAGCATTAAAATCACCTATTACCAACGTGTACTTACTTTTTTCTTGATCCATTACCTAACTGGTGTCACCTTATTATATCCGGTGAAGCCCTACATAGGGTGCCCAATGGTCCACGCCGTTATTATGACGGTACCCCATATATCTATGAGGAATTTCCCTGTTTGCCATCAGGGACGTGCCAGTTAGCACTGGGTCCTGCGATTGAGTGTTTGAGCTGCTCTTTGTCTGATCTTTCTTGCAAAACCTGTTCGATATGGGTGACCCTGCAGATATTTCCTCTCTATCGACATAGCTTTTGTAATCATTAAGATTCTCAAGCCTATCCACCACGTCAAGGTGTCAACTCTCGGAATGGAACAACAAAGAACGAAATAGACTTCATATTAGGAAATAAGAGCAAAAGCGTTAACAATGTTACGGTGATAAATAAAGTCAACATAGTGACCATAGAATGGTAGGTTGCACAGCTAAAATTAATTTCAGAGCCGAGAGAAATAAACTAGTCTTAAAAAAGAAAATAAGCTTTGCAAAGGTTAAGGACAATAATAAGAAAATTCAGTTAGAAATTAAAAATAGATCCGAAGCTCTAAGAACTAACGAGGACAGCGTGGATGATATTAATTTGAATTTAGTGAATATCATTAGGGAATCGGCAGAGAAAGTAGGAACTACAAAAAATATTAGAGAGAACAAATGCTCCAAAGCTATAAATGACCTAATTAAAATAAGAAGGACCATGCAGATCAAAAGCATGAGAGACGAAATAGAAAGAGTAGAACTAAACAAGCTTATCAACAAAAGGCAGAGATTAGAGAAAAGAAAGAGAAACATGGATCAAATAGAGGAAACTATTCGGAAAGGTAAAAGTATTAAAATGACCGAGCACAGACATGTTTAGGAAGACAGCAAATGATATATTTGAAAGATAGATATGGATAAATAATTAAATGTAAAGACAAGATGGTAAAAAGAGTAGAAGAATTTTACCAAGAGCTTTATTCGTCGAAGACCGTAGTTGAGCCAGTAAATTCATGTGTAGACGTTAGTAGTGTACCAGAGATTACAAAGGAAGAAGTAGAATTTGCTCTAAAAACTATGAAACGAGGGAAAACACCTAGGGAAGATGGTATATCAATAGATCTGTTGAAAGACGCAGAGGAATTAGTTCATATTAACTTAGCTAAGTTGTACACCCAGTGCTTACCTCAAGAAAGCGTTCCTGATGCGTGGTCCAATCCTATAATGATTTTGCTTCATAAAAAAAGAGACCAGAAGGACCTTAGTAACTATCGACCGATTAGCTTGCTATCAAACGTATATAAAGTATTCTCCAAGATCCTTACAAATAGACTAAGTCAAGTTTTAGATGGAAACCAACCGAGAGAACAGACAGTCTTTAGAAGTGGATATTCGGCCCTAGACCATTTGCAGGCGATAAATCAACTAATAGAGAAAACGACAAAATACAATATACCTCTCTGTTTAGCTTTTGTAGATTACGTGAAGGCCTTTGACTCGGTAGAATAGATAGCAATGCTAAACTCGCTACACAAACAGGGTACAAACGAACAGATCCTAAAAGTTTTAGAAAAGATTTATGCGAAAGGTACCGCTATAATTCGACCACATAACGATACATAAAATATCAAAATAGAGAAAGGAGTACGACAGGGCTATACAATTTCACCCAAATTATTTACAGCTTGTTTGGAAGATATTTTCAGAAGGTTGAGTTGGGAAAAGAAAGGTTTGAATATTAATGTCGAATATTTGAACCACCTAAGGTTTGCGGATGACATTATTCTTATTTCAGAAAGAGCAGAAGACTTGCAAGATATGCTGAGTGTTCTAAACAAATAAACTCCCAAAATAGGTTTAAAAATGAATAAGAGTAAAACCAAAGTAATGTTCAACACGAAAGTTCAAAGTAAAGAGATTGTAATTGATGATGAGAGTCTTGAAGAAGTTGAAGAGTATAATTATTTAGGCCAGATGGTGAAGGTGACGAAAGATCATGATAATGAAATAAAAAGACGCATTACAATTGGTTAGAAAGTGTTTGGTAAGTATAATAAAATCCTGAGAGGCTCTCTACCTTTATGTTTGAAACGTAAAGTTTACAATCAATGCATTGTACCAGCAATAATCTACGGGTGTGAGACTTGGAAGTTGACGAGGGCGATGGAAACAAAGCTAAGGACTGCTGAGATGAGAATGGAGAGATCAATAATGGGAATAACACTGAGAGACCGAAAGAGAGTAAGTTGGGTGAGAGAGCAGACTAGAGTGAAAGATATTGTGGAGGCAGTAAAAGAGAGGAAGTGGAATTGGGCAGGTAAGTTAGTGCGAACGACTGATGAGCGATGGAGCAATTGTGTTACCGAATGAACGCCACGAGATAGGAAGCGTGGAAGAGGGAGACCAGACAGAAAGTGGAGAGACGAGATCGAGAAGTTTGCAGGAGTGACGTGGCAGAGGATGGCACGGTCGTGTGATTCATGGAATGCTATGAAGGAGGCCTTTGTTCAGCAGTGGACTCGGGATGGCTGATTTGATTGATTGATATATAATATGTATATATACACGTATATATATATATATATATATATATATATATATGTGTGTGTGTGTGTGTGTGTGTGTGTGTGTGTGTGTGTGTGTGTGTGTGTGTGTGTGTGTGTGTGTGTGTGTGTGTATGAATATATGATATAAATATATATAAATATATATATATATATGCAAAGTAGACCACTTGGAAAAAGAAACTAACGAAGCAGAGCGCTTTCGTATATTACATCTTCAGTGCAACAAGCACATAGTGATAGGAATACATAGACAATATATACATGATACAAAGGAACCAGGACAGTTTGAATAAGCGTACCGACCAATTACCCCCTAGAGAGCGGAAGGTCATTTTTTCAATTATCTTACGATGGTCGGGTGACATCAGGTCACAGTCGCCAAGGAGAGCGGAAGGTCATTGTCAATTATCTTACGATGGTCGGGCGACATCAGGTCACAGTCGCCAAGGAGAGCAGAAGGTCATTGTCAATTATCTTACGATGGTCGGGCGACATCAGGTCACAGTCGCCAAGGGTCACTGTTTCTACTACTTATATAGGGCGATATTAAGTCAATTTGTTGGATTACATTTTACCTGATATTATCTTACTAATTTCTTGACAAATGAAATTATCAAGTTTGTACAAGCCTTTATGTAGGTTGGTATTTTGATTATTAGTGGTATGAATCAAACTGCACTCTATTAAATTTCTTGCTATTATGTTGTTGGTATAATAGATTGCCTGGGCATTACCCCAATCAACTGGATGATTATTTAATTCAATATGCTTGAATATACCACTAGAATGATTGCCATCCCTAACATTTTTCTTGTGTTGTTCAATTCTAATGTTTAAGGGTTTGGCAGTTTGACCTATGTAAAATTGATTACACATTTTGCAAGGAATTTTATAAATGCATCCTTTTTTTTATTTCAATACTATTGTTGATAAGTTTATGTTTTACTGTACTATCATGTTTAAAAACTACCTTTACGTTAAATCTTTTTAATAATTCTGTGATACTTAACAAATTTTCTTGAAATGGTAAAATTAAAACATTATGATAATTGAAAGGTGATTTAGGCTGAGGAGTTAAAAATGATTTCCTTGAAAAATTGTAAGCAATATCAAGGAATTGCTTAGGGTATTTTAATTCTAGCCCAATGTTAAAAACATTTCTGATTTCTTCATCAATAAATTCAGGACTACAAATACGAAAAGCTCTTAAATACATTGAGGCAAATACTGTACGTTTAATATTATTTGGATGAGAAGAAGAATAATGAATATATGAACTTACATTGGTTGGTTTACGATATACTTTAAATTTAAGGCTATTGTCATGACGTAGGATAGTGCAGTCTAAGAAAGGTAAGGTACAAATTTTCTCAATTTCTAAAGTAAATTTAATAGAATCAACAAGGGTATTCAACTTAGTTAAAAAATTATGGACATTTTTATCTTCTGGCCAAAGACATAAGATGTCATCATAATGTTTTCATTTTACCATTTCAAGAAAATTTGTTAAGTATCACAGAATTATTAAAAAGATTTAACGTAAAGGTAGTTTTTAAACATGATAGTACAGTAAAACATAAACTTATCAACAATAGTATTGAAATAAAAAAAGGATGCATTTATAAAATTCCTTGCAAAATGTGTAATCAATTTTACATAGGTCAAACTGCCAAACCCTTAAACATTAGAATTGAACAACACAAGAAAAATGTTAGGGATGGCAATCATTCTAGTGGTATATTCAAGCATATTGAATTAAATAATCATCCAGTTGATTGGGGTAATGCCCAGGCAATCTATTATACCAACAACATAATAGCAAGAAATTTAATAGAGTGCAGTTTGATTCATACCACTAATAATCAAAATACCAACCTACATAAAGGCTTGTACAAACTTGATAATTTCATTTGTCAAGAAATTAGTAAGATAATATCAGGTAAAATGTA
>NC_134777.1:67276959-67286959 GCF_046742065.1 Oratosquilla oratoria
ACATTTTACATACACACATACATAAATATATACATACATAAATGCATAAATGTATATATATATATATATACATAGATACATACATTCATACATATTTATATATATATACATATATATATACAGTATATATATATATATATATATATATATATTGCATGAGAAATCACATGAACTTGTAATTCTAAATATGCAGAAAAACCACCAAGAAAAATAATAAAATGCCCGAGCGCTTTCGTCTATTTAGACATCCTCAGAGTACATGTACCCTGAGGATGCCTAAAGAGGCGAAAGCGCTGTCGATGTTTCATTATTTACCTTGGTGGTTTTTTCTGCATATATATATATATATATATATATATATATATATATGTATATATATATATATATATATATGTGTGTGTGTGTGTGTGTGTGTGTGTGTGTGTGTGTGTGTGTGTGTGTGTGTGTGTGTGTGTGTGTGTGTGTGTGTGTGTGTGTGCGCGCGCGCAACAATGAATGGGTCCCAGTGAACAGATATACACTTTTATCAACCACAGTACACTTTAAATCTAAGCCATCAGAAGACAGTGTTTCTCAGATCATTAAGATGTTTATGGAAAACTCTTCACTCAATTTCACGCATAAAATTGAGATTGACCACAAACTCCCCTTCCTCGACACTGTTGTACACAGAGACACAGACAGTTTTTCCACGGAAGTGTACGTCAAATTTAGGATTTTGTTTAAATGGCGCCAGCGAATGTCCTAAGAGATATCGACGCAGAGCGATAAATTCTTTTGTCAAGCGTGCGTTCACACACTGCTCTACATGGACTGCTACCAACGCTGAATTGATAAGAATCTCTCAACTCCTTTCCATCAACGGCTACAAGAAAGAAGAGAGACGAATTTATAAGAAGACGACTGGACACTTTCGTGGCCCATGAGACACACGTGGACAACCACACGACCATCAATTTGTATTATAAAAACGTTATGTCTTCTGCTTATAAGCAAGACGAGAAAGTCATGCGGAATATCATCCTGCGTAATATTCAACCCACCGATCCCGACACACACATCAAACTCACAATTTATTACAAATCCAAACGAACTTCCAACCTAGTAATGAAGAACAGCTGTCTCCCACCAACAAATACACTTCAAAAAGTGAACCAAGTATACCAATATACTTGCAATATTGGTGACTGTAGTCGCCTACCTAACATGTATATAGGTTTCACTACCACCACACTGTCCAAAAGAATCACAGCGCATTTACAGGATGGAGCGATACGCCGCCATAACAACAGGGCATATGGGCAAACACTGAGCAGAAAACTGATGGAAGAAAATACAGTAATCCTACTCAGAGAACATGACACCAGGAGATTACAAATGACGGAAGCTGTGTATATTCAAAACTTAAAACCTGCCATCAACATCCAACAAATGCCCGTTTCCACTCTTCCCTCAGCTAAAAGATCAGAAGCAACACACGGAGCGCCACAAGGACTTAGACAGACAGCACCCCACGGAGCGCCACCTTCCGCACAAAGGTCATCTACCTCAGTGCCAACATAAGCCAAATGTAATCACCATTTCAACCAAACACAACTCTACTTACCACTCCTGAAGATGGCCGAGTGAAGGCCGAAAGACGTCTCGAGTTATCATAGATTTTAGAAATTTACTTAGTACCCTCGCCTACAAAGATCGCAACACCGTTAGAAAAATTGAAAAAGCAAACTGCAAACTGAATAATGCTGTAACTGCTGTCGACTTCAATATATATATGTGTGTATATATATATATATATATATATATATATATATATATATATGTATGTATATATATACTTGCATATATATGTACATGCACACATACATAAATACGCACGTACATACATATCCTCATATAATAAATGCGCACATAAATAAAAAGATATATCTGTATATATACATAAATACAAAGATAAATCTGTACACATACATAAATACAACCATAGGCACATATACATACATCCTTGTTCACACATTCATGTAAACACATAAATACATACATGTATACATACATATATTCGTATAGACATTCAATTCCTCAGCGTATTACTGCACATACAGACGCATTAATACGTTTATTCCCGTAAAAATACAAATATACATGAGCCTGAAATGTCCGGCCCATACTTATATCGACATTAAGTAATGAGTAAAAAATTGGTTTCGAAATCACTCGAAAAATTCGAATCCTGATCTGAAATGGAAAACTGACTTCGCCCCATTAATTGCAATTCCAATGATAGAGGAGTAACTGAGGCATGTTCCATCCAGTTAATTAACCCATTAAACTCCGATGACAAGATGTCTTGTCATTTGGTCAAATAAAACAAAAAATCATAAAACACCAAAATGTTTGATCAAACACCAGAAAAATATGACGTCAGTCCTCGCTTCGCTGCGAGCGAAGCGAGGACTGACGTCATATTTTTCTGGTGTTTGATCAAACATTTTGGTGTTTTATGATTTTTTGTTTTATTTGACCAAATGACAAGACATCTTGTCATCGGAGTTGAATGGGTTAATTAACATTAATCTACGGGCGTTCACTACCAAGTGTTGTCTTCCTTCCTGAACATAATCAAGCAAATCTAACTTCCTTTTCTCAGCATATAATATTTTTTTTAAGTATTTACTGCCTTAAAGTAAAAAGAAATCCTGCAAATTAAATGCCAATATTGCCCATTTCTGCACCGCTCGCCTGAAGGGCTTTAAGTTATTCATCCTAATAATGGCCTCAGAAAAAGATTGTTTCGTCTCTGCGATTTATTCAGGTAGGCTTACATTCTGAAGAGGATCGAAACTGCCTCGATTAATGCTGTCACCCTAGTTATTTCACTTCAAGTCCATCGGGATATCCCTTTGGTGGATTCTACAGCAGGAAAGCACATCACTAATGACAAGATAGGCCTCTTTCGTCTTTATGTCCCGAATGTGTATCTCAATTGATTGAAATCACTCGGTACCCTCTCACCCGGTACTGTCAAGAAGAAAATTTAAAAAAAGTACAAAATATGTGAACAAGCGTGGTGCATACAAGAACAGAATAGGTCCCCAGTGGGTCCTTACCCTCATCTTTGGATCTTTTACTCGACTGCGAAACAAAGGAACGAACTTAACCTAACTTAACCTAACCTAACCTAACCTAACCTAACCTAAACTAACCTAAAGCAACCTTATTTAATATAACCTAACCTAGCTTAACCTATCCCAACCTAAACTAATCTAACCTAACCTAATCTAAATTAATATAAACTAATCAAATATAACCTAACCTAACCCAACCTAATCCAATCTTATCTAATCTAACCTAACTTAATCTATTCTAACCTAACCTAGCCTAAGCTAACCTATCCTAATCTAACTCAAACTAAGCTAACCTAATCTAATATAACCTAACCTAATCTAATCTAACCTAACATAAACTAATCCAGACCAACCTAAAGTAACTTACTTAATCTAACCAAGCCTAAACTAACCTGTTCTAACCTAATCCAACCTAGACTAACCTAACCTAACATAACATAACATAATCTAACCTAACCTAACTTAACCTAAACTAACCCAACCCAACCTAATCTAACCCAACCCAATCTAACCTAATCCAACCTAACCTAACCTAATCTAAACCAACCTAAACTAACCTAACCTAATCTAACATAAACCAGCCAAACCTAATCTAACTTGAACTAACCTAAGCTAACCCAAATTAATCTAACCTATCCTAATCTAACCTAACCCAAATTGATCTAGCTTAACCTAATCTAACCTAAATTAACCAAACCTAAACTAACCTAACCAAACCTAAACTAACCTATCCTAACCCAGCCCAACCTAAGCTAACCAAACATAACATAACATAACATAACATAACATAACCCAACCTAATCTAACCCAACATAATCTAACCCAACCTAACCTAACATAATCTAACATAACCTAGCCTAATCTATCCAATCCTAACCTAACCTAACCTAACCTAACCCAACCTAACCTAACTTGAATTAACCTAAGCTATCGTAACATAACATAACCGAACTTAACCTTATCTAACCTAACCTAACCCAACCTAGACCAACCTAACCCAACCTAAGCTAACGTAACCTAACCTATCCTAATCTAACCCAACCTAAGCTAACGTAACCTAACCTACCCTAATCTAACCCAACCTAACCTAACCTAACCTATCTTAAAAACTAAACTAACATAACCTAGCCTAGTCTAACCTAAACAAATACATCCTTACCCAACCTAACCTAACATACCCGAACTCAATTTAACCTACCTTACCCTAACCTACTCTAGGCTAAGCTTCATAATTTACAGTCAAAGAATATGGCACCTCAGTATTTCGAGGGAAAAATATGACGTCACTCTAAAGGGATCTAAAGTCGGGGAAGGGACTCACGAAAAATAATCTTATTTTTCTGTGGCGCTCACATCTGCCCCGTCCCACCGGAGCATGACGTCGTCTAGATGCGTTCGATTTTACGCCTCGTTGACGTAGCATTCGAACGAATGCATAGATGACTTTATGTGATTGATCTTATGATCGATACCTAGATAAGGAATTCTTCCGAGTTGATTGACATAATCTGGCGTTAGACATAACAAAGTTCCCCAAGTATCACAAGCTTGTCACAGTGAATCATCTGTGTGGGGATGATCGAAACGACTCCATCGAGAGGGTTTTGAACCCTTCAGCGACGAGGGGGTTTTCTAAGATGCATCTCGTCACCTGGAATTTGAAAACAAAATTCTTGAAAAGTGACAAACGTGTCACAGTTGTCCATGTACTCGTAAAATCAAGTCTTTCATTGGTGCAACTCTCTGAATAAAATTGCCTGTTGGTAGCCATCCGGCAGCAACAACCAGAAACTAATTAATTGAAATGGTTTTAACCACCTCTTCTCTGGGACAATATCGCACAAAAGAAATGGAGTCATAGAGGTGGGTAAATAAGAGATTATCAAGAGTTTCCTCATCTCAGCAAATTTCATCTGGCAGCAACTATAATAAATATAATAATGAGACGAATGTTTTTCTGATCCTTTTAGGTCCATATTCTTGAAAATTAAGTATTAGGGTGCCCCATACACCACCTTTTCAAGTTAATGCAACGTGATGTATGATAATTAATTGAAATGAGTAATTAACGTGCTTGACAGGTCATTTCCATGTGAATTCAATAGTTTGATAAATGAACGAGACTTTAGCTGTTTACTATTAAGTAATTCTCCTCATATCTATGAGTTATAGACTTAAATAATTTTTAGAATTATAGCCTTCATACCTCAGCAGAGTAGCCTACAGAATCAGCGATTTATATATTTCATTCTAGCTGACATTAGGTGATCATATTTGGCTGTGTCGATTCACCCCAATACTAAAGTGTCATCTTATAGTAATTTCACTAAATTTTACAAATTTCACTAAAATTAAAAATAGGTGACTTTATTCTAACAACAAATTATATTATTTGTCTGGAGCTGTGTTGGATTAAGGTGGCAGCACACTAGGCTAGCATACTACTTGCTTTTGCTTCTTCGTTTGAGTAGAAAAGTCTTCGGTTACAATATTCTAGATTTTAGTAAGAACATCTCAACAATGTGTCTAACATTCGTGTAAGTTTAACTTCTCTCAGTTCGTCATTCAGCTTCTGACTCTTTGATGCAAGAGTAATTTGACATTTGGAAATTTGAAAAAAAACAAAAGATCATAACCAAAATCGTTTTTACTCAAACGAAGTAACAAAAGGGAGTAGGAAAAGTAATTTGACATTTGGGCATTTGAAGAACAAAAGATCGTAACCGAAGTCGTTTCCACTCAAACGAAGTAGCAAAAGCAAACATCATGTTAGTGAGAAAAGCCTTGTGTGCCGCCATTTTTACTAAAGATATGCCTCTATGAACAGAAGCATGTGTTACTTGTTCATGTAAAATATCTACTTATGGAGGAATGATATTACTTTTGTACTACAGTTGTCCCTCCCTAATGCTGTTTCCTTTAAGCTATCCTTTACCTTTCTTATGACCTAAACGAGGTCATCATATTAAGACAACAGGGCAGGACTAGCAGTGATGGATTTAAATTGGACAAATTTAGATTTAACCCATTAAACTCCGATGACAATATTCTTGTCATTTGGTCAAATAAAACAAAAAATCATAAAACACCAAAATGTTTGATCAAACACCAGAAAAATATGACGTCAGTCCTCGCTTCGCTCGCGAGCGAAGCGAGGAGGACTGACGTCATATTTTTCTGGTGTTTGATCAAACATTTTGGTGTTTTATGATTTTTTGTTTTATTTGACCAAATGACAAGAATATTGTCATCGGAGTTTAATGGGTGAAAGGAAATAGGCAAGAACTGGTTCACTAATAGAGTGTTCAACAAATCGAATAGATTTAGTAACCATATAGTGAGCGTTGTAAGTAATTAATTTTATTTGGCATTGAATTAATAAACATGAAGTGCAGATAAAGAAAAGAACACATGGTTCGAAATAGCAATTACAAATGCCGAGGGTAACACAAAAAAACATGTAAGCTTATTTCCATTTTGGTCCTCAATAGACTGAAACTGTCGGTTGTTTTAAGAAACGATTAGACAATTTTATGGGTGGTGATGACAAGTGGTAATAGACATGAAACTGTCTAGTGTAGGCCCTATGGTCTTTTACAGCCTCCTTTATTCTTATGTTCTCATATTCTTATGTGGTAGGGGGTGGAGAGGAAAATTCTGTCACTGTGTTTCCCATGCGTGTCGTAAAAGTGGCACGAAGTTATTGGACAAGGGATCTTTCTGTATGTTCATCCTATTTAAAGTCAAGGTATAAGAGGGTCTGGAAGAAAAACTGTAATTAAAATCCTACAAATTGGACCATAAAATGTGCGTGGTTGTGATACAAATAAGAGTAAAAGGGAAGAGATAAGTAGTTACTTTTCAGAAAAAAGAAATGGGTGTGTTAGCGTAAAGTGAAATTAAGTTGAAAGGGAGGGTTGATTTTGAATTGGGAGTGTGGTAGGGAGAGTGTCTGGAGTGATGGGGGGGGGCGAGAGAGGGAATGAGTGGCTCTGCTGGTAAGTGATGAGATAGGAAAGTGCGTGAAGTGGAATGAAATATCTTCAAGGTTGATGTGGGTGAAAGTGAAATTGGGATGGAAGATGTAGGTTTCTGTGAGTGAATATGGACCTGATAATAAGAAAAGTGAAGAGGAAGGGTAGTTTTTTAATCAATTTGAGTGTTCAGAGAGTTTTGGGAGGAATGTAAATGTCCTGCTATTTGGGAATCTAAATGTTAGAGTCGGGGATGAACCAATAAACGGAGTAGTAGGGAGGATTGGAATACTAGTTGAATCTTAGTGGAGGAAAGATGTTGGAGAAATGTTTAGAAATGGAGTTGATAATGGCAAACACAGCGTAGATGAATAAAGGAATTAAAACACTCCTATTGACGCCATACTTAATCCTCTAAATAACTTACTTGATTTTTTCATTCACTGTCACCAGGCAATTTCATTCAACAGAGACGTGGTCTGAACTCTAAACTCTGAAGTATCTCGATTAATCTTTCTACTTCTTTACTCAACATGTATGTTTATGTTGTCTGCCACTGGGCAATTTCAATCAACTGAGGAAAAAATTAACTGTAGAGTCAAAAATATCAGTTCTATTTTGTATTATAGGGTTATCTTTAGTAGTCTCAGGTAAAAAGGTTAACAATAGAGTCATTAGAATTAGATTTTGTATATTTATTTTCTGATAAAAGTGTGATTTGTTGCTGAAACAAAAGAAAAAACGCAATGGTAGAGCAAATCAGCCGGAGGCTTAGAATAAATGATGAGGATAAAACCATCTCGATTCACCCCGAGACCATTACATTTTCGACATGTTGGAGAATTTTCTTCAGGATTCTATTCAGTTTAGAGGATCCTGTGGCCCGTGATGGATTAAATTAGGTGTAATGATGCAACGCAGTGCCAATGGCAACCCTGGCAACGTGCAAAAGCACAGCAAAAAAAGAAATGAGAAAAAATCCAAAGGTTTCATTTACAGGCCAGTATAGATTCTCTAATTTGAATACTTTTCCAGTTAACGCCAATACCCAAACGAGCCATACCCGTAGTAAGGCCCGAATCCATAGTAAGGCATGCCGAATCTGTAGCCAAAGCCGTAAGGTCTGTAGTAGGAGTAGACCCCATAGTGCGGATCTGCCTTAGCCTCAGGGGCTGGGCGAGCATCAGGTCTGGCCACCGGGTCCGCAGACCTCCTCAGGAGATGCCTATTGGGGTCGCTGAAGGAGGAGCTAGGGTGGAGGTCCACCACGGCCGAAAGGACCTGGCAGACCATGGCGCCTCCGAGGATGACGATGAGGAGATTGGAAGTCTGAAAGGAAGAAAACGGATGAGTTGAGGTTGCCTGCTGCGGAGGCTGTTGAGGTTGCCTGCTGCGGAGGCTACTGCAGTACTGAATGGAATTGCCCGAACAGAATCTGAGAGGTGCGTGACGTAGTAAAGGTGAATGTTACTTCAGATAGCCTTCACTCTTTGAGTACAAGATTCCCCACGCTGCTGAATAGAATCACCTGGCGTTTCCTCAAAAGATAGTTTTTTTTTAAACAGAGGTCCACTTTAAGCTTTAGGCTTGGCGTTACTCGGTACAGTTTTTCTAAAGATGACAAAGGTTCTTGAAAGTGACTTTCCTGAAAGGGTTAATGTATACTGTCCTGACACCATCGTTACTCTGACGTTCTTTAACCCTCTAGAGCCCTTAAATAGTTTCCCTTTCAGCTGATGAGAATATCTGCACAATGAATCCAAATGCTTTTTCAGAATTGATCCACCACTCATTTCATCATATTTTATTTTATTTTGTTTTATTCTATTTTGTTTTGTTTTATTTTGTTTCGTTTTATTTTATTTTATTTTAGTTTAGTTTATTCTATTTTATTTTATTCTATTTTATTTCATCTTATTCTATTTCATCTTATTTTATTTTATTATTTTTATCTATTTTTTCTAACAGTCCTGCATCCCATTCTATATAGTATACATGTACCAGTGGAGCACTTGAAAAAAAAAAATATATATATATATATATATATATATACATACATATATATTTATATACATATATATATATATATATATATATATATATATATATATATATACATATGTGTGTATATATATATATATATATATATATATATATATATATATATATATATATATATATCTTACCATCTGGAATTTTTGTGCCAAAGCCTCGAAGAAACATAGCAATGAGTGGCCATGAGTCTAGTCATGAGAATAATAGTAAAAAAAAAAAAAAAAAAAAAAAAAAACGGATCCAACATTTGAACCAAAATGTTCTTCAACTGAATCATATTTGCTAAATTAAAGAGGTTATAATGATCATATTTAACTTTGTCTACAGAATAAGACAAAGTTTGTGTTTCAAGTTAAAGGTCTGGAATCTTCACCGTTGAAAATTTCCTAGTGGTCTGCAATGATATTCGTTCTATCATGAAGACATTTGACGACGAATATAACAGATAAGTCGCGATTGTTTAATGACTCATCAAAGATAAGCTGGAAAACGGTGCTACTCCACTAGAAATAAACTTTCCTCCATTCCACTTGTTCACGCAGCTGATATAAATTGATACTATGATAAAATGAAGCTTCTTTTGAAAGGCATTAAGGAGAGTATGTATGGTGACCTAAAGGTTATGTCACTTTAATTCGGAATACAACCTGGTTCTTTTGGTCCCTCTGAGAGTGGGACAATCGGGATAAGAAAAACCCTTACGTAAAGGAAGTGTAGTCAGAGTAGATATCACTGACTTCAGGAGACAAGGAATGTCATCAATCCCTTTGTCGTTCATGATGAATTCACCTGCCTCATTATCACATTAATTTCAGGTTGATGAAAAATCTCGTGAAAGGTATAGAT
>NC_134777.1:67296959-67311959 GCF_046742065.1 Oratosquilla oratoria
ATTGAAATAGGCTGAATGAAATGGCCTGACGACAAACAGAAAAACATGAGAATAAGCCTCCTTTCGACTACATAATACTTTTCACAGTTTGTTTGGAGCAATCCATACGCCTTTATTCGGCTAAGAGTAACCCTGGAACTGAAAATAACTCCTGAATAATTCCTTAAGATTGATTATTTGCTTGAAAACTTTGTGGCAAATGCAAGGCGACTTTGTTCAGCTGATGGAAGCCTTCAGGAGTGAAAAAGATATTTCGAAATCCTTCTTTAAAGTAGAAACATAATTTCTGTTGAATCTATTTGGTAAAAAGCCAGACAAATTTATTCAGGTGAGAAATGGACCTCATGAGTGAAAAAAATTACATCTCAGAGCCAAAGCTTTTATCCTTAACTGATTCAAATCTCCTGGCGCCAGAAGTATTAAACAAGTCGAGTAAGATATTCAAAGGTTGAAGAGACTTTGAGCGATTGCATTGCAATTAAAAAACAACAACAACAACAATATGTTCTTTATGCTTTATATAGTACGAGTTACCATACCGCCGTGACCTGCTTTCTGGACAAAGATTCGTATTCAGAAACCTCGTGAGTCACCCTATACCACAGTGCAGACGCCAATACACGTCGACTGTCGAGTTGTATTGGTTGGTTTAAGACATACGCCAATCGATCTTTCCTCGAGTGGTATTCAGGAACATTCCATGGGGCACACTAAGAAAACGACGTCGTCTTACATCACGATCGCCTGCACGATGGCACCGTGGGGCGCCCAACGACTTCTTTGACTGAGCCATGTGATGTGATCGACGAAAAAGTGCAGAAAGGATGCTATGGTAAAAATGATAACAATAGCTTATCGGAAGCTTTGTGTTACGACTGCTAAGATGTTGAAAGTGCCTCAGCATCATTTTTTTTGTCAAAAAATGTGAACAATAATTTGGTATGGCCGTGAATGCGAAAATCGGCACGTTGCATAGCAGAAACCGGACTGTACATAAGAACATAACATATGAATGGAAGAGACTGCAGGAGACCCTGAGGCCTACATTAACCCATTAAACTCCGATGACAAGATGTCTTGTCATTTGGTCAAATAAAACAAAAAATCATAAAACACCAAAATGTTTGATCAAACAGCACCAGAAAACTATGACGTCAGTCCTCGCTTCGCTCGCAGCGAAGCGAGGACTGACGTCATATTTTTCTGGTGCTGTTTGATCAAACATTTTGGTGTTTTATGATTTTTTTATTTTTATTTGACCAAATGACAAGACATCTTGTCATCGGAGTTTAATGGGTTAAGCAGTTCCATGTCCCTTGCTACCTTTCATCCCCATCCATAAAATAATTTAATCTTCTTTTAAAACAACCAATTGTTTCTTTGCTCACTAAGTGTACTCCATTTGTTAACCACTCCGTTGGTAAACCAGTTCTTGCCTATTTCCATCTTAAACCTAAGTTTGTTAATCATCTTTAGCCCGATCTAGCCCTGAGCTGTGGGTTCCAGCGCACTGAGGCTACCTCTATGGTCACCAGAATCCGTGAGATGTTACGTTAACCTCCTAATTACGTCGAAGGATTCCGGCGTGAGATAAATCAAAATCCCTAAAGTATGAGACCGATTGGTCCGTCGTCAGCTGAGAGCTACGGGGTTACCACATTGAGCTATTTTTCCTCCTACATCCTACCTCCAACCTCCATTCAAATAATTAGAATATGACTTAGTTTACAAAAAGCCTGATTTCTCTAAGAAAATTTCGACAGAATGTCTAACATTCGTATAGGCTTACAATTTCGTAATTTATCATTCAGCTTTGCTTTATATGACAGAAAGATAAAAATTTGATATTTGGAGATTCGAAAAATGAAATATCGTCACCAAAGTCGTTTTTACTCAAACGAATCCTCAACTGTCGCCGCTGGTGAAGCCCGTGGATCCCCGTTCATGAAAACTGATTGATCTCTTAAGTTTAAGAAATTAAGTTTTAAGCTAGTGGTCTAGCCCTGTTTTTTTCATGTCTTCCTCACTTTCAAATTGATGTTTCTCAACATCTGCAAGACCATTTCAACAATGAATAACGTCGTTCAGCATCCACTTATTTTTGACGTGTGTCCGACTTTAGAAGTTTCTGGAGACGTCGAGGACCCTGGCGCAGATGGGCCTCTGCTGAACAGAGTCGACCAAATATGTACATGCATTGGCAGAAGGGGTCCCTTTCTATAAGTAAAAGAGGTCACGAGATACGATGATAATTAATTAGTAATTATTTCAAAGATTTTTTAGGCAGCTCGCTCACCGACGCGACCAGTTACATAAAACCGATCGCGGGGCGCAACAGAGTGTGTGTGTGTGTGTGTGTGTGTGTGTGTGTGTGTGTGTGTGTGTGTGTGTGTGTGTGTGTGTGTGTGTGTGTGTGTGTGTGTGTGTGTGTGTGTGTGTGTGTGTGTGTGTGTGTGTGTGTGTGTGTGTGTGTGTGTGTGTGTGTGTGTGTGTGTGTGTGTGTGTGTGTGTGTGTGGGTGTGGGTGTGGGTGTGGGTGTGGGTGTGGGTGTGGGTGTGAGGGTACGGGGGGGTGTTTGTATGTATATGTATATGTATATGTGTGTGATCGGTTTCATGCGACTGATCGCGTCGGTGTACGAGCTGCCTTTTAGTCCAACACTCGAGGATTCTATTCAGGAGAGGAAATAACATGACACGCTGTGGCAATTTACATGCATTACAGATAGTCTGTAAACTATTTCATATTTTGATCTACAGCAACATTAGCTGAATAAAATCGTTTGGGTTCAAGCACAAATGATACCTGAAGAAACCTTCAAGTTGCATCACATCTATCACTCCATCAAGACCAAAACATTTCTTTGAACCGAATGAAGACGACTGGCGATGGCCAAAAGGAATCCCTTTTGTCGAATCTATAACTTAAACGAAATATAAAGACGTGATTTATTAATTTTGTTTCGATCAGTGACAGACAGCTTCAGACCAATGCTTCAGGGTCCGTGTTCAGGGGTTATCACACTGGGCTAATTTTCCTCCGACTGTTGGAACAAATTTGCAGCCGGCAGCTTTCGGGAGAGAATCTCATGAGCCGGAGGAAAAATAACTTTCCTCCAGCATATCAAATGACATTCTATGTAATTCTGTGGAGGAAACAAAGTAGTCTGCTATTGTTTCTTTACTGCGGAAGAAGCTCTTGAGGTGGTCGATACCGGCGGTGAATTTGGAGGTTGAAGGAAAAAGACTTCAGTGTGATAAGGCCTTTATCGAGTCCCAAAAATGAGGACCAAGGGAATGAGTGTTATTGAGGATTGAAGCACAGTTGGAAAAATAAGTACTTTGACCCTTGTTGGTACACAGTCTTGATATACGGCAACAAGAACGCAGAAAAGTGTTGTACTGTAATTCATCTCGAATAAAAAAGTCTTCTTTTCAGTTCTGTTACTAAGACTACTTCTTCATCCTCATCCTCTTTCTACCAAACTCTTACCTCTTTATCCTCTTCCCCTCTCAATCTCCTCACCTCTTCCTCCTCCTATCAGTACTACTCCTATTCTTCCTACTCTTTATCCTCACACTCCTCCTCACCTTCCTCCTCCTCCTCCTCCTCCTCCTCCTCCTTTTCTTCCTCTTATCCTTCCTCCTCCTTCTCCTCTTCATCCTCTTCCCCCTCCACCTCCTCATCTCTTCCTCCTCCTCCTCCTATCCGTACTACTCCTAGTCTTCCTACTCTTTTTCCTCCTACTCTTTATCCTCACACTCCTCCTCTCCTTCCTCTTCCTCTTTTTCTTCCTCTTATTCTTCTTCCTTCTCCTCTTCATCCTCTTCCCTCTCCACCTCCTCACCTCTTCCTCCTCCTCCTATCCGCACTACTCCTATTACTCCTCCTTTTCTTCCTCCTAGTCTTCCTCCTCCTGTTTTTCCTCCTCCCCCTCATGTTCTTCTCACTCTTTTTCCTCCTACCCCTTATAAGAACTTAAGAATGAAGGAGACTGCAAGAGACCATAAGGCCTACACTTATCCTCATCCTCATCCTTCTCCATTTTTCCTACTCTTCTTCCTCATCTTATTCTTCTTCCTCCACCTCGTCATCCTCACAATCATCCTCCTCATCCTTTTCTTCTTTCTCTTCTTCTTACTGATCTTCCTATTCATCCTCTTCTATTTTCTTGGCCTCTTCTTATTCCCCTCCTCCTTTTTTTTTTTTTTTTTTCTTTACTCCGTTCTCTTCCTTCTGCTTCTTCACCTTTCTTCTCCTCCTTCTCCTTCTTTTCCTTTCATTTTCCTGTTTACTTTCTTCTTCTTCGTTGTTTTTCTTCCTTTTTTATCTTCTTCTTCTCCTTTGTTTTCTTCTTCTTCTTCTCCTTCTTTGCTTTCTTCTTCTTCTTCTCATTTGCTTTCTACTTCTTCTTCTTCTTCTTCTTTTTCTTTTTCTTCTTCTTCTTCATCTTCTTCTTCTTCTTCTTCTTCTTCTTCTTCTTCTTCTTCTTCTTCTTCTTCTTCTTCTTCTTCTTCTTCTTCTTCGCATTCTTCTTCTTCTTCTTCTTCTTCTTCGCATTCTTCTTCTTCTTCTTCTTCTTCGTCTTCTTCTTCTTCTTCGCATTCTTCTTCTTCTTCTTCTTCTTCGCATTCTTCTTCTTCTTCTTCTTCTTCGCATTCTTCTTCTTCTTCGCATTCTTCTTCTTCTTCTTCGCATTCTTCTTCTTCTTCTACTTCTTCCTTTCTTCATCTTCATCTTCTTCTTCTTCCTCTTCTTCTTTTTCTTCTTCCTACTTGCCACCTTCCTTTTCTTTCTCCTTCAGCTTGGACGCGAGAACAAGGCCGGGGCAATTGGATTCCCTCTGTTTTCATTTGAGCAAAACATTAAGAACAATTCACTCGTGTCCTCGCCAAGGAAAATCCGCTCCGGGCGGTCAGCCTTGCAAGTGTGTCTCTATGATTAAATCTGGAAACATGCAGCGTTCCCACAAGTTAAATGTTAAGTTAAAGTTAAGTTAAACCTTTAAAACCTAAGTTAAACCTTTAAAACTGGCAAGACTTAATCAAGTAAAGCTTCATATTAGGCGTCCAAAAACAGAGGGGCATCCACGCCACTTTTACTGGTTTCCTGTGAGAATCGTGGAAGGCGTAAGCCTCCTCTATATGTATATCCGTGCTTAACTCGAAACCAATAAAAGTGGCGGGGATGCCCTTCTGTTTCTGGACACCTCAGTTCTGCGTTTGCATATCATCTCCTTCGTCGGTCTTCCTCGTTTTGAGTTACAATTGGTTTCACTTCCTAGTATTACAGTGTGTGTGTGTGTGTGTGTGTGTGTGTGTGTGTGTGTGTGTGTGTGTGTGTGTGTGTGTGTGTGTGTGTGTGTGTGTGTGTGTGTGTGTGTGTGTGTGTGTGTGTGTGTGTGTGTGTGTGTGTGTGTGTGTGTGTGTGTGTGTGTGTGTGTCTGTTGCAGCTCTTGAAGACATAAGCCAGTGCAGTACTTGCAAGAGCTAATGTAGTTCTTGAAAGCCTCATTCATACCAATAACTTGAGACAGTAATTCTCATTTGTCGTACCTGTTCATCACATTCAAAAGTCTTATGCACCTCATGATGACATTTCTTGAAGACTGCCTGCTAAATTATTGAGTCAGTTTCTCAACTGAAATAACATATCCATTATTGAGAATTGTTGCGTTCTTTGAAAAATTAAAATCTTGATAACAATGCGCTTGTAGTTGGTACTGAGGAGAGACTGAAGGAGATGATGACCGAGAGTGAGATTTGGTAGAATGAAATTATGAGTGTGTGTGGGAGGAAGTAATGAGGACCTATGCAAATATGATGGTCACAGGGTGCATGTGAGTGTGAAAGGAGAGAGACCTGAAGAAATGTAGAGTTTTCTGTATCAGAGGTCGTATGCGACTGAAGGAGTGGATGCGAAGGTAAACTTTAGACCAAAGGAAGCAAATAGACGAAATCTTCACCACAAGTGTCTCTAGTTTGCTCAGTTACCACGTCAGTAACACGACCCAATGCACGCCATCTTCTCCACCAGGAGAGGAGAAGCCCAACCAATTCTCCCACAACTCTCGAAGACTGTTTCCAATTACCAACCTCACAACCGATACCTATGCTGCCACTACTCACCACTGCCATCATTACCAATACCACTACCACCATAACAAATATTTCCCACCACAAGGACCATCAAAGTTACCACACCAAGTGTTAACTGCAAACGTTTTATGCAGTTAATATTTTAGAGAATCTAAAACGAGGATGAGGGGACAGAGAAGGGAGGTCGCCGATTAAGTGAAGCGGCCTTGCTCTGAGTGTGCTGTGTCTTGCTGCATTGCTTCTGACCCAGGGCAGTGGTCGGGACACAAGGATGACCCGTCATCCATGAGGAGCTAAGACTAAGGAGGGAAAGGGTGGTGTATGGGAGTGGAATGGGTGGGAGCTGGTACATGCATTTGACTTTTGGCTACCCCCTTGTAATGGGAAAAAGCTTTTGGTGTATAGATAGATATATAGTAACATCATAATGTCACGCAGCATTTCTCTAACTATTGGAGACTATCCCCTCTACTCAAAAGGACAATGCCGATCACATTGATATCTTACTATCCTTCCTTACTACTCGTGCAAACTTCTTTAAGTCTCTCCTTGACTGCCTATAGAACTCCACCGTTTCGGTATGGTCTTGTCCCCAAGGATTGAAGCGCTGGTTACCGCCAACAAGATAACGATAACCACCGTCACCAATGACCATCATAGCCAGTATCCACCATCTCCATCTCCACCTCCTCTACCTCCACCTCCACTTCCATCACCAACTTCTTCAGTAATGCTTTCACAATAACCTCCACAATTTCATCATCAACCACCATGTCCTCCACCCCTACCACCACCCCTTCCACCACCACTTCCTCCACCACCATTTTTCCACTATCAATTACTCCACCACCACCTCTTGCATCATCATCTCTTCCATCACCATCTCACCTACTACCATCATCTCCTCCATCACCCACTCTTTCACCACCATCTCCACCACCACCATCTTATCCACCAATGCTTTCTCCAAACTACCTCCTCCACCACTAACATCACCATCTCCTCCGCCACCACCTCCTCCACCACCACCTACTCTATCCCCAACTCCATCACTTTCACCTCCACTTCCTCAACTTCTTTCCCTAACACTTTGCCTCAACACTTCTTCCACCATCTCCTCCACCACCACCATCTCTATCACCACCATCTCCTCCATCGCCACCTACTCTATCACCAATTCCACCACTTCCTCCTCCACTTCCTCAACTTCTTTTCCCAACACTTCCTCCGCCGTCCCCCCCCCCCCACCAATCAAGAACCTAGCCTCTTTGATGGCCCCCCGTTTGAGTTTTGCTTTCGACAGTTTCAGGCGCATTTGCAAAGACCGCAGGAGAGACATTTCCCGGGAGACAGCAAAATAGCATTACGAAAAGGGCCGTTCCTGAAAGTTACACAAACACCAATATAACCCCCAAACATGTAGAGATGGAGGATTGAGGATGATTATGCCTTGCGGCGGTCGGGCACCCAGTCGTCAATCCTCCTTGAGATTTGTTTGACTTTTAAATAAAATTGGAGAAAACATCAAGAAAATATCAGGAAATATATCAAGTTTCATGACTTCATGCAAGTATTTCATAAACATCCTGTTTATAAACAGCATTTGACGACATATCTTGTGCATATAGAAATATGAAAAGCCAAGAGATTCACATTCGGAATCACTTATCTGCGACCAGATTTTTTTTATCTTGTTTTACTTAATTTCATTTTATTTATTTATTTATTTATTTTACCTGTTCGGATTACCGAGACAAACAGAAGTCACCCGAACATGTTGGATTCGAACCCGGGTCCATAACGTATGAAGGGCAATCAAAAAAGCTTCTCTAATCGGCGCATGTTGAAAGTGTGTGTGTGTGTGTGTGTGTGTGTGTGTGTGTGTGTGTGTGTGTGTGTGTGTGTGTGTGTGTGTGTGTGTGTGTGTGTGTGTGTGTGTGTGTGTGTGTGTTTGTGTGTGTGTGTGTGTTTGTGTGTGTGTGTGCGTGTGTGTGTGTGTGTGTGTGTGTGTGTGTGTGTGTGTGTGTGTGTGTGTGTGTGTGTGTGTGTGTGTGTGAGTGTGTGTGTGTGTGTGTGTGTGTGTGTGTGTGTGTGTGTGTGTGCGTGTGTGTGTGTGTGTGTGTGTGTGTGTGTGTGTGTGTGTGTGTGTGTGTGTGTGAGTGTATGCTGATATTTCTACACACACGCACGCATGCACATGTACACACGCGCGCTCACGCACATACATACACACACATACATACATACATACATACATACATACATATATCGAAAGCCCTTTTCCTCCTTATAAGGGAGGTGGCCAGTATGCACACCCTCCACCCATCCCACATCCATCCAATGCTCATCTATTTTCCCTTTTATTGTAGCTCCTTGTGGATGAAGGGTAATCCCAATAACCTGTCCACACTTTGGGTCAGAGGAATGGCAGCAAGACAATACGCTTCCACAGCAGCAGGGCCCCGACAATCGATGCTGGTTTCCCTCCACCAATTCATTACATGGCGACCGTCCCTTCTCATCCATTCATGAGAAATACAAAACAGATAGGAAGATATTCATTCGGGCCGCGTCAATTTATCATCCACTTACAACCACTCTCAACTCACACCTATCTCTTATTCTCTCCCTTGCCTGCTTAACATACATTCCCCTTTTCCCAAAAATTATCACCCTTGCATTCACCTCCAGTATAACCCCAGCCATGTACATGTTGAAAAACCCCAGTGACATAACACAATACTGACACAGCACTACTTTCACCTCAAGCCACTTACTTTCTCTACTTTCTACCCTAAGGCATACTTTACTACTCGTGTAAAAAAAAAAAAAAATACCACCCTCAACAACCTTACCCCTATCCCATATATCAGGAACACATCCCACAATGCCTTCCCATCTACCTTATCATATGCCTTCTCCAGATCTATGAAAGCACAAATTATATCCTTTCCTCTTCAAGAAATAATCGTATATCAACCTTACTATGAAAAAATTATCCGTGCATACTTTTCTTTTCCAAAAACCATACCGTTCTTCCCCAATTACTGCCTCTGTCCTCCTAATCTTCTCAATTAACACGATTCCATATGCCTTACCAGCTACTTTACACTTAACGGATTGATCCATCGAAAACTACTACTTTCATATTTGTCCTCGTTCCCTTTTTAAAACTGAACTATGTAAATCCCCCTTCAATCCTCTGGCACATTTACCATAGGTGCACATTAAACATCCTCATTAACCAACCCTCATCAGACACTCTATGTGACACCCATCTAACGCAAGTGAATTACCTGCTTTCATCACTTTCAAAATTCTTTTTATCTCATCCTTTCCTATTGCACTGTCATTTCTTCCTTCATCAGATTCATCTTCCTAGCATCTTCGAGTGGCACAATAAATCAATCCCTATTCTCCTCCACATTAAATAAGTCTTTGAAATACTCTATCCATCATCCTCTTACCGCCTTTACTCATATTCAAATCTGTCTGCCTGCACCCTTTACCTTTTCTTTTCTGACTCATTCCCCTCATTCTTTTCATTTTCTTCTAAAACATTTTTTTTCAAAATTCTTTGTCAAACACTTACCCCACTTTACGTTCACTCTACTCTTTGCCTCCCTCACCTTGTGTTTTGCTTCTCCCTTTTTTTACGTAGCTCTCAAAGGCTTCCCCAATTCTATTTTGAAACCAAACCTCATAAATTTGCTTCTTTTCTCTCACCACCGCCTTCATCTCTTCATCCCACCATCCACTGTTTCTCCTTTTGTTCCTTCCCATCCTCCTTATCCCACAAGCTGTCTTTGTGCACCTGATCACTTCCTCCTTGGAACGTATTCATTCTTCTTCTACTCCTGTTTCCCCTTATCTTTCATCAACTCCCACACTTCCCTCAACTATATTCTTTCTTTTTCTCCTTATTTAATCTGTTTACCTTTAGCACTTCTTCACCTCCCTTTCCTTTCCCTCCTCCATTTGTCTTCCATTCTCTCTCTTTTTTTTTTTTTTTTTTTTTTTACTTCCACCAAATAACAATCTGAAAATCCCCTGCTCTCTCCCCTGAAAACATTTACATCCAGAACTCTTCCAATCTTCCCCTTTGGGTATCACTACATAACCCATTATTGCCCTATCAACCTCTTTCCTCCACTAACTTTCCCATGTATAGTTATACTTGCCTCTCTTCTTAAACACTTATTTGCTATGCCCCTGCTCTAGCTCCTCTTCTTCTTCTTCTTCCTTCTCCTCCTCCTCTTTTTTCCTCATCCTCCTCTTTCTTTTCTTCCTCCTTCTCCTCCTCTTTTCTCGCTTTCTTCTTCTCCTCTCTCCCTTCTTCCTCTTTTTCCTTCTCCTCCTCCTCCTCCCCTCCTTCTCTTTCTCCTGCTCCTCCTCTACCTCCTACCTTTTTTCCCTTCTTCCCCTTCCTCTCGTCTCTCCCTCTCTTACTCGTTATTTCTTCTTCCTCGATCCTCCTTCTTCTTTCCTCCTTCCTCTTTTCTCCTTCCTCTTTCCTCCTTCCTCTCTCCTCCTTCCTCTTTCCTCCTTCCTCTCCCTGCTGGAGAATTTCAAGGACACCTATTCTACACTGCTCTGCTCCATGAGCGTATCATATCTCTGAGTCAAGTTTGCATGTATACATACACCTACACAGCTGTGTGCACAAGCCCGTGAGTCTTACACATCCGGTGTTCACATCCCCTCCCACCCTTCCTCCTCCCATGCCTATCCTTTTGTCTTCCTTCTCATCCTTTCCTTATCCTTCCCTCTCTGCTCATCCCCACCACCTTCCGTCCCTTGACTTGCCTTTTCCTCCCTTCTCCTCTCCTCCTCTCACCTCCCTCTCTCCTCTTCTACTCTCCATCCCACTTTCCTAAACTCCATTTTCGTCACCTCTTCTCTCCCTTCCTGCTCATACATTCTCTTCACTTCCTTTTACTTCCCTCCTTTCCTTTCTTCTCCCTTCCTTTTTCACCCTTCCTTCTTCATTCCCTCCCCTCTGCCCTCTGTCTCCTTGCACTTCCTTCCCCTCCCTTCACCTTACCTTCCTTCATCTCCCTTCCCCTTACCTTACCTCATCTCGCGTCATTTCACTCCCCCCTACCTTCCATTCCCTTTCCTCTCTCCCAAGCATCCCTCCCCTTCTCATCTTCCTTCCCATTCCTTCTGGCTCTTTCTCTCTTTCTTATCTCTCCTCCTCTGTCTTTCACTTCGCCCCCATCCTTCCCCTTTTTCCCCTTTTCTTTCCTTCACTCCAGACTTTTTCCTTCCATTCACCTCACTTTTTTTATCCCCTCATTTCCCCTCCTCTCCTCTCCCGCCCCTCCCTTCTCCTCCAGTTCCCCTCCCTCTCACATCTCTCCCCATCACTCCCCTTTCTCTCATATCCCTTTCCCTCAGCTTCCCTTTTCCAGATTTTCTTCCCCTCCCCTCCCCTCCCCTCCCCTCCCATGCCTTTCCTTCCTTTCCTCTCCCATCACCTCTCTTCCCCTCCTCCCATCTCCTCTCTTTCTCTTTTGCTCTCCTCCTTCTATTTCCTCCCTTCCTCTTCAATTTTCTCCTGGACACAGGTGCATGCACGCAACTACACCAAGACACTGAATGGTGCATCCATACACACACTTTTGAGCATACATAAACAAATGTTTCTGAAGGCGACACCTGGAAACCCATGATGGTGCATCCCGCCAAAATTTTGAAATCATCCCGTCATCGTCAAGAGTTTCCATGGGCACAGTCTAAACCTATTCATTGGTAATGTCCGCCTACTTATGCAGAATAAGTTTTTCTATTATGATAAAACGAAAAAAATCAATTAAGAATTCAAGGTATTCTAGGTGTGGTCGCACTAAGTAATGTGAATAGATGTATAAATAGATTAGAATAGATTAATTAATAAATGGATCAGAGAAATAGATTAATGATTATCGATTAATCATCAGATAAACAATGAGTATCTTAAAGAATAAATGAATAATAAATTAAATTAGTTACTATATCAATAGATAGATTAATATTTATCAATGAATTAACGAACAGGTTGATTGATAAATCGATTAAGGTAAGGAATTGTTAGCGGCAAGATGCGCCTCGACGATAAACTGAGTCAGTCGGCGAGAAGCACCAGCAGTTGCAACGCTTCCCTTCCTAGGGCTTTCCTGCAACGGCTTGCACTTCTCATGTCTTGTCTTGTCTTCCCTTAACATGTCTTGTATTTTCTTTTATTTTCTTGTCTTTTATTGTCATTTCTTGTACTGTCTTGTCTTGCTTTGTTTTCCTTGTTTTGTCTTGTCTTGCCTTGTCTTGTCTTGTCTTGTCTTGTCTTGTCTTGTCTTGTCTTGCTTTTTCTTGTCTTGTCTTATCTTGCCTTGTCTGATCTTGTCTCGTCTTGCCTGGTTTTGTCTTGGTTTGGCCTGTCTTGTTTTGTTTGATATCGCATTGATTTGTCTTATCTTATTTTGCCTGGTCTCATTTGACTTGTTTATCGCCTATTCTTTTTCTAACCTTGTCTTTTTATCGCACAGCCTTGTTTCATTCTGTCTCGCCATTAATTTTGTGTCCCTTTGCCACACCTCACATCACCTTGTCTTATTTTGTCTTGTCCTGCTTTGTCTTGCCCTAACTCGTTTTGTCTTGCTTTGGTTTACTTTAACTTTTCTTACCATACTTTGCCTCGGTTAAGCACGTTTAGCTTTTCCTAGTCTTATCTTGCCTTGTCTTTTCTTGTCTTTTTTGTCTTGTTTCGTCTCCCCTTGTATCGTTTTGCCACACATAACCACAATTGTTTTGATTTTTTCTGCTTTTCGTCTCATCTCGCTTCGACTTGTTTTGTCTTTTTCTTGTCTTGTCTCATCTCGCTTCGACTTGTTTTGTCTTTTTCTTGTCTTGTCTCATCTCGTCTTGTCTTTTTTATTGTATTGTATTGTATTGTCTCGTCTTGTTATTCTTTGCTTCGACTCAATGTGATTTTTATCTTGTCTCGTCTCGACTTGTTTTGTTTTGTCTTGTCCTCTCTTGGCCTGTCTCGAATTGTCTCTTTTCGTCTTGTCTTGTCTTGTCTTGTCTTGTCTTGTCTTGTCTTGTCTTGTCTTGTCTTGTCTTGTCTTGTCTTGTCTTGTCTTGTCTTGTCTTGTCTTGTCTTGTCTTGTCTTGTCTTGGCTTGTCTTGTGTCTTGTCTTGTCTTGTCTTGTCTTGTCTTGTCTTCTCTTGTCTTGTCTTGTCTTGTCTTGTCTTGTCTTGGCTTGTCTTGTCTTGTCTTGTCTTGTCTTGTCTTGTCTTGTCTTGTCTTGTCTTGTCTTGTCTTGTCTGGTCTTGTCTTGTTTCGTCTCGTCTCGTCTTGTCCTGTCCCGTCTCATCTCGTCTCGTCTCGCCTCACTCGTTTCGTCTTGTCTTGTTTTGTTTTGTCAAGTCTCATCTCGTCTCTTTTCGTCTTGTCTTTGCGCATTTTGCTTTGTCATGTCTTGTTTTTTCTCGACTTTTATAATATCTTCTCGTTTTGTTTTGTATTGTGTTGTCTTGTTTTGTCTTGTGTTACTTTGTCTTGCCTTGTCTTTTCTTACCTTGTCTTATATCTCTTGTCTTAGCTTGTATTAAGCTATTCTTGTCTTGCCTTGCGATGTCTCGCCTTGTCTAGTTTTGTCTTGTCTCGCCTCTTCTCGTCTTGTCTCGCCTTCATTTGCTTTACTTTGCCAGGTCTTGTATTACCTTGTCTTGTCTTTCTTGTCATAGCTTGTATCAAATAATTATTCTATATTGTTTTACCTTGTTTTGTCTTGCCTTGTCTTGTCTTGTTTTATCTTGTCCTGTCATGTCTTGTCTTGTCTTGTCTTGTCTTGTCTTGTCTTGTCTTGTCTTGTCTTGTCTTGTCTTGTCTTGTCTTGTCTTGCCTGGTCTTGTTTCGTCTCTTCTCGTCTTGCCTCGCCTTCAATTGTCTTGTTTTGCCTTGTCTTGTCTTACCTTGTCTTGTCTTTCTTATCTTAGCTTATATTGATTTATTCTTGTCTTGTCTTGTTTCGTTTTGCCTTGTGTTGCCTTATCTTGTCTTTCCTGGTTTTGTCTTACTTTATCTTGCCTTGTCTTGTTTTGTCTTGTTTTGTCTTGTCATGTCTTGTCTTGTCTTGTCTTGTCTTGTCTTGTCTTGTCTTGTCTTGTCTTGTCTTGTCTCGTCTTGTCTTACTGTCTTGTGTTGTCACGCCTTGTCTTGTCTTATCCAGACTCATCGGTCTTTATCTTTTTATTTCTTGTCTCCGCAACGTGCTTTCTCATGCTTCAGTTGCCTCCTGAAGATCGATATAGCCGTCTCCTCTTTTGTAATGAAAAGCATCCAAGTGTCTCATAAAAGATGTTTCAAATCCACCCACCTCCAACCTCCCCCCCCAAAAAAAAAAATAATGAGGAAGAAAATATTCAAATAAGATTCAAATATAGGAACAGTGGAAGGGTCTTCATGTTATCTTACGAAATATTGTAAGACACAGAAATATACATATATCAAAGGCTTTTCACATCTTACAAGGGAGGTAGCCCAAAAAATGCATAAAAACCACTCCCACCCATACCATCCCCACATACTCCACCCCCATCCATCCCACTCCCTCCCTCCTTACTTGCCTCCTCCTGGATGACGGGTCATCCCTGCATCTCGCCCACTGCCCTGGATCAGAAGCAGTGTCGCAAGACACAGCACATCCAAAGCAAGGCCGCTTTGTTAAATCGACGACCACCCCCTCTCCATCCCCTCATACAGAAATGGAGAAGACGGGGTGAAATCCCATCGGGCTACGTCAATTTATTTTTCATACATACTCCCTCACCCCCCATCCCCCATCCACTCTCCCTCATGCATCACAGCATCATCCATACACAACCATGCTCCATCCACCCCTACCTTCTGTCCTCTCCT
>NC_134777.1:67316959-67329459 GCF_046742065.1 Oratosquilla oratoria
TGTGTGTGTGTGTGTGTGTGTGTGTGTTTCAGCGAGTGAAATAGTACGGTAGTTAAACTCGCCTATGTATTTTCTCGTCTATATTTGGTCCTTGAATTACACGACGTAAATCCTACTGGATCTACGTTCACCTATTGACTGTCACTCCCCGGCTCGGTCGTGGTAAATACTCGCATACGACTTAAACGCTGAAGTCAGCATCTGGCGAGGGGAGTTGAAAGCTTTACAGTATTAGCCTTATTGTTATACAAATGGAAGGCTTAAACATTGATTACATCATAAAAGGTCTTGGTTCTATTATGTGGTTATTCCTTGTGATTTAATTTGTGTTCAGAATTACTTGGGCATGTGATTGCGTTGGAGATGTGTTTCTGGCTACTTAGCCATTATCACGCACAGATCATGCGAGGATGGTCGCCTTAGGGTGTGGGTGTATGTTTGTTCGTATGTGTGTTGGGATGTAGTTTTCCAAAAGTAATGTTACAATATGTAAGGTTACATAATACCTCCCTCCCCGCGAGTGATCAGCAGTAAGGGGGTTTGCATAAAGAGGGATTATACTTATATACAATGGAAGCATGGCACGATATCTGCTGTGAGACTTAAAAGAGAGTTGATGGGGGGAGGATTATATATTCATAAGTTTATGGGTTGTAGTCAGGTAGGTATCATGTCATGCTCAGTTGTTCACCAAAGGATGATAGTTCTTAAAGTGGGGTCTCTAACTCCACTTTTCTTTTCAAATCTGTACACACTTGGTTCTATCTATTTTACACTTCTCTCTTTTCTGGGATATCGTTTGAAATGTTTTTTGTTCTGATGTGATGGAGTTAAACTCCTGTCTGTGAGTTGCACTTGTAGTCACTTGGGTGTAATGGGACTCTTTTCTGTGAGTCAACGCTTTAATATTTTTCACATCTGGTGGAACGGGACTCGTTTCTGTGAGTCGCAAATTTTGAGTTGTAACGAGATACCAAGCTGGGAAAAATTATTCTAGCGTATCTTGGTGAGACATGTTCCCTAGATTTACATATGTATATACAATTTGTATACAATATAAAAGTACAAGTAAAGGTTACCACGAAAATATATATGATGAGATATAATCTTAGGATATAAAATTTACTTTGGTAATATAATGTATAAGCAATGGGTGTTTGTTAGTCTTCTATTATATGTGTGGGGGTTGGTTGGTTATGGGTTTATCTAACGCATTGGATCGCGCAGACATAGATTAGTCTACCAATGAGGAGGAACAGGATTAGTAGGACAGTTGAACTGAGGGATATAGCGATTGATGGGAGTGTGGGTGTGGAGAATTGTAATGTGTCTATCATGCTCGAATGGGTGGTGTTTGGCCAAAGTACATAGTCTTGTTGGTTTAATGAGAGAGATAGAGGTTTAGGGGGTGCTAGGGGTATTGGGACGGGCTTTGGAGGGTCGAGGATGGAGCTGAGATTATAAGTAAGAATGTCGTGGTGGTGGCTGAGATGGAAGCTTTTGCCATCAAAATATATTTGGCATGATACGGGGATTGAGACGGGTCCATTGGTTGATTTCTGCCAAGTGGAATGATTGTCTTTACAAAATACTGAAACGAGGGTGGTTCATTGAAAAAATAGGAAAGTATCCATGTTAATGTGTGTGTGTAGGGTCTCCATGGTATTTACCTTTTTGAACTGGCAAATGTTCATTGTGCTGGTGTTGGATGTTATGATTTGGTTTATGCAGGAAGGTTCTGTTGTGCAATAAAAACGGAAAAGGTAGGCGGGGTAAACATGGAATTTAGTAACAGCGGATTTGCATAGAGGGAAGTCAGAGGAGGGAATGTAGGAGTACCATTGGCCGTCCTAGGATTTGATGATGGTAGTGGGTTTAATGTCGATGATAATGGTTGAATTCTTGTAGGCGTATGGGAATGGGATTCTATTCCAACCTGTAAATATCTTTTTTGAGTCGAGGGGGATATGTGCATAGATCACATCTGTACTTAGTGTTGTTTCAATGAAGGAGTAATACTTGTGTAACTGTTCGGTGGGAAAAATATTTATATGTGTATGTCTCTCAATGCAATGGAGAGTAGTTTTTAATTTACCTAAGGAGAGGAGGTTTGGGGTGGCCTTATTGTTGGCTGCGTCAATGAGTTTCAGCAGAACTAGGTCTATGTGTTTGCTTATTTTATTGAGGGTGTCTATGTAGAATATGAACATTTCTAGTTCGTGAATTCGGGAGGTCTGAGTGAGAGAATATATGTGAAGTTGTGCGAAACAGTATAAAAGGGCGTTAATTCAACTTGCTAAGTTTTGTACGTTGTGGGAGTTCAATAGGACAAGTTTTCCTATCTTTTAAAGTCGGAAAGCCGTCGTGTCGATGTGTTGTTGTACGTCTTCTATGTCTTCTTATGTGGCAATGCCAAATAGAGACTTAGAAATGGAACCCATGAAATTCATGAGTCCTTCCTTTTGTCTGAAGAGAGCATGGTAGCGTTCTGTGTTATGGTTTGTCATCATATTTCCCCGTTCAATTGCTGAGAGCTGGAGGAGTATCGTGTTTATTTTGTCGGTAATTACAAAGAAAATGAGGTCTCTGGATTTTGAAGAGTTTGTTGTAGGGCCATGACGTTTGAAGTTGTCATGGAAATGTTTTGTTATTGTGTCTGTATATTTACGGGTTGAATCTAGGTCTGTGTGAGGTTTTGTGATATTTAAATTCATCTTAACCGTTGTGGTGTAATGTAACACCATGATGGTACCTATGGTATTGATGATTGCGCCTGGGACCATTCCCGATAGGGTGTCACCAGATAAGGGTGCGATGACGTATATTAGGAGGAGAGGTAGGGTAGTACTGAAAGTGAGAGTGTGGTTAGGTGTTTTACTTCTGATTTTTTTTTTTTTTTTTTTTTTTTTTTTTTTGCTGATATATGGGAGGATGTATGGGTGTGTAATTCTGCCATAGTGAACACGATCTGAAGTAGAGAAGGTCTTTTATAGTGGGAATGAGTTTGGTGAATAGGGATTGTGATCACTTTCACTTAGGTAAGCATGACGTCCTGCAACCTAAGGTAGGAAGAATCTGGTTTTGTTAGAGAGAATTACTGTCTGGAGCGTAGTGACATGTGAAAGGTTGGGGTTGAGGTTTCTTGATTGTGGGTGAGTGATGTTGGGTGGTAGGTGAAGGTTGGTTCGGTAGGAAACCGTGTTTGTCTAGGATGGTATTGGTATCAAGTGATGATTTGATTGGTTTTAGTTTCTCTCCATGTGCTGTGATGAGGGTGTCGTCGGACGGGTCTATCAGGTGGTAGTTGTTGTTGCCTCGGGTGTCCACCACCACAAGGGCGCCTAAGAATTTTGGTCTGTGTTTGTTTAGACTGCTGTGGTGTTTAAGCATAAAACGGTCAACTGGAGTGAGAGTTAAGGATCAAGAGTTTTTATGTTGTCTCATCTGTGTATGTTGTTTTTCTTGTTAGATTTTTTTTACTTCTTTGTGAATTAAATACATAGTGAGTTCTACACACTTTGTGTAATCTTCTATAGTGTATAGGGGGAGGGGTTTCTCCAGTATATCATAAGGCATACAGAGGGTTTTTTCGAAGATTATAAAATGAGAAGACTTCTTTGTTGCTGAATTGATAGAGCCATTAATACTGGCCTGTATTTGTGGAAGCCAGTCCCCCCATGTGTCGCAAAGACACTCTTTAAGAGGACGGAAGACTTCGAGGATTTTTCTATATGTTCTCTCTACAAGTTCGTTTCATTGTTGTGATATGCAGTAGCATATATCCTGTTGATGTGTTACAGTGTGGCTATGTTTTGGAGGACCTCATTTTGAAATTCTAGGCCATTGCTTGAGAGTGATTGACGAGGTATTTTGTACCTAGAGAATATATTGTCTACTAAGGCTTGGGCCACTGTTTCTGCCAATTTATATGGTAGGGGTACCAGTATTGTGTACTTCGAGAAGTAGTCTACCGCAGCCAAGACATAGTGGGAACCTTGATGGTTTGGAGGTAACTTCAATAGATCGATAACCATATTATCCCAAGGTTCTGAGGGGATGAGAACTTCGCTAATCTGGAGTGGTCTGGAAGTTGGCTACGAAGTTGGCTACAGGTAGTGCAATGTTCTGTGTGACGAGTGATGTCGGTGCGCATCCTAGACCAAAAATATACACGTCTGGTGTTTGTCAAACATTTGTCTCTACCGGGATGTCCTGCAATGGGGCTATCATGGACCATTGAAAGGACTCTAGGAATCAGGGAGTTCGGGATCACTGTTTGGAATGTAGCAGTAGTGCCTCTCCTAAGCATTCCATCTTTCAGGTGTAATTCCTGAAGGGATTAGAGGTTTTCCTTGAAATGTAACTCCCGCTTCTTGGTTGAGAATTACCTGTGACCAACTTGGGTCATCTCTCTGTTCCTTTCAAAGTTCCTGAGGGGAATACAGTAGGTGGGTGGTACTCTTGCAATCAAGGGGTTTCTGCTAAGTGAGTCTGCTACAACACTGACTCTACCTTATATGTATGTAATCTCTAGGTTGAAATCTAAGTAGGTTGTGTGCCACCTTGCTATCTTACCTTATATATATATGTATATATATATATATGTATATATATATATATATATATATATATTTTTTTTTTTTTTTTTTTTTTTTTTTTGTCTTTGGAAAATTCTGTCAGAGGTTGATGGTCTGTCATGACTGATTTTGTGTCGCAGGAGTTCTCGGAAATGTTTCAGAGCCCAGACTACAGCTAGAACTTCCAAGTGGGTGGTGGAGTAATTACGCTCTGCAGGGTTCAATACGCGGCTTGCGTATGCGATCGCTCTATGTTTCCCGTTTGAATCTATTTGTTGCAGGACTGCTCGAATTCCAAGGAGGATGCGTCCGTGAACAAAAAGAATTCCTTTGTGAAATCAGGAAATCCAAGAATAGGTGCCCTGCATAGTGCTGTATTTATTATCTGGAAACATTCTTATTCTTCAAAAGGGTATGTTACTACGTGTGAATTTGGTAAGTGGTGTAGCCATTTCAGCAAAATTTCTTACGAAATGTCTGCAATATGCCGCCGTGCCAACAAAATAATATAGTTGGTCCTCGCTCTTCGGAGTGGGGAATTCAGCATTGGCTCTGATTTTATTTAAGTTTGTGTGGATTCTCCTTCTTTGTTCACTTTATGGCCAAGGATTTTTTTTTTTCTTTTTTTTTTTTTTTCTTTTTTAAGGTAGACGAAAAGACATTTACCTAGTTTATCATTAAAAGGGCTGTTCATCAGACGTTGTAGTGTACTAGGAGCGTTTTTGAGTCCAAAGGGCATTCGATTAAATTCGAAATGAACCTTGTCAGTGCTAAATGCTGTTATTTGTTTAGACTCTCCCGTTAATTGTATCTACCAAAAAAGCAGATTTGAGGTTTATGGTTGAGAATACTATATTTCCTTGGCCCAGTGATTGAAAAACATCTGCCATAACGGGGATTGGCATGCGGTCCGGAGTGGTGTTTGTGTCCACTTTAGTGAAATCGATAACGGGTCTGAAGGACCCGTCTCTTTTAAGAAATATGAAAAGTGGGGAGTTCCAAGGGGAGTTGGAATATCTAATGACACCTTTCCCTAACATGTCATTTATATGGTTTAAGTCGAGAGGCTTCCCGCTCTGGGGGTTCCTATAGACTGGTGTATAGGCAGGGGGGGGGGGGGTGTTGGGGGGTATGTGTATGTGATGTTTAACCAATGAGGTCTTTTTCAAAGGTTAACCATCTAAGGCAATAGCCTTGCAATGGGACTGTAGAAGATTCCTAAGTTTGTTTTTGGCTTCTTGGAAGTCTACAACCGGTATATCCTCTGGATGGATGGGGGGGGATTGCCATGGTGGTGAAGGTGTTGACAGGTGTGGAGTGTGCTTCCTCAATGGGGTTCATGTATAGTTGAACCATACCTACCTGTGTGTTTCATCAGTTTAACTGGGGTATGTGAGACGTTCTCTAGTAATATTAGTACTAGTTTTCCCTCCCTACCACTGTCCCATACTACAGACATATAGAGATTTTTTCTCCTACACGTGTCTGAAGATACTATTATGTCTTGGTCTCGAAGTGCACCAGGTATGATTGTGGTGATGACGCTACTCTCGCCGGGTAAGATCGTCACTTTGGTGTTGGTGAGAAGTCTTGTGTTGAAGAACGGGGGGAGGGGCTGGAGTGGTGTTGCATGACTTGGCTTTCTTGTGTGGGTAGGGAAAAGTATCGTAATGTAGGAGGTATCGCCTGATGTTGACTCAGGGGTTTGCGACAGCATCCTGTATGGTGTTGATGTCAGCGGATGCTGAGGTGGACAAACTTGGTTGCAAGCAAGATATTGTGAAACTCGGGTCGGGTGATGTAGGGGGTGGGGATGGGCACTGAGTGTGCCAACCAGGGAGCCTAAAAGCGTCGGGTTAGGTGAGGAGGGAATATCAATATTATCTAACTTGAGCTTAGCAGGGTTTGTATCTATTAGAATAATGTGATTGACTAGGAACTCTAGTCTTAATATGCCATCACATTCAAGGATCCAGTCTTTGGTTACATAGAAAGTAGTGAGTGGGAATGGATTATTTACAATGGTTATTGGCAATTTTATAGTTAAAGTGAAGTCTAAATGAGCACCACCTAGAATGGTCCCTCTAAGGTATGGTATGTCAGTAGGGTAGTCGCCATTTTATTGTGCACATATGGACTGTGATAATATATTCATCTTTGTACCTGTATCTATTAGGAATGTGCATAGGACGTTCCCTAATGTACCCATGAAGCATAGGGTTTCTGGTTCATCTATTGGTGACGTTATAGGGTAATGCCGCGGGAGGCTGTTTAGCATTTCCCATTTCCCCAAATTCTTGTTTTGTGTGTGTAAGTTGCGTGTGTGTGTGGGGGGGGGGAGTTATTTGGCCGTTGGTTCCTATTATAAGTTGAGGAGTGTCTCTGTTGTTGATTGGAGGGTTGTGGTCGTGGCGTGAAAGATGGTGATTGTGTTATTGGTGTGTGTTATTTAATGGGGGTTTTGAGCACGGCACTCGCTATCCGAGTGGGTGAAGGTATTGTTAACTGAACATGGTCTGACTTGAAGGTTGGGTCTGGGAATGGTTTGGTGGTTTTGTTGGTTGCAGTTTCTATCTGAATGGTTATAGGAGTTATGTAACGAACAGTATGTATGACTTTAGTTGCCTGATAACCTTTGGGGTTTTGTCTGGTTGCAAGCCACGTTTGCTGACTGGTTGTAGGAGTTGTTGGTTATATTGTATGTTGTATGTGGGGGTTCCTGATTGATTGTTGAGTTCTGCAGTCTGCATCTGAGTGTGAAGTTGTGTTGCGAATGGAACACATTGCATTTTGTCTTGAGCGTTGTCTGCTGCCCTAAGTATTGTGGGAATTAGATTTGTGAATCTATCTATCCTGCTTTTCTCTGTTATGTCGAGGATGTATTTAGATGGGGAGGTGTCATTTATGTCAATTTCAACTCTTTGGGCTCTCACAGCTTATGGGCAATGCCATGAAAAACATGCGAGCTCAAGGAAATTTGCTACGTCTTCTCCTCTGACAAGGTTTACACCCTAGTTGTTAACTGTAACCCATCGGTAGGGACCGTTAAGAGAACATCTGATTATTTTAGAGGCCTCTGCTACTTGTGCCACAATGGAGTGGAATGAGGAGGAGGGGGTTACGCATGAACGCTAGGAATTTGAATAGGAAATGGAAATTGTTTTTTGCCTTATTGCTCAATAGTTTCCTAAGTTCTGGGCAATATTCCGTATATGAAAGACCGGATTCCAATTTGGATTCCAAGAGGCGGGCAAGCTGCCGAAATTCATCATGAGGATCGAAGTGATTATTAAGAATTGTGATTTTGTGCTTGTCCTTGGTTATGTTATTGTTAGAAAAAGGGACATCGCATGCCGCGATATAGTCTGTGATTGATATGCCACTGGCCTTTGAGAAAGTGGGAATATATGGGTTAGTAGTAGATAGAGTATAATGGTTGTGGACCAGTGTAGGGGGATTTGGAGGTGGTGTGCTTGGTCTTGGAAAATGAATAGTTGCCTGCGAAGTATTAGTTTGGCTAGTGATTTGTGATGTAGTTGTGTTTGAGTTTGATTTGAAGATTGAGTAGAGCTGTTGGTGGTAGGGGTGTAAGGGCTGTAAGGGCGGCTCCTTATGTTATGGTTATTGGTTGGGGTTTGGGTTGTGTTGTCCTCAGGCCTGTTATTAATGTTTATTAGGGACTGGTCTGTGGACGCAAGCAGATTCCGGGCTGCAGAATGGGATCAAATATTGTGTGAAATGGTGACAATATTTAAATTTTATATTGGAAATTTGCAAAATTAGTAAAATAATTATACAATATGATATAATTACAGAATGGTAATGGTGACAAAAATTGAAATTTATATTTGTAATTTTCAAAGTTAGCAAAATAATTGCATAATATGATATAGTTACAGAATGCCAATGATGACAAAAATTAAAATTTATACTGGTAATTTTCAAAATTAGTAAGATAATTACACAATATGATGTAACCATACAATGGTAATGGGAAATTAGAATTATTACCTAATCTTCATCCTTCCTGATATATAAGTCTTTGGGGAGGAAAGTTGGTTGGATGATGAATGATGAGGTGGTTGTCTTTGTGGGTTGTTATTATTATTTTGTTTCTTTTATAATTAAATATTGATAATGTTAGGTGTTATATATATACATATATATATATATATATATATATATGTATATATATATATATATATATATATATATATATTATTGTAATTACCTAAATTCTGGATGAAGTGATTTTTTTTTTTTTTTTTTTTTATGATAAATTTCAAGCTAGTTTTAAAGAAAACCTGTGGGCGGATGGTTCCTCTCGGGCCTGGATTGTGGTGGAAGAGGGGAGTGGGTGTTTTGAAGCACTCGTAAAGCTGGGACGTCGTGGAGAGGTGGATGGTTGCCGAGGTCACGTCTGCTTGGTGCGAATCGCGAGGACTCGGTAGAAGTCGGCACAGGTTTCCCAGTGGGACTATCTCTTATGGTGGGGGTGGTCCGAAATGATTATCGTTTCTAGGTAATAAATCAGCTGGGAAGATCGGCGAGTGACCGTGAGCTAATTCGAATCCACTATAATTGGTTTTGCTCTCAGCTTCGTTAATTCAGGACCGGCGTGGAGTAGGTTGTGTCCCACTCTCGGGCTGGTGGATGTGGTTGGTACCAATTAGCACCAACGGTCTGTACTATGGTATTTGATCCGTGAATAGTAGTGACGCCACAATGTCGCGTATGTAGTCAACAAGGGTTGATAGAATCACTTACCGGTAGTTTCTTACGTCCATCTATCAATATGCTCGTATTAACGAGGTTATGTTTGACAGTTCTCTTGGGATTTTTGCTGATGAGGTTGGTTGCTTGGTCTGCGGTTCGTTAGTGAGTAGCACTATGTCGAATGCGGACGATTTTTTTTTCTTTCTTTATTGGTTACACTATGTCACATATGAACGAAAGTTTTTTGCTTTGGTGTACTGTCAAAACAATGCACTTGAGCGAATTAGGAATGATCCAGTAAATTATCTTGGTGTGGTGCTCACTGGGATTATTCCTTTTGTTTGGGTGAGACGTTTATCTACCGAAGCACTTGTAAGCACTTGTGGGTCAATCTCTGTATACGGAAAACACTAGCTCCAGTTTCTGAGGAGGCGTGGGGGCTTTATCGCTGCTACCATTAAATGTTTCAGGAAGTGAACTAGTGCGGAAATAAAACTCGCCTGTGACTTTTCTTGCCTATATTTGGTACTTGAAATACACAACGTAGATTCTACTGGATCAACGTACACCTACTGTCACTCCTCGGCTCGGTCGTGGTTAATATACCACTTAAACGCTGAAATCAGCATTTGGTGAGGGGAGTTGACAACTTTACAATATTACCCTTATTGTTATACAAATGCAAGGTTTAAGCATAGGTTATATTAAAAAAGTTTGTTTCTACTGTGTGGTTATTTCTTGTGATTTAATTTGTGTTCGGGTTTATTTGGGGATGTGGTGCAAGTGTGCGTTGGAGATGTGTTTCTGGCTACTTAGCTGTTATCACGCACTAATCATGTGGTGGATGGTCGCCTTAGGGCGTGGATGTATGTTCGTATGTGTGTTGTGATATAATTTTCCATGGCTAATGTTACAATATGTAAGGTTACACATATATATATATATATGTATGTATATTGTGGGGAATTGGTGGTGGAGATGTGTATAGACAGTTGATGATAACAAATACAGTGTTTAAGAAGAAAGTCAAGCATAAGTACACATGGGAGAGGTTGGTGGATGGAAGGGTGGTAGATAGGACGTTAATGGACTATATAGTGGTAACCAGGAGAATAAAAAGAAGAGTTAAGGATGTACATGTTCTAAGGGGAGAGAGTGGAGGAATATTGCATAATTTTTTGGTGGAAGGTAACCTGAAAGAGAAGGATAAATGGAGAAAGAGGGAAAGGACAAAAGATAGGGAGGTGCTTAGAGTGAACTACTTAAATGAGAAGGAAAATGGGAAGAAGTACAAGAAACTGAGAGAGGAGTGGGAGGGAGTGAAGGATAGAGTAGAACTGGGAGTGGAGGAGAAATGGGGATGGTTCAAGGAAGGAATCACGAGATGTGCAAAGATGGTGTGTGGAACAAGGAGGATGGAAGAAAATAGATGGAAGGGTAGTCAGTGGTGGGATGAGGAAGCAAAGAAGGTTGTGGAAGAGAAGAAACGAGCATTCACAGATTAGTTACAATATAGGACGAGAGAATCATATGAAAGGTACAAAGAAAATAAAAGACTACTAAAGCATAAGATAAAGGAGGCAAAGAGGAGAATAGATGTGAAATGGAGTAAGACTATGACCGAAAATATTGAAAGTAATAAAAAGATATTTTGGAAAGAAATTTAGAGAGGAAGAGGAGGCGAATCAAATAGAGAAGAAAAGGTAAAAGGTGTACATGAAGAGATGATAATGGAAGAGAAGGCAATAAGAAGATGGGCAGAGTATTTTTTGGAATTGCTAAATGTGAAGGAGGATAAAGAGGGAAAGGTAATTGCCGTGGGAAGTGCTAAGAAAATGAGTGACGAGTGAGGAAGATGGAGGAGAAATATGGAAAGATGAGGTGAAGGCACTTATTAAGATAATGAGAGCAGGTAATCCACCTGGGTTGGATGGGGGTGTCATGCAGAATGTCTAAAAGAAGGAGGTACAGTGATGGTGGACTGGAGGAGTGCCTGTATAGTTCCACTTTACAAGGGAAAAGGGGACAAGTATGAGTGTAGTAGTTTCAGTGGGATCATTTTGTTGAGTGTAGTTGGGAACGCTTATGAGAGGATTTTGATTGAGAGGATTAGGAGAGGAACAGAGGAAGTAATTGGTGAGGAACAGTGTGGGAATAGGACAAGTAGGGGTTGCGTGGATTACATTTTTCTGGTGAGACAGATATGTGATAAAACTTTAGGAAAAGGTAAGGATGTTTTTTGGGCCTTTAAGGATTTAGAAAAGGCTTATGACAGGGCAGACAGGCGCTGCGGGAGGTATTGCAAATATATGGGATAGGATGAAAGCTGTTAAGAGCAGTCAAGAATTTTTTTGAGAGCAGTAGAGCTTATTTTAGAATCAGAAATGGAGAGAGTGAGTGGAGGTAAAAGTAGAACTTTACCTAGGAAGTGTTATGTCACCTTAGCTGTTCAATTTATACATGGATGTTTTGGTGCGAGATGTAAATGCAAAGGTAATGTGTCGGGGATTGGAGATGGTTAAAGGAAATGGAGAAAAGTGGGAGATAAGCCAGTTGTTGTTTGCTGACGACTCTGCCCTTATAGCAGGATCAGAGAAGGGATTGAGGAAGTTAGTGACAGAGTTTGGGAAGGTGTACGAAAGAAGAAAGTTGAGGATAAATGTAGGTAAATGTAAGGTGATGAGATGTACAAGGAGAGAAAGTGACAGCAGACTGGAAGTGAGTATTAAGGGAGAAAGACCGGAGGAATTGAATAGTTTTAGATACTTGGGTGCGAATGTGACGGGAAATGGAGGAGTGGAGGTAGAGGCACAATGTAGATTGATATGAAAAAGTAAATGCCTTAGGGATTAAAAAATTTAATGAGAAATAGACAAATGGGAATAGATGCTAAGAGGAGATTGTGTGGAGGAGTGATTGTGCCAACAGCACTGTATGGGGCAGAAACATGGAACATAAGAGAGTAAGAGAGGAGGATTTTGAATGTGATTGAGATGAGGTGTCTGAGAAGTATGATAGGGTTTACTGGGCTGGATAGAGTGAGAAACGAGGACGTGAGGAGGAGAACGGGGGTGGAAAGGGAGTTGGGAGATAGGGTGGATGAAAGAGTATTGGGATGGTTTGGACACATGAAATGAATGAGTGAGGAAAGACTAGTAAAAGAGGTGTGGAAGGCAAAGGTAGAAGGAGTGAACATGAGGGGGCGAC
>NC_134777.1:67336959-67339459 GCF_046742065.1 Oratosquilla oratoria
TCAAAAGTCCATCACTCATTAACAAGCTATATAAATCGTTAGTTCGTCCACATTTGGAATATGCTGTTTCCGTATGGTCACCGAATCTCATTAAAGACATTGACAGACTGGAAAAAGTACAACGGCGAGCCACAAAACTGATTCCAAATATCAAAAATAAATCATACGAAAATCGACGAAAACATATGAATCTGTTTTCCCTTAAAAAGCGTAGACTCAAAGGTGACTTGATACAGGTCTTTAAAATTCTAAAGGGAATTGACAACATCCAAAGTGACAAAATTTTCACATTGAATGAGAATCCGACAAGAAACAATGGTCTCAAACTGTCCGGAAATAGATTCAATTTGGAAGTAGGTAGAAACAACTTTGCCAACCGTGTAGTTAATGAATGGAATAAACTTCCTGCACAGGTAGTGCAATGTACTCGTAGTTCAGTTCGAAGCTTTAAGAATCATTTAGATAAACACCTAAGCAAGATGCTGTAATGATTATCATTTATTTCATATTATTTGTTTTTGTTTTGTTATCATTTGTCTGTCTGATTTTCATTTATTATTAGTTATATGTTAATTTATTATTATTTACTATTTACCTGTTTGTTTATTATTTAACTATACCTATGCATTTATTTGTGTATTTTATTTGTTATTTATATTATTATAGTTCTTATTTATTATTTTATTATTATTATGATTTTTTTTTCGCATCCGACCTAGATATGGACCAAAAGGTCTCCTGTCGGCATGCTCCGCCTTTGTAATCCTTTGTATATGTATATGTATATGTATATGTATATGTATATGTATATGCATATGCCACGGACATATTAGCATATTCAGTGCATGAAATCTACGAACATATACATCCATATGAGTTCCCTCTTCATTCTTTTGTTACCTTAGTTAAACGTCTCAAACCCCAAGGGACAAAAGCCTCCCATATACAGCAGGATTTGGAAGATTTCCTCAGTAGAATCAAGGTGATCAAACTTAGCGAAGAGGAAACCTTTGACATCCGGGCTTTGTTCAGTTCAAATCTACAAAACTTAACCAAAAGAGTACATTTGGTAAAAAAAAATATATATATGTAGAGGAGACGACAAGGTTGGAGAGCGAGGGGCTATCCCCGACAGAGTTCATGGGGCTTATTTCGCTGTGCCTTGATTCAATCTAATTCAGCTTCAGGACCGCATATACCGCCAACGATAAAACACACCCACGGGATCACTTATATCAGCTGTGGTGGCTGAAGACGGTCATGCGGCAGTTTGAGATAGGACTACTAAGATCAGCACCCCCGTCCCTGAAATTATGGGTGAGATGTGTTGACGATGTTTCCGCCATGATAAAAGAGGAAGAAGCTGAATTCTTCTTGATAATGATTAACAGAATAGAACCGGTGAGACCAGTTCTCCATAGACCTGAAGGTGAATGGGCAGCGCCTGCTCCATACTCGACCTTCTAATTTGTTCATTGTATAAGTTCCGATCCCTTTCTTTTGCTGAATGCCCACCTCCACTTCATTACGGCGGATGCTCTTTTCGTGATTAAAAGAGACCCAACCATCCCCCTCCCCCTCAACCAAGATTATACTATCTGGCCTCCGATCGTTAATTAAGATTGTCTTCCTCACTTACCAAGGCTGAAACTCTGCCTCAAGTGATTAACTCCTCGGATAATTTTACGTGTTTTGTGGTTTTTATTCTGGCCATTGCGATGTGGGTTTTTTTTTTCAGATTATATAAGGGGTGGGGGCATCTCTTGTTGTTGGGTTAACCCATTAAACTCCGATGACAAGATTCTTGTCATTTGGTCAAATAAAACAAAAAATCATAAAACACCAAAATGTTTGATCAAACACCAGAAAAATATGACGTCAGTAGTCCTCGCTTCGCTCGCGAGCGAAGCGAGGACTACTGACGTCATATTTTTCTGGTGTTTGATCAAACATTTTGGTGTTTTATGATTTTTTGTTTTATTTGACCAAATGACAAGAATCTTGTCATCGGAGTAGTTTAATGGGTTAACCTCTTTAGCATTTTCTTAACTTGGATCTGGCTGGCGCCAGACGATTTCATTCAACAGGGAGGGTTGTCATCCCTGCAGCTCCATCGATTCTCTTGAACAATGACTGACTTCATAAATCTTTTTTTAGTTTGCTCCTAACTATTTTATTCAGCTCAAGAGGCACCACTGTATTGAGGGCCCAAATGGGTCCAGCTACCCGCCCACGCCCCACCTATCTTTGATAGGCGTTCTTCTAAACATAATAAAACCGTCTGGCATCAAAGAGATCAAAACATGTAAAGTGTCTTATCATTAGGAAGGGATTGGTCAAGAGACTGAGGCCCTCACCTCAGCTGAACAAAATCCTTTGCTGTTAACCAGAACGAAATCTGACGAGTGTGTCACTGGAATGATGGGGTTAGCGAGTCGAAATAAGGCCCTGTTTACACTAGTGGTCTGAACCGCGAGGAAACACCGGCGGTACTTCATAC
>NC_134777.1:67344459-67346959 GCF_046742065.1 Oratosquilla oratoria
GAGCTTTACTGAAATCGGGTATTTTAGATACACAAGTATCTATTCTAAAAAAAAAATTAGCAGTTTGAATCGGTTATCATGCTTTCGCGGCTAGTGATCAATAGATCGAGTAAATTTTCATGTCTTGTGGACTCCTTCACATGCTGAACTAAGTAAATGTCACTGAATAATCTATCAGGCAACTACCTATATGGCTATGTTCAAGGATCATCCAATCAATGTCAGTAAAATTGAAATCACCCATTATTAGTAAGTCCCAGTTGCAGAAACTAGACAGTTCTTGAAACAACATTTTGTCGTCTGCTAATGATAGTATCTTTATTACACCTACATTCATTTTTTGTCCATTTGTCCATATGCATCCTGTTTCACTTTCTCTAAAACAAAGGCATGGGCATTGCTTTTAATGTACAACAGGACATTTGGTTCTTCACGGTCATGCGATCTTTCATGTATACCTCCCCCCCCCCCCCCGCCCTGCCGTCGCTGCATCTCACACCGCTCACACGTCGTTTATTGTGATTCTGTTCGGCATCACTTCCTAAAATAATATTATATCCTCCACTGACATTATATACTACCGTGATATTTTGTCCTCCACTATCATTACATCCGATCGTGATAGTTTGTCCTTCACTGACATTACATTATAATGTAATATTTTGTCCTCTACTGACATTATATCTGAAAATTATATTTTGTCCTCTACCAACATCATATTCGAAAATGATATTTTGTCCTACAAACGGGACCTTGCGGAGTACCACTCACGGCAATGGTAAAAGTGGAACAGGTGGAACGCGCTTTGGGTTGTGAGAAGGATTCACTCTTCTCTCAGAGTGCACTCTTGAGAAGACGAATTTCCTCCTCACACATCCTGAGACGGTCCTCCAGGATCACACAACCTTCACAAGCCATTTAGCTCCTCCTTCGACAATACAAACGGCAATGAGAAAATATAAATCAACAAAAGAAACAATCGCGGTCACTAAATAAACTAAATACACGAAGCTTACTCTGCTTACATTATACTATTACTCCTACCTTTGGAGTACAGTAACAGAATACTGTTTTGATTCTAAATTACTAGAACACTACACTTTATGTTATACCTGTAACTGTATAACGTTATACGTATACAATTACAAAAACACAACACAGTCACTTGTCACTATTCGAAGATATACTGTAAACTTCACAGGAAGTAATAAACTTAACAAAAGGTATTCGCTGGCTGATGTCTCGGCAGCAAACAAGTTCTAGCTTAGGTCTCTGCCAAGGACTACTATTGTAATAGTAGTCCTTAATATGTATATATATATATATATATATATTTATATATATTTATATATATATATATATGTATATATATATATAGATATATATGTTTTTGTGTGTGTGTGTGTGTGTGTGTGTGTGTGTGTGTGTGTGTGTGTGTGTGTGTGTGTGTGTGTGTGTGTGTATACATATATACATATATGTATATATATATATATATATATATATATATATATATATATATATATATATATATATTACAAAGGCGGAGCATGCCGACAGGAGACCTTTTGGTCCATATCTAGGTCGGATGCGAAAAAATCATAATAATGATAAACAAATAAATGAATAGATAAAAACTATAAAAATGTAAATAATAAATAAAATATATGCATATGTATAGTTATATAATAAACAGGTAAATAGTAAATAACAATGAATTTACATAACTAATAATACATGAGAATAAAACAAATAGTAATAAACAAACGGACAAATGATAACAAAACTAATAAACAAATAATATAACATAAATGATAGTCATTACAGCGTCTTGCTTAGGTGTTTATCTAAATGATTCTTAAAGCTTCGAACTGAACTACATTGCACTACCTCTGCAGGAAGTTTATTCCATTCATTAACTACACGGTTGGCGAAATTGTTTCTACCCACATCCAAATTAAATAGATTTCCGGAGAGTTTGAGACCATTATTTCTGGTCTGATTCTCATTCAGTGTGAAAATTTGGTCACTTTTGATGTTGTCAATTCCCTTTAGAATCTTAAACACCTGTATCATGTCACCTCTGAGTCTACGCTTTTTTAAGGAAAACAGATTCATATGTTTTAGTCGATTTTCGTATGATTTATTTTTGGTATTTGGATTCAATTTTGTAGCTCGCCGTTGTACTTTTTCCAATCTGTCTTTAATGAGATTCGGTGACCACACGTAAACAGCATATTCCAAATGTGGACGAACTAACGATTTATAAAGCTTGTTAATGAGTGATGGACTTCTGAAGTCAAAAGATCGCGCAATCAGTCGTAGAATCTTATTTGCTTTCTCAGAGGCTGAAATACCTATGTGCATTACCTTGCATTTACTTGTGTTAAATTTCATTAACCACTTTTCAGATCATTGCTGTAATTTATATAAATCTTCTTCAATATCTAATTGGTTTAAGTGATCATTTGCCATTCCGCACAGTTTGTCTCATCAGAAA
>NC_134777.1:67351959-67591959 GCF_046742065.1 Oratosquilla oratoria
CACATTACACACACCTCTCTGGTAGATAAGGGCCTCATTTCAAACAATACTCAATTTTATTGCCCCCCTACTCCGTCCATAAGGTGGATGAAGCTAAGAGGAGAGTAAATGTAAGATAGGGTAGATGTTTGACGGAGAATTCTGAAAAGAATAAAATTATGTTCTCGAGGGAAGTTAAAAGAATGAGATGATGATTCGGGTAGAGGGGAGAAGGCAAAGGGTGCTGATGGACAGTTGCTAACGGAAGTGAAGGCGATTAAGGGAAGATGAATAGAGTATCCTAGGGATTTTGTTGAATGTTGAGGGAAAAAAGGAGAGTTTGTGGTAGTGGGTACTAAGGAAACTACTTTCGTGGAAGAGGAGAACGATAGGGTTAAATGAAAAGAGGATACACAGAGAGTATTGAAACCGATGCAAGCTGGGAAGGTTCCTGGATTCGATGGTTGTCACGTGGGGTGTCTGGCAAGGAGAGGGGTAGTTGTAACTGAATGGTTAATTTAATGTGTGCATAAAGGAGAGCACTGTTCCAGTGAACTGTTAGAGTGCACGTATAGTTCCGCCATACAAGGGGAAAAGGGACAATTTTCAATGTAATAGTTTTAGAGGGATCAGTCTGTTTAGTGTTGGTGGCATGGCATATGGGAGGGTGCTAATTGAAAGTATTAGAAGGGGAACGAAGCAAGTAAATTTGAGAACAACAGTGTAGTTTTAGGAAAGGAAAAGGGTGCGTAGATCAATTTTCGTAGTAAGACAGACATATATTCATATGGGGAAGGCTGTTTAGAGCAGTCGAAAGGCTTTATGTCACTAGTAAGCTTGTATGAGGGTAAAGCATGGAAAGGTTGGGTGGTTTGAAGTGAAAGTGGGGCTGTGTTAGTATTGTGGTGTGTCACCGCGGTTGTTCAGCATGTATATGGGTGGAGTAGTGAGCTACGTAAACACGAGGATATTATGTTGGTGTTTGAAACTAGCAAATGAGAGCGGAGAGAAGTGGGAGGTGAGCCAGTTGTTGCTGAATCAGAGGAGAGACTGAAACAGTTAATGGTGGAGTTTGAGAGGGTGTGTTAGAGGAGAAAGCTGAAAGCAAATGTGGGCAAAAGTAACTTAATGAGATGTACAAGGGGTGAGGGTGAATTGGAGGTGAATATAAAGGGCGGACGGCTGGAGGAAGTGGAGAGTTTTAAGTATATAGGCTCACATGTAGCAGGAAATAGACAAATGGGGATGGAGGTGAATAATAGTGTCAGGAAATCAAGTAAATTTCTGCGGGAAATTAAAAGTTTCGTGAAAATTAGATGTCTGTCGATGAACACAAAAATAGGACTATAAGAGGGAGTGATTTTGCCCACGGCACTGTATGGGGCAGAGATTTGGAATTTAAAGGAGACATAAAGAAAAAGAAAAAATATTTGAGATAAAATAAAGAAAGACGAGGATGAATAAAGTGAGAAATGTGGAGATAAGTCGGAGAGCAGGAATGGAAAGAAATTGGTAGATAGGGTTGATCAAAGAATGTTGTGATGGCTTGGGCGCGTGGTAAGAAAGAGTGAAGAATGACTATCAGAAAGAGTGTGGAAGGCAGAAGTGGATGGTGGAAACTAAAGGGAAATACCAAGAATGAGGTGGATGGATGGGGTGAAAGGAGCACTACATGCAAGAGGAATGTATGTCAAGCAGGGAAGGGAGAGGGTAAAATATAGGTGTGAATGGAGAGCAGTTGTAAATGGATAAGGAAATGAGGTGGTTCAAAGGGGCTTCTTTGTGTCTGTTTTCTATATTTCTCGAATGGATAATGGGGGGTCGTCATGTAATGAAGCTGTCGGGCCCTGCTGTGTTAGTGATGTGTCTTGCTGCATTGCCTCTGACCCTAACAGTGCGGCAGGGAATAGGGATAGCCCCTCATCCACGAGTAACTACGTTAGATAGGAGGGGCAACTAGTGGATTTTTGGACAAGTGTGGGATTGGTGTAGAGTGGATATATCTTTTGACACGGCCACCCACCTTGTAAGGGGGGTAATGCTTTTTAGTGTGTGTATAACTTATGTGTATTATTGTACATTTATTAAGATGTTTGTGGAAGTACGTACAAATGTGTGAAATGTGGAAATTATGCTTCGGTTGGAATCTTATTCTAATCACTGACAACGCGGTTGGCTTAGATGTTTCTCCATATTTCTAGGTCAAACCTATGTCCTGATAGCTTGAGGTCATTATGTTTCGTCTAATTATCATTTACCGTATTTTTTCAGTTTTGATGTATGAAGTCCCTCTAAATCTCCGCTCAAATGTTTTGAGTGGTTTTCGTAAACCTCCCTTGTAAGGGGGAAAAAGCCTTGGTATATGTATGTATGTATGTTGTTTCTTATATTTGGTATGAATTTTGTGTTTCGCCGCTGTACTCTTTCCAATCTATCAGATCTTTAATGAGACTTGGGGACCATATTGAAACAGAGTATTCCATTTGTGAACGAACCAGCGATGATAGCTGGACTTTCGGAGTCAAATGCTCGTGCTACCAATCACAGTATTCTATTTCCTTTCTCTGAGGCAGAAACATTGTGCTCAATTGTTTTAGGGGTTTACAGTGCTAAACCTAGGATAAGATTTACAGTCTTGATTTAAGAAACGTAGTGTCAAATCCGAGGAATTGTTATGATTTTACTGGTTTTATCTTTCTTGCCACTGGTGTGTGATAGCCATTGGCACTTAGCTGCATACATACTAAGGATTACAAAGGCGGAGCATGCCGACAGGAGACCTTTTGGTCCATATCTAGGTCGGATGCGAAAAAAATCATCATAATAATAATAAATGAATAAATAAAAACTATAATAATGTAAATAACAAATAAAATACATAAATAAATGCATAGGAATAGTTAAATAATAAACAAACAGGTAAATAGTAAATAATAATAAATTGACATATAACTAATAATAAATGAAAATCAAACAGACAAATGATAACAAAGCAAAAACAAATAATATAAAATAAATTATAATCATTATAGCATCTTGCTTAAGTGTTTATCTAAATGATTCTTAAAGCTTCGAAATTAACTACATTGCACTACCTGTGCAGGAAGTTTATTCCATTCATTAAATACACGGTTGGCAAAGTTATTTCTACCTACTTCCAAATTGAATCTATTTCCGGATAGTTTGAGACCATTGTTTCTTGTCTGATTCTCATTCAGTGTGAAAACTTTGTCACTTTTGATGTTGTCAATTCCCTTTAGAATTTTAAAGACCTGTATCAAGTCATCTCTGAGTCTACGCTTTTTTAGGAAAAACAGATTCATATGTTTTAGTCGATTTTCGTATGATATATTTTTGATATTTGGAATCAGTTTTGTGGGTCGCTGTTGTACTTTTTCCAGTCTGCCAATGTCTTTAATGAGATTCGATGACCATACGGAAACAGCATATTCCAAATGTGGACGAACTAACGATTTATATAGCTTGTTAATGAGTGATGGACTTTTGAAATCAAAAGATCGCGCAATCACTCCTAGAATCTTATTTGCTTTCTCAGAGGCTGAAATACACTGCTTGGATGATTTGAGATCATTAGTGATAATTACGCCGAGATCTCTTTCAGTATCCACTTTTGTTAACGAATTTCCAAATAACTTGTAATCGTACTTACTGTTATTTTTACCTATGTGCATTACCTTGCATTTACTCGTGTTAAATTTCATTAGCCATTTTTCAGACGATTGCTGTAATTTATCTAAATCTTCTTGAATATCTAATTGGTTTTTACAAAGGATTTTACAAAGGCGGAGCATGCCGACAGGAGACCTTTTGGTCCATATCTAGGTCGGATGCGAAAAAAATCATAATGATAATAGAATAATAATAATAGAAAATATATGATAATGTATGCAACAAACAAAATACATAAATAAATGCTTAGGTATAGTTGAATAACAAACAAACAGGTAAACAGTAAATAATAATAAATTGACACATAACTAATAATAAATGAAAATCAAACAGACAAATGATAACAAAGCAAAAACAAATAATATAAAATAAATTATAATCATTACAGCATCTTGCTTAGATGTTTATCTAAATGAGTCTTAAAGCTTCGAACTGAACTACATTGCACTACCTGTACAGGAAGTTTATTCCATTCATTAACTACACGGTTGGCAAAGTTGTTTCTACCTACTTCCAAATTGAATCCATTTCCGGATAGTTTGAGACCATTGTTTCTTGTCTGATTCTCATTCAATGTGAAAATTTGGTCACTTTTGATGTTGTCAATTCCCTTCAGAATCTTAAAAACCTGTATCAAGTCACCTCTGAGTCTACGCTTTTTTAGGGAAAACAGATTCATATGTTTTAGTCGATTTTCGTATGATATATTTTTGATATTTGGAATCAGTTTTGTGGCTCGCCGTTGTACTTTTTTCAGTCTGTCAATGTCTTTAATGAGATTCGGTGACCATACAGAAACAGCATATTCCAAATGTGGACGAACTAACGATTTATATAGCTTGTTAATGAGTGATGGACTTTTGAAATCAAAAGATCGCGCAATCACTCCTAGAATCTTATTTGCTTTCTCAGAGGCTGAAATACACTGCTTGGATGATTTGAGGTCGTTACTGATAATTACGCCGAGATCTTTTTCACTATCCACTTTTGTTAACGAATTTCCAAATAACTTGTAATCGTACTTATTGTTATTTTTACCTATGTGCATTACCTTGCATTTACTCGTGTTAAATTTCATTAGCCACTTTTCAGACCATTGCTGTAATTTATCTAAATCTTCTTGAATATCTAATTGGTTTAAGTGATCATTTGCCATTCCGCACAGTTTTGTATCATCAGCAAATTTGGAAACAGTAGATTTTAGTCCATGTTCTATATCATTTATATATACTATGAATAGAAGTGGCCCAAGAACGGAACCCTGAGGAACTTCACTTGTAACATTTTCCCATCTAGAAGTTTTTTCCATTTAAAACAACTCTTTGTTTTCGACCATTCAACCAATTACTAGTCCAACTTAATAGGCTACCACTTATACCGTGTAAAGCTAATTTAGTAGGTAGTCTTTCGTGTGGGACGGTATCAAAAGCTTTTGCAAAGTCTAGATATATTAAATCTATATTGTTTCTTTTGTCATAATTCGAGATAACTGTGTTGTAGAATTCGAGTAAGTTCGTCACGCAAGAACGTGTCCGTCTGAAACCATGCTGGCTATCATTTATCAAATGGTTACTTTCTAAATGATGTTCGATAGCATCTCTGATGATAGTTTCCATTATTTTTCCTACGATTGAAGTCAAACTTATAGGCCTATAGTTATTTGGCTTCTTTTTGTCACCTTTTTTGAATATGGGAGTAACGTTAGCTAGCTTCCATTCTCTTGGGACATCTCCGGATATGATGGATTTCTTGAAAATAATTTCTAATGGAACAACAATCTCATTTTTCATTTCCTTTAAGATTCTTGGATGCCAACCGTCAGGCCCTGGTGTTTTATTAACTTTGAGTTTATCTATACACCATTTAATTTTTTCTTTTGTTATATTTACCGTAGTAAGTTTACCCTAGACTTTTCACAGGTTTCAGTTTGGAGTTCACTTTGAGGTGTTTCGGCTACGAATACCGAGCTAAAATAATTGTTTAAGATATTACACATTCCTTCATTTGGATATTCAAGTTGACCGTCAGCAGATAATAGTGGACCAATGTGATTCCTAACAACCTTTTTATCTCTATTGTAACTATAGAATTCTTTGGGATTCTCTTTGGATTTATCAGCGATGTTCATTTCGTATTGTCGTTTTCTTTTTCTTATTGTCTTTTTTAAATCTCTCTGTATTGATACATAACTTTCATGGTTATTAGATGCACCCGGGCACTTATATTTCTTATAAGCCTGTCTCTTTTTAACAATACTTTTTTCAGTTTCTTTGTCGAGCCACTTTGGGCGAGCCTGATTTGGGGGACGTCTGTCCTTAAAAGGAATGTAAGTTTGAATCATCTTAGTGAGCGTATTTTGAAATATTTCCCACATCTGATCTACAGGTCTTTCGCTTAATTTTGCCTCCCAATCTGTAAGCTGAAGCTCATGACGTAGTCCTATGAACTGAGCTTTACTGAAATCGGGTATTTTAGAAACACAAGTATCTATTCTAGAAAAAAATAGGATTTTGAATCTAAGTTGTGATCGCTATTTGCAACAGATTCACCGACTTCTACATCAGTTACCATGCTTTCGCGGCTAGTGATCAATAGATCGAGTAAGTTTCCATATCTTGTGGGCTCTTTTACATGCTGAATTAAGTAATTGTCACCAAGAAAATCAATCAAGCGACTACCTATATGGCCATGTCCAAGGGTCATCCAATCAATGTCAGTAAAATTGAAATCACCCATTATCAATAAATCCCGGTTGCAGAAACTAGACAGTTCTTGAAATAACAGTTTGTCGTCTGCTAATGATAATGTCTTTGGCCTATATATTACACCTATATTCATTTTTTGTCCATTTCTTTGGGTTAACTCAACCCACAAACTATCGTATGCATCCTGTTTCACTTCCTCTAAAACACAAGTGTGAACACTATTTTTAACGTACAACAGAACACCCCCACCTTTCTTGTGGTTTCTATCCTGATGAAAGTGTTTAAATCCCGCAATATTAAATTCAGCTTCGAACTCTGTACCATTTAACCATGTCTCAGTTATTCCTATCATATCGAGATTTTCGCTTTTGACATACGCCTGTATTTCTTGAAATTTGTTCCTAATACTACGAGCATTAAAGTACATGGCTTTAAGAAACTCGTGATTATTTCTTTTTGACACATTTTGAGTTTCAATATCATGTCTTACATTATAATTTTGTTTTTTATTGATTACTTGCTCTATGTCTTGGTTTAAGTGATCATTTGCCATTCCACACAGTTTTGTATCATCAGCAAATCTGGAAACAGTAGATTTTAGTCTATGGTCTATATCATTTATATATACTATGAATAGAAGTGGCCCAAGAACGGAACCCTGAGGAACTCCACTTGTAACATTTTTCCATCTAGAAGTTTTTTCCATTTAAAACAACTCTCTGTTTTCGATCATTCAACCAATTACTAGTCCAATTTAATAGGCTACCGCTTATTCCGTGCAAAGCCAATTTAGTAAGTACTCTCTCGTGGGGGACGGTATCAAAAGCAGATAGGATGCCAAATTTGATTTCTGTGATTTCTGAACATCTTTCTCATGGTTCCCAAGACTTTTTTTTTCTGTCACTGGGGAGATTTTATTTCTTAAATGTTTCATTCGTCTATTTTTACCATAACGTCTTACATGAACATGCAAAAAAACTAAGTTTTATCATATAAAGCATGATAGTATAAATAATAATACCTACTGATAAAGTTTCGTTACTGATATTCTGTTGTATTATTTATTGAGGCATTATTATATTGATCATAATTCTAATATTCCCATGGCACTGTCGTGGGTTAATGAGTCTATAATTATTATTATTTTTTGGGGTGGGGGGAGGAGATAATACTGAGTTGGACAAGTTAGCGCGAATGACTGATGAGCAATGGAGTGTGTTATTGAATGGACGCCGCGAGATAGGAAGCGTGGAAGAGGGAAACCAGACAGAAGGTGGAGAGGCGAGATAGAGAAGTTTGCAGGAGTGACGTGGCAGAGGTTAGTGCTGTCGCGTGAATCATGGAATGCTATGAAAGAAGCCTTTGTTCAGCAGTGGATTCATGATGGGTGATTTGATTGATTGATTGACTGAACCCCTCCTCTGTAGCCACGGGCCTTCTTGAAAATGTTCCTCTAGAGCTGAAATTGAACTAGAGCTTGAACCTGAAAGGAAAAAATACACACCGCCTGAAAACATGAGTGTCTTAACAATGCCGAGTATACATGTCACTGGCCAATAAATCTATCAAAAGAAACATGTGAGGACGGAGCCTTTATAAGTACGACGTTTCCCGTGTTAAAGCAGTTCTCCCTTTTAAATATTTTATTCAGAACTGAAATAAGCTATTTCTCGGCGCAAAGATTAAATAAAACCATACTTGTTTTCAGATGTTAATGAATCTCGTATTATCTTTTCAAATTTGTTATTGTGCATTGTATATGCCTAAAGTTCATATTTTTTATCAATTCTGAGCGATTTCTACCTATTGTGAAGTCCTAGATCTTCCTTTCAACTTCATTGCTACTGTGTATAATGTGTATGGTTAATTGCTGTGAGTTGCTCTTACTGCTGCTGTTTCCTTCCGTTTCGTTCCAGGTGTGTGTGCCGTGGAAGACGTGGATTTTGAACATGCCCAACACGACACCATCGTACCTTGCACAGTACCGCTCTGGTGACCTCACCTGAACCTACACCGTCCTGCCCTGCACTGCACCCTTCTGATGATCTCACCTGAATCAAAGCAATGACCGACCTAACAAACCAAATAGAGATGTGCCGCTACATTTGTTCATAGGACGGTTTCTCACACCATCCTACCCTGCACAGTACCCCTCTGGTGACCTCACCTGTACCTACACCGTCCTGCCCTGCACAGCACTCTTCTAATGACCTCACCTGAATCAACTCAACGACCGACCTTACAATCCAAATACAGACGTGCCGCGACATTTGCTCACAGGACGGTTGCTCACAAATGGGAACAGGAATAATATGATGTAGATGTGGCATGATTTGGTGGGCGTTGTACCTGGCCAACTGGATTTTCGTAAAGGTTGCGCGGATACCACCAGTGAATGTTAGTTAATCTATTGCTGCAGTTGTGTGAGCATTTTTCCTGGAGCATTTGACGTGGAATCGTGCGTCATGTGTGCGTGTGTATATGTATGCATGTCTTTATACGTATGTAGCTTCTTGTAAACGTTGTTTGCCCAAATTGTATATCTGCACCTTGTATCTGTGTGAATTGTGGATGCACGTGTCTTTATATATCTGATTCTTACATCTATATAAATTGTAAATATTTATATTGGCTACTCCCACTGTTGCTATTGATGTCTTTGTGATCAAATTTCCTTTTATGTGAAATTTTTTGTAAATGCTTTAATGCTTATATAGAAACTATTTAAGGGAGAGCATTTTATAAGCTATTGCTTCCGCTCTCTCCTTTTCAACAAATTAATATTATGTTTGTATATATATACATCTTCAACATGAAAATGTAATGTTTGATATTTTGTTGAATAAACTGTTAAATTGAAAACTGAATTGAAATTTAACCATCCCCAGTCCCCTGTCCATTACCTTCGTATTCACCTCCCGTACCAACACATCCATGTACATATTAAACAGCTTGGGTGACGACATGACCCTGACGCATCCCCGCATTTACCTCAAACCACTCACTCTTTCCATTTCTAACACAGGCTGTACTTCTCTCGTAAAAACTCTTGACTGCCCTTAACTTAACAGCTCTCCCACAATCCAGTGGTGGGATTCAGCCTGTTCTTCCCGGTTCGTACGAACCTGTTCTTGGAATTTCATGAGCTCTGCGAACCGATTTGACTTATATACAGCCTATGTGATATCTGCATGCTACTGGCCTAGTATAAGTCCCTCAACCCCATATCTGAAATACCTCCCACAATACATTTCTGTGTACCCTGCCACAAGCCTTTCACAAAAGCCCAAAAACATCCTTACCTTTTGCCAAAACCATCTCACAAATCTGCCTTGCCACAAAAATCTGATCCATGCATCTTCTACCCTAAAATCATATACAATACTTGGTTGAATTTTCAATACAAAGAGAACGTAGAATTACTAGTTAAAGAATATACTATACACTAGCAACGTCTGCTGGACGTTGTGTGACGGATATAAATCAGTGCAGTGAACTTTTCAGTCTTTCAAAAGTTTGATGCGCTGAGAAATCATGACATCAGCTGTTTGGGGAATTCGTGGCAACTGTGTTCGATTGTCAACAAGCAACACTTATCAGTGGGAGGAGCAAGTCAAGATTCGGTGATTTCGTTGTCGGTCACTGGTTCTCCATTGCATTCTGAAGGCCGGCTGTGGATTTGTTCAGTCTTTTCCTTGAAAACAAGTTCAGGAGATAGTGATATAGAATGTGGGTGCTCGAGGTAAGTTAAAATTTAAGTTGTCATTCCCGCATAACAGTGAAATAGTCAGAAAAGTTGAGACTTGGGTTGCAGGTTTGTTGATGGAAGTGAACCCGAAGTCAGTTATGTGATGTAATTGTAGAAAACAGCAGGGTAATGAACCAGAAATTATATGGGTATATGTTGTATAGAGTCCAGCATATTTACTTATTAAATGTTTACATAGCCATAGAATCCCCATGCTTTCCATGTCAATCTCAAGAGCGGAGAGTTACAGAAGCCTCACTCCGCTGATGTACGAGCCCCTTAGCAAATTTTGTAGATCGACATTATGTTCATCACGAAAAAAGTATGGAATGGATATTGTACTATAGGTGAATAAAGAGACACTTCTGGAGTATATTGGTCACGTCAGGCAACATTATCATATGGTTCCCCAACCCTCCAGTGCTTATTATGGTAAAATAAATTACCAACAGTTTATTTTGTAATGTAAAGTCCAAGTTTTGTTTGAATATCATATATGCAAGGGATGATTGGTAATTTATTTTATTGTGTTTAACATGATAGGGATGGAGGAGCAAATTATGTTGCTGGATGGGACCAATATTATAATATACTCCAGGAGAGGATTGCTGCAAGAGAATGGGGTAAAGGTGAAGGAGGGGAAATCAATTATAAACTTTAAAGTGAATAGAGATTTTATATATCAAGGGACCAGCAATGGGTACCTACAAGTGGTGGTCCTATGAGAGAGTTGTCATAGAGAATACTTTTTTGCCTGTCATAAGAACCCATCAACACCCTTGCCTCCATCTGGAGGTGCAATTTCTCTGGAACAGACCCAAGATATATCTATAACTTGACTATACCTTCCACAAATGGGGCGCTGACTACTAGTAGCTTATCCTCTGATCCCTCTAATTTAAGTGGGTGACAGAAATGCCCCACATTAAATAAAACGGGCAAAAGTCCTACATTTCATTGTAGAGAGATCTATGGGAGGGCTCAGGGATTGTTGTCAGCCTACTGTAAGGCTGCAGGTTTCCAGTAAGTGCAACTCGTGACAGTAATCATGATTTTATATCTACAAAGTTTGCACTTTCCCTTACTTAAATGGGGCTGGTAAAATCAAAGCACACATCATCCATGCTAAAAGACTTATCTAACCCACCTATCACAGAATTTCTAGGATGAAGGGTCCCCCTACTCCCCATGCCATGCCCTTTTTTATGGTATTTACTTTTAGACAATAACAAGGTTCATAGTAATTTGGTCTTCATGCCATAATGTCTCTTGCTATTTTCATTGCAATTCATATATTCAAGTATCACCTTTCTTCTCTTATGCTTTCTAGGGATTATTTTCTAAGGTCAATCAGTTGGCAATAGGTAACACTGAATTTTGAAATTAATTAAATTATTATGTCACCATATATTGTCATATGAGAATGTTTCAGTTTTTTACCCTTTGCTTTTAAGAAAACTATATGGTTTAAGGAAATTATTTTCAGTAAAGAATTGTAGAAAATGGGAGTTGATATTAAAATGTTTACCATGTAGTGATTTTAGACATATGTACTATTTTCAAAATGGCACTTCAAACTTGTCAGGCAATATTAGGTAGTGGTGACATTAACTAGGATAAATTTTAAGGACAAAAATATGATACAATAGAATCCCTTAGGATGTACTCATCTATGTTATTCGTTCACTATAAGTGATCTCTCAACCCCAGAACCAGATCTTTAATGTACTCTTGTATGCAGATAAAACACTTATAATCCAACACATTCAATGTAAGCAATTCCTAACAACCACCCGAGATACCCAACACTCAGCAAGATTTTTTTTTTTTTTTTTTTTTACAACTTTTCAGAACAGAGCACTAAAAGTTGTAAAAAGCTGCACCAAAACCACTCCAGTTGAACACCTGCATACAGAAACCAAAACCCTTGCCATAGGACACCATATGAAAATGACAGAAATACAATGCTGTGCCAAAACCTTATACACCACACACCCTTCACACTGTTTCACAAGTACCATAAACAGAACACAAGAAAAATAACACCAGCAGCATACTACTCAAACATCTATAACAACCTACCACCCATGCCAGCACAAAAACACATGCACAATAAGATTACTAAACAAGCCCTTCAAGACACCTCCAAACTCCAACAACCCCCAGACATATGGGGGAAAAAAATCCACACCTGATAAGAACTACACTAGCATGCCTGTGATCAGGACACCATCTAGCATTAGAATGGTACCAACACAGAATAGGCCTTGCCACAGATTCAAACTGCCCCAGATGCAACCACTACACAGAGGGCATAGAACACCTCATACTACGATGCCCCACACTAAAGAACCCATGACAACAACACAACACATCTTCCTGAGTGGCTTATGGTCCCACCTGGAGGCTGTTGCCAGTTACCTGAAGGCTGCAGTCTGCAAGAGAGACCAAGTGACAATGGATTGATTGATTGAACTTGGTACAGAAACTACAAAAATGCAGTTATGAACACCCAAGCCAACTTGAGCAAACTATAGCAATAACTCAGAAATAACAGAATGAAAGCCTTGCCCCAGAAATCAACACATTAATTACTCCAGACAACCATGAAGAACATCATCAATAGTAATAATAACAATAACAATAATAACAAAAATAATAATAATAACAATAATAATAATACATACATATATATACCCAAGGCTTTTTCCTCCTTACAAGGGAGGTAGCCAAAAAGAAAAAGGCATAAAAACCATTCCCACCCATTCCATCACTAATACACTACACTCCCCTCCACCCTCCCTCTTATCTTGGCACCTCCTGGATGAAGGGTCATCCCTGCATCTTGTCCACTGCCCTGGGTCAGAGACAGTTTCGCAAGTCACAGCACATCCACAACAAGGCTGCTTCATTAAATCGGTGACCCCCCTCTCCGTCCCCTCATGCTGAAAAGGAGAAGACAGGGAAAAATCCCTTTGGGCTGTGTCAAATTTTGCTCACACATACTACCCCCCCCCCATCCCCTCACCCATTCCATCTCATGCATCACAGCATCATCCATATACAACCATTCTCCATTCACCCCTGTCTTCTGTCCTCTCTCATCCTTCCTCAACAGACATTCCCCTCTTCCCCAAAGCTCCTTTCACCCCATCCATCCATCTCATCCTAGGTCACCCCCTCATGTTCACTCCCTCCACATTTGCCTTCCATACCTCTTTTACTAGTCTTTCTTCACTCATTCTTTCCATGTGTCCAAACCATCCCAATACTCTTTCATCCACCCTATCTCCCAACTCCCGTACTACACCTATTCTTCTCACCTCCTCATTTCTCACTCTATCCAGCATAGTAACCCCTATCATACTTCTCAGACACCTCATCTCAAACACATTCAAACTCCTTGTCTCTTCCTCTCTTATGCTCCATGTTTCTGCCCCATACAGTGCTGGTGGCACAATCACTCCATACAATCTCCTCTTAGCATCCATTCCCAAATGTCTATTCCTTATTACACTTTTTAATCCACCAAGGCATTTACTTGCTTCTCTCAATCTACATTCTACCTCCACCTCCACTCCACCCTTTCCTGCCACATTCGCACCCAATTATCTAAAACTATCCACTTCCTCCAGTTGCTCTCCCTTAATGCTCACTCCCATTCTGCTGCCATTTTCACCTCTTGTACATCTCATCACCTTACTTTTAACCCCATTTATCTTCAACTTTCTTCTATCACATACTCTCCCAAACTGTCACCAACTTCCTCAATCCCTCCTCTGATCTTGCTACAAGTGCGGTGTCGTCCGCAAACAACAACTGGCTCACCTCCCATTTTTCTCCATTTTCTTTAACCATCTCCAATCCCTGACCCACCATCAACCCTGTTTCTCATCTCCTTTTCCACCCTAGGTCTTTTCCTCACCTCATTTCTCACTGTATCCAACCTTGTAACCCCTACCATACTTCTCAGGCATTTCATCTCAAACACACTTAAACTTTTCCTCTTTTTCTCTTTAAGAGAACTGTAAAACTAAATGGCAAAAACCTTCCATTAGAAAAGAACCCTATTATTCTAGGCCTCATATTTAATCCTCTTATGACCTTCAGCCCATCTGACAGCAAAAATCAATGAGAAAAATTGAATAAGGTCCATTGCAAGCAAAGGCAGTGGGCAACAGAAGGAAATTCTAATACACTTGGTCTCTTAATCCAACACTCACCAACCACCACTTGTGTGGACATTTGGGGTCAAGGACATAAACCCACTTTGGGAATTGGCTCAGGACATAAAATACCATCAAATCACAAAGGGGGATTTATGTCCTGGGCCCAAACATCTGTACAAATGGTGGTTGGCAAGTGTTGGATTAGGAGGTCTAAGAGTAACTGTACTCAAAACAGTTCATAAGAACTGTCTTTAAATAGGCTTCCACAGCATGGTTCCTGTCAGTAAGATGATAAAGAACCTAAAAACAGTACAGAATAAAAGACTAAGATTAATAACAATGCACCAGAATCACACTGAAACTAAAGCTCTCCCCATAGAACAACACATGAAAATGATAGATACACAAGTCTGTGCTAGAACCTTAAACACCACCCACCCTTTTGTACCTCCCCTTCTCCCCCCATTCCACTCCCACTCCTCCATCTCACTTCCCCATTGTACTTCTCTCCTTGTTCTATGACCTAACTTCTTGTCCATTCCCCTTCTCCCTTTTCCATCCCCTCTCTCACCTTTCCACTCCTCTAGCCATTCAGCTCCCCTGTTACGTATCACGTTCCCCAATTCCCTTATATATATTTTTTTTTCTTTATCTCTTTCTCTCCCATTATATCCCAATGTTCATGTGCTTTATTTTTTGTAGTGATGGTCGAAAGTTGTCGGCCAGCACACAGTTTTCACCCCCCCCCCCATTTATTGGCCACTTGTCAGCTGTGTAGTTTGACACAGAGTAAGCCAAACATGGTCAGATGAGGGGCATCTTTTGTTAATGCCTTGCCCTCAGGTCAAGTAGCTGTGGCCGTTAGCATTGGGGGCGCATCTTACCAAATTGTTTTTGAGTCTGTTTTCTTTCTTTTTATCTATTTACCTTTTCTGTTTAGTTTGATGGAATGTAGCCAGCATTCCATCAACTTTGTGTATCTTTGTACCATATGATGATACACAAGCCATACCCACAATCTTGGTATCTTTGTTTGTAATAACAAAATTAAACTTTTTTTTCTCATCACAGACATAAATAAGCTTTTCTGAATGTAATTTTGATGCTGAATCCAAATCTGGTCACATTTTTGTTCTAGCACGTATAGTTTTTTAATTATTTGCTTTTTTGTATTTTAGAAAAAATATATGTATTTTTATGAATATGTAGGACGTGATAAATCTCATTTCATGCAAATCATTCATTTGTGAGAACTAAAAAATACATATAACACTAAATTAATTTAATGCAATGAAGTATAAGAAACTAATCTACATTACATAACATTATAAGATCTTAAAAACGTTGAGAGTATGCTTTTCTTTTAAACATTTGGTCTGGATTATCACGATACAACATCCAGCAATCATGCTTTCGTTCCAAAATCCTTGGTAGCGAACTTCCATAGTATGAATATCTTGATAGAAACGTTCCCCTTGCTCGTCACTCACTGCACCAAGGTTTTCAGGAAAGAAATCCATATGAGAGTGTAGGAAGTGCATTTTCAATGACATGCGACAATCCATTTCTTTAAAAGCATTGAGTAGTTTCTCCACTCCATCCTTATATGCATGGGACTTTGTCTTCCCCAGAAAGTTTGCACATATCCATTTGAAAGCCAGCCAAGCATTCAATTCCAATGGACTGAGGGCCTGTTCAAATTCAATACCCATTAAAAGTTCCCTGATTTGTGGCCCAACAAATATTCCCTCCCTCAGTTTTGCTGCACTAACACTCGGAAATTTCTTAGAAATGTATTGGAACCCTTGTGAATTGATTTTACCCATTGCTTTAACAAAATTCTTCATTAAACCAAGTTTAATGTGGAGAGGTGGTAGGAAGATCTTTTGGGGGTCAACTAAAGGGACAAACTGGACACTGCTTGTTCCTGGGACATATGCAGTTCTTAGTGGCCAGGAATGTTTGGTGTAGTGTTCTTTCGTAGCACGACTGTCCCAAAGGCAAAGGAAACAACAATATTTTGTAAATCCTGCTTGCATACCCATTAACATTCCTATAACTTTAAGATCACCGCAGATGTTCCATTGATGGCTATCATATTGGATTGCCTTAAGTAGTATATCCATATTGTCATATGTCTCTTTAAGATGGACCGAATGGGCAATAGGGATGGATGGCTTTGTGTTTCCATTATGCAAAAGAACTGCTTTGAGGCTTCTCTGGGACGAATCAATGAAGAGACGCCAGTCAGATGCCACATACGTCTGAGACAAGCCTGTGAATAGACCATGTATATCATGACAATAACAGAGAGGACCATCTACTGTAAAGAATGTTGCTAAATTAAAATTCCGCGTTCGGTAGTAACTGATACGAAATTTTTTGTCAAGTAAGTTGTTCTCCTATAATCTTGAGGCGAGAAGCTCTGCTTTCTCTTTAGACAGTGATAGGTCTCTCACAAGATCATTCAATTGTCCTTGGGTTAATAGTTTCGGCTCAAAATTTCTACCTTCCAACGTGTAATCTGGATCTGCAGACGGTCCGGGAATGCCACCAGTTACACCTTCATCGTCATACACATCATTTTCAATAGAATTTGCTCCATCATCTGGGGGAATTGGAATGGGCAATTCCTCACTGTGTGGCACTGGTCGACGTGCTGAATCCATGGTTGAATAAACAATCTTGTGTTTGTTCTTTGTAGAAAATCCGGTTAGGTTAACACTACAAAAATAACAGTCTCCATGATGATCTCTCGGCTCCCTCCATATCACGGGTATGGCAAACGGCATTGAAGCTTTCTTTTTGTTCACCCAATCGCGCAATCCGTTTGAACAAGCAGAACAGATTTGATGTGGTGCCCATGGTTTGTCTTGGTCACCTAGATGGCAATCAAAGTAAAGTTTGTATATTCTTTTAATGTTGGTTGTAATATTTCGTCGTTGTAAAATTGCCACAGAAATAACAGAACTTGTCGGGATGATTCTTACATTCTCGAGGCATGCTGATTGATATAAGCAAATGATTCTAAACAGATTACCACCAGCACAGCACTTCACACAACAGCAGACAGAGGCCGAGTGTAGCTCGCTGTTATCAGTTAGGTATCAATTATGCAGGTTGCCAGACGTACGATAAGATGTCTGAAATAAATAAAATAAACCAAAATTGAAATAAATAGATAATTAAACAGGAAATAGATTCCTAAATAGACACACAAAACTATGAAATACATAAAGTATAAACTTAATAAAATGTAGAAAAAAGTAGCACTTTGGCTATTAAAATGGTTAAATCTATGTATTTACATATATGGTTTCATCATAAAAACTATACGTGCCAGAGAAAATCTGATTGCAGTTTTGGAATCAGCGTCAAAAATGCTATCCAGGCAACACCAAATTTACTCTGATGAAAAATCTTTGTTGACCAGTGTAATTATTGTCCTCATATGGCAACAGTCATCAATCAATGGCAGACTGGCTGGACATGTGCTTTGTGCAATGTCAAGTTGCTGTTTAATTGTTATTGTCCTTTTACTTTCTTTGTGTTAGTATTAAGGTTTTTATTTTGTTACGTGCATAATATTCTTGTGTGTGTAATTTTAAGGTTATCTAAGTGGGTTAGGCTTGTTAACTATCAGTTAAAGTGGGATAAAAGTACTTCCTATTTGACCTTTCGGCCTCTGGCTCCAGTGACCATCAGGTCAGTTGGCGAGCCTATATAGAGGGTCAACCTGGTTTTTTTTTCCCATCTTTTCCCTGAAGAGGAAGTTGCCGCCTTCCGTAAGTTTATGGTAAACCCCATTGTTTAAGTGTTGTTCTAGTTAACCTTTTGTTGTACTACAGTGCTACGCGTGGTGACCAGACTTTTTATGTTAACTTAGGAGTGGTTTAGCAATAAGTCAATGCACGGAGTTTTTAATCCGCTTTGTAATAATTTTCATATTTGTAAAAAATTTTTTTTACTGTACCTTTGATTTGCATATTCGCATCATTCATGATTCCGTTTTCTGTTGTTTGAATAGGCCAAAGTTGTTGAATTTATAGTTTAATAAAGTGTATAAATGTTCCATTTTAATTTTTCTATCACCGTACTATGCCAGACCTGGCAAATAACCTCATTGTTTTGAAGCAGTACATCTATCACAACCTGTCCGTAGATAATTCATCTTTTTTTGATACGGCAGGTTCATGACACCCCCTCTCTCCTTTTTCCAGTCCCTCTCTTTCTGTTCCATTCTTTGCTCCCTGTTCCACTACCTCTCCCCCTATTCCCATATTCCTTGTCCTGTTCTTCTCCATTCATTTCATCTTGTTTTGTCATTTTTTCCTCACCTCCTGGCTCTGTTCTGTGCCCTGTTCACCTCTTCCCTCTCTTTTATACCATTTTCTTTTCCTTTTCTTATTCTTCTAAAATTTCTTATATTTTGACATGTTCTTCAATTTTCAGATAATTCTTCGCCTGATCATGTCGATGTTTTCGGCCATGATCTCCTTTGCTGCCCTTCTTCAGTTGTGTTGGCGGTGCTGGAAAGAAGGCATGAAAATATTGCAGACCAAAGACCGACCCCTTCCACCATCCATTCTCACAGACCCCAAGTGGGGGGTACATAATTATTTGTACCTGAAAGTAAGTATATTATTATACTAAACCATGGAAATGTATAGAATAGCCTTGTCATGTGACAGCTATAATAAATAAAAAAAATGGCACATAGTTGGAAAGGGTTCATGAGATATCTGTAGATCATAACTCCCTGTAACCTCTTCACAACTGAGGGTGCTATAGAGATGAGGAAAATAGCATGACAGCAGTCAAACTAAGAGAAAAAATGAGGGAGTAATTTTCTTTATTGGCAAAAGAAGTAATCCAAGGATCAGGCCATTAGTTCTTGTAGTCAAATTTTTTTTTATTGTTGTTGTCGTTCCCTAGACTGTCTGGTTGAGCAGACCTGTCTATCTAAGGAACACCACAGCTTAAAAGGAGTTTTCCCACAACTCCTTTGTACAGCGTATATTGTGTTGTTGGCATGTGTGATTGTGTTCAGTGCAGTCTTCCATAATGGGTTGTATAGTATCAGGTGAAGTGTTACATCCTGGACAGTTCAGACCTGGTGTGGCAGCATCTTCATCATTGCCATTTGACTTCATTGAACTGAAAAAGAGCAGTTCATACACTTTTTTTTTTTCTCCAAAAAGGTGATGAATGAATCAAGTCCCAGTATGATGATAATTGTTGCCTCGAGATTAACTGACAGGAAACCATCAGCTTTAGTTATTAGCAGCCATTCTTAGGGCCTCCAATTGAACTCTAGCAACAAACTTTGGACTGTTGTCTGTGTTGTATTAGTGTGGGACAATTTCTATGTCACTAGATTAAGAGTGGAGCAGCTGGCACTTGTCAGCTCTCCGTATTTGAAAATGTGGAAGAATTACAGTTGAAGTTGATAGAGATCTTGGGCCTAATCTTAAGACATTGTTAACACTTCCAGATTGGTAAGGATGTTGGCTTTTGAAAATGGGCAGCAAGGAGATGATTTTCTTTGTATCCCAATTTGCAGGTACCCATCATTGGTCCCTCCAATTATGAAGTTGTGAGGAACGCTATGAATTTTGGTGTCCATTGCACTAGTTTGTTTAGATAAGCTCGATTATTCATATCTGCTATTTTGTATCTTCCATGCTGGGTTATGATTGTCAGGTCATCTGCATAAATGAGTATGCTAGTAAAGTTCAGGATCAGGGGTTGTGAATCTGTCAGTCTATCCATTTTCCCTGGTCTCACTTGCAGAAGACTCATGGCCTCCAGGAAACCAACAACTGCCCCCAAACAGGACCATAAATCACATAAAAAGATATTGTGTTGTTATCTCGGGATTTTTAATGAAGGGCGATGGAGTATAAGGTGTTCTGTATCTTCTGTGTTGTTTGAGGCTTCTTGGGCCTTTAAATCTGTGGCTAGGCCTATGCTTTATTGATACTGTCTTAATACTGGATGGTATTCTGAGTGCAGGCATGCCAGTGTGGTTCTTGTCTTTTTTTTTTGGGGGGGGGGGCTTTTATCTAGGGTTGTTGGAGTATTGACTTTGGCAGTCTTTCATGAAGGACTTGTTTAGTTGTCTGGGTGTGTGTATGTGAGTGTTTAAATGGTGTAGATGGTAGGTTTTTATGATGTTGAGAAGTATGCTGCTGGTGTTTTTTGTGGTGCTTGTGAAGAGATTGAATAGCATAGGTGAGAGTGTGAAGATAGATGACAGCTAGCTTTCTTTCTGACATGTGTCATACAGGACCACCATTTAAAGGATCATGACATTGGTTTTTAATTGAGGTACATGTTGTAGGGAGTGGATGGGGGGTTAGAGAGTGGTTGTGTGTGAATGGTATTTTGATGCAGCCTAAAGGGATTCTCTCCATCTTCTCTTTTTTTTTTTTTTTTTTGCACAAGGGGATGGAAGGGGATGGTTGCCAGTTAAATGAAGTGGTCTTGCTGTGGATGTGCTGTTTCTTGCTACATTTCTTCTGACCCAGGGCATTGGGTGAGATGCAGGGATGATCTGTCATCCAGGAGGAGCAAAAGAGGGAGGAAGGGGTGGTGAATGGGAGTGGAGTGGGTGGGAATGGAATTATGCCTTTTGACTTTGGCTACTACCCTTGTAAGGGGGAAAAAGCCCTTAGTATATTTATGTACATGTTGTAGTATACAAATTTCTGGATAGAATATAAGAATGTTGGCAACATACATTTGATAGAAAGGTCATCCCAAATTTATTTATTTATTTTTACTTTTACAGTGAGTCCTCCTTATATGGTAATTCTTTATCCGGTAAATTCACAGTTACGGTATGTGGTAATTACTACCCTTGACTCTATTTATGGTGAGAAAAATTCACAGATAACGTATCCGCTCACATTTTGTTTACACCGTACCGTAGCGCCACCACGCCATGCGGCCACCACAACAATCAGTCTCTTCCTGCGTTCGGTATGTGGTAATTTCAATTTGCGGTAAGCTTTTCAGGAACGCAAATGTACTGTATAACGAGGACTTACTGTATTTATTTATTTATTTTTAGCCTCAAAACTAGAGCTCATAGTATGATGTTATTTGGTCATATAAGAATATTGAAACTGGATTTTTTTTGGGGGGGGTGGGGGATGGGGGGGTAGGGAGTGGTTATGGGTTAATGATATTTTGACATAGTCTGATGGGATTTCTCCCTGTCTACTCTTTTTTTGTGCACGAGGGAATGGAGAGGGGTTGCTGGTTAAGTGAAACGGCCTTGCTGTGGATGTGCTGTGTCTTGCCACATTGCTTCTGACCCAGAGGGCAGGATACAGGAATGACCCATCATCCATGAGGAGCTAAGATGAGAGAGAGGAAAGGGTGGTGGATGGGAGTGAACTGGGTGGGAGTGGGTACTTGCCTTTTGACTTGGCTGCTTCCCTTGTAAATGGGAAAAAGTCCTTGGTACATAGATTGATAGGATTTTGTTATAACACAGACAACAGTTTAAAGTGTGTTCCTAGAGTGATGAGGGATCTGTGAGAGGGCATGGTGAGTTTCCATTTGCTATGGGCCCATAGAATTAGTGAAACCTCTGGCAAAAGTTATAAGGAAGGTAGCTGACAAATTATAATTTACTTAGCATGTGTGTAGCAGTTGGACCTACCAGTGTTGAAGTAGATGGTTAAAGTTGCACCATGTAGTAGTAATATTGTTTATTTTTTTTCTTCAGGAACGAGGTATATTTAATGGTATTGGTCTTGCACTGCACTCTAAACTGTTATCTATATAATTTTTTCTCCAAATTATTTGTATTTGGGAATTGATAGGTATATACATTAGTGCATACATATACCAAAGGCTTTTTTCCCCTTACAAGGGAGGTAGACAAATAACTAAGGCATAAAATCCACTCCCACCCATTCCATCCCCATATACTCCACTCCCATCCACAGCAAGGCCGCTTCATTAAATCGGTGACACATACTCTTTGTATCATGCAGAAATGGAGATGGGGAGAAATCCCTTCGAGCTTCGTCAATTAATTTTTCACACATACTCCCTCAACCCCCATTCCCTACCCACTCCCTTTCATGCATCACAACATCATCCATTCACCCCTATCTTATGTCTTCTCCCATCCTTCCTCAACAGACATGCCCCTCTTTCCTAATATTCCTTTAACCCCATCCATCTAACTCATCCTTGGTTCCCCCTCATGTTCACTCCTCCTACCTCTACCTACCACACCTCTTTTACTAATCTTTCTTCACTCATTCTTTCCATATGTCCAAACCATCCCAATACTCTCTCATCAACCCTATCTCCCAACTCCCTTTCTACCCCTATTCTCCTCCTCACCTCATTTCTCATTCTATCCAGCCTAGTAACCCCTATTATACTTCTTAGGCACCTCATTTCAAACACATTCAAACTCCTCTCTTATGTTCCATGTTTCTGCTGCATACAGTGCTGTTGGCACAATCACTCTGTCATACAATCTCCTCTTAGCATCCATTCCCAAATGTCTATTTCTCATTACACTTTCTAATCCCCCAAGGCAACTTTTTTCTCTCAATCTGCATTCTGTCTCCACCTCCACTCCTCCCTTGCCCGCCACATTTGCACCCAAGTATCTAAAACTATCCACTTCCTCCAGTCTCTCTCTCTTTTAATACTTACTTCCAGTCTGCTGCCACTTTCTCCCCTTGTACATCTCATCACCTTACTTACCCACATTTAACTTCAACTTCCTTCTTTCACACACCTTCCTAGCAAAAAATTGTAGTTGCGAGTTGATGGTGGAGATGTGTCTAGAAAGAGAGTTGATGATGATAGATACAGTATATAGGCAGAAAGTCAAGCATAAGTACAAATGGGAGAGGGTGGTGGATGAAAGGGTGGTAGATAGGGCATTAATGGACTATATAGTGGTAACCAGGAGAATAGTAGGAAGAGTTAAGGATGTACATGTTTTAAGGGGAGAGAGTAGGGGAATATCTGATCATCTTTTGGTGAAAGGTAAGTTGAAAGTGGAGGATAGATGGAGAAAGAATGTAGGGAGGTACTTAAAGTAAACTGCTTAAATGAGAAAGAAAAGGAGTACAAGAAGAAACAGAGAGAGGAATGGGAGGGAGTGAAGGATAGAGTAGAACTAGGAGTGGATGAGGAATGGGGATGTTTCAAGGAGTAAGTCACAAGGTTTGCGAAGATGGTATGTGGAACAAGGAGGATGGGAAGAAATAGAAGGAAAGGTAGTGAGTGGTGGGATGAGGAATCAAAGAAGGTTGTAGAAAAGAAGAAGCGAGTATTCACAGATTGGTTACAAAATAGGACAAGAGAATCATGTGAGAGGTACAAAGAAAAAAGAAGAGAAGCAAAGCATAAGATAATGGAGGCAAAGATGAGAGCAGATATGAAATTGGGTAAATGTATGACAGAAATTTTTGAAACTAGTAAAAAAGGTACATCAGTAAAACCACAATTTTGCAATTATTGTATTAATCATACATTTCATATTGTTGTAACTTTGCAGTTATCCACATTTCCCCAAAGACCTTTTTCATATTGTACCTCTTCACCCCTTAACTTGGTTCTTCAAATACCCCTTTCCTTCTTTTTTCCCCTTCATCTTTTCTCTATTTCTTTTCAGCTTTCCCTTTTTTCCTGCTCTGCCCCTCATTCCTTCCAGTTTTCACTGTCATTTCCATCTTTCTGTTTCTCCTCTTGTATATCTTTTGATATTCTTCCATACATCCCCTTTTCAACTACTATTGCCATTCTCCACTTTGCCTACCTTCCCTCATCTTACATCTTCCTCTTCTCCAACCTTCCTCTTCCTCCTTCCCATCTCCTCTTCTTCCTCACCCATACTCCCATCCTCTTCACATCTCCCCTTTCTCTCCAGTACATGTATTCATTTCCTTTTCAAATGTAGCATGTTTTTTTTTAAGTTTGGGGCTTCATTTTGCCTTACATGCATATCCACAGGGCCAAGGCATCAGGCTACATTATGTAGAGAAAGGAAACCGTGAGAATCCTATGCTCCTTTGCCTTCATGGTTTCCCAGAATTTTGGTTTTCATGGCGGCATCAACTTCTAGAGTTTTCAGAAAAGTATTGGTATGTTTATGATATGTTTCTTAATTTTGAAAATATTTCGGTTAATATGTATAGTTTTCCACATTTTTTTTCTTTGTCTACTGCATGTGTGTTAATATGATTTATATATATTATGGGTGGAAGTGAGTGCATGCCTTGGCTGGCTATCTTCCCATCCCTCGGCCCCTTCCTTGCTTGGCAGACATAGAAAAGAGAGAAGATGGGAATAAAATCCCTTTAGGCTGCATCAAAGTATCATCCATACACAGCCATTCTCCGCTCACCCCTATACCCTGCCTTCTCCCCTCTTTGCTTAACAGACATTCCCCTCTTGCTCAAAACCCCTTTCACCCCATCCATCTCATCCTCAGTCATCCCCTCAAGTTCACTCCATCACATCAGCCTTCCACATCTCTCTTACTAATCTTTCTTCATTCAGACTATCCATGTGCCCAAACCATCCCAATACTCTTTTATCAGCCATATCTGCCATCTCCTTTTCCACCTCAACTCTCCTCTTCACCTCATTTCTCACTCTGTCCAACCTTGTAACCCCTACAATACTTCTCAGATATTTCATCTCAAACACATTTAAACTTTTCCTCTCTGTCTCTTAAATTCCAAGTCTCTGCCCTATATGGTGTTGCTAGCACAATCACCCCTTCATATAATCTCCAGTTTGCATCCACTTCCAAATGCCTATTTCTTATGACACTTTTCAGTTCCCCAAGACATTTGCTTGTTTCTCACAATCTACAATTTACCTCCACCCCAACTCATCCATTTCCCACCACCATTGACTGCAAATACTTAAAACTGGCCACTTCCAGTCTGTATCCTTTAAGGTTTATTTCCAACTCACTGCCATCCTCTATCCTTGTACTGGTACATCTCATCACTTTACTTTTACCCACGTTTACCTTCAACTTTTTCCTAGTGCATACCTTCCCACTAGCTGCCTTAATCCCTCATTTGACCCTACCACAAGCCCAGTGTCATCTGCAAATAATAACTGACTCATTTCCCACTTCTCTCCAATATCTTTAATCATCTGCAATCCCCGGTCCATTGCCATTGCTTTTACCTCCTGTACCACCCCATCCATGCACAAGTTGAACAGCCATAGCAACATGACACAGCCCTGATGTAGCCTCACCTCAGACCACTCACTCTGTCCATTTCCTATTCTAACACAGGCTCTACTACTCTCATAAAAACTCATGAAGGCACTCAACAGCTTTCCCCTGTAATATCTGCAATACCTCCCACAGTGCCTACCCATTGACCGTCACAAGCTCTTTCCAAATTCATAAAGGCCCCCCAAAAATATTCTTACCTTTTGCCAAGCCCTTTCACAAATCTGCCTTGTTACAAAAATCTGATCCATGCATCATCTACCATTTCTAAACTCGCACTGCTCCTCACCAATGGGACCTTTCGCAGTCAGGCTCGCAGATTCCTATTAGTGCTAGAATTTTCAATTGTCTCGGATTTCACGAGGCAAAGGGGTGACTTAGCTAATTTGGAAACCGATATTAGAAAAAAAAACGACAAATTGCTTCATAAGTGTATTTAAAATTAAAAACATGACTATTAATGTTATAATTTTTACTTACTGGTGTGTGATAAGACTTTGTTAATTTAATTATGAGATAAAACTAAAAGTAGGTAATTATTTCTACTGAAGTAAGTATGAGCAGCAAAAATAAGAGGATGTTGATTTTGGTTTGTGCATTTATCTGAGTGTTGAAAAATAATGGATATCACTGTCACATCCTGTATATGAAGATAATCGGTGAGATAAAAGATAACAACAGTGGTGGCGGACGTACGAGTATAGTGAAGTGAACGACATTTGTATAAACAATAGCCTCTTAGATCTGCTGGGAGCTATTTTCAAACAAATATGACTAATTTTACGTGTGCCGTGGCAGACTGCACGTCAGATTCAAGAAGCCGAGGGTTAGTAATCGTACCGAAAAAATTAAGTCTTCGATGCAAAATTATATTTTCTATACATTACATGGATTTGCCTATTGCTTGGTGCATTCAAATAAAAGTATATATCAGTATACGTCCATTGAAGTCGGCAGAAAATGACAAATTGCTTGGCTTGATACAATTGTAGGCTGTTTTACGAATATCATCTGTAATTATAAATAGAGGCTCAAATGATGCTATATGCTGTTTGCAATCATGAAATTAATTTACTTAAATTTCAGACACAATAATGTACAATGATACAGCTCTGTAAGCTTATAATATTTGCCCAAAAAAGTATTTATTTTCCGGCAAGAATTACAAAATCTGGTGGTGTATGGTATCAAATTGCTCACTGCGAAAGGTCCCATTCCTCCTTCTGTTCCTTTCCTAATCCTTTCAAAACTCTCCTCATAAGCCTTCCCAACGACACTTAACAAATTTATCCCTCTAAAACTACTACATTCACATTTGTCCCCTTTTTCTTTATAATGCTGGACTATACAGGCACTCCTCCAGTCCTTCAGCAGTCTCCTCTCCATGAGACATACATTAAACAACCTCACTAGCCAGTCTACTATTACTGTACCTCCCTTTTTTAGACACTGCATGACATTTATCCAACCCAGGTACCTTACCTGCATTCATCATTTTCAAAATGCCTTGCACCTTAACTTTTCTTGAATTCTTTCCATTTTCCTCTCCCATCACAATAATTTTCTTAGCATGCCACCATCAATACCTCCTAACCCCTCTTCACCTTATCACCTCCACTTCCGTAAATGAATATACATACTTATACCAAAGGTTTTTTCACCCTTACAAAAGCATAAAATCCATCCCCACATAGTCCACCCCCATTTACTTCCCCCCCCTCCCTCTTATCTTGTCTGCTCTTGCATGATGGGTCATCCCTTCATCTCACCCACTGCCTTGGGTCAGAAGCAGTGTTGCAAGACACAGCACATCCACAGTAAGGCCACTTCATTAGATTGGTGAACCCCCCTCTCCGTCCCCTTATGCGGAAAAAGAGAAGACAGGGAGAAATCCCTTCGGGCTGCATCAGCTTATTTTTTCACACATACTCCCCCATCCCCCACCCTCCCTTTCATGCATCACAGCATCATCCATACACTATCATTCTTCATGCACCCCTATCTTCTATCTTCTCCTGTTCTTCCTCAACAGATATTCCCTTCTTTTCCAATACCCCCTTTACCCCATCCATCCATCTCATCCTTGGTTGCCCCCTCAAGTTCACTCCTACCTCTACCTTCCACACCTCTTTTACTAATCTTTCTTCACTCATTCTTTCCATGTGTCCAAACCATCCCAATACTCTTTCATCAACCTTGTCTCCCAACTCCCTTTCTACCTCCATTCTCCTCCTCACCTCTTCACTTCTAGCTCTATCCAGCTTGGTATATACATACACCAAAGGCTTTTTCCCCCTTACAAGGGAGGTAGCCAAAAAAACAAATGCATAAAAGTCACTCACACCCATTCCATCCTTAACATAATCCACTCCCCTCCACCCTCTTATTTTGGCACCTCCTGGATGACTGATCATCCCTGCATCTCACCCACTGTCCTGGGTCAGAAGCAGTGTCACAAGACACAACACATCCACAGCAAGGCTGCTTCATTAAATCAGCAACCCCCCCCCTCAATGCAGAAAAGGAGAAAGTGGGGAGAAATACCTTCGGGCTGCATCAATTTATTTCTCACACATACTCCCTCACCCCCTCATGCATCACAGCATCATCCATACACAACCATTCTCTATTCACCCCTATCTTCTGTCCTCTCCTGTCCTTCCTCAACAGACATTCCCCTCTTTCCCAATGCCCCTTTTACCCCATCCATCCATTTCATCCTTGGTCACCCCCTCATGTTCACTCCTTCCATCTCTGCCTTCCACACCTCTTTTACTAATCTCTCTTCACTCATTCTTTCCATGTGTCCAAACCATCCCAATACTCTCTCATCAACCACATCTCCCAACTCCCTTTCCACCCCCATTCTCCTCCTCACCTCATTTCTCCCTCTATCCAGCCTAGTAAACTCTATCATACTTCTCAGGGACCTCATCTCAAACACATTCAAACTCTTCACTTCTCTTATGTTCCATGTTTCTGCCTTGTACAGTGCTGTTGGCTTAATCTTTCCTTCATACAGTCTCCTCTTAGCATCCATTCCCAAATGTCTTATTTCTCATTACTCTTTTTTAATCCACCAAGGCATTTACTCATACATAATACATACATACAAAAAAAAAGAGTAAAAAGAGTGAAGTGAATTTCAACATTAAGAAATGTAGTATAATGGAATTTGGAAAAAGTGAAAATAGAATAGCTGGTCAATACAAAAATTGGAACAAAGGAAGTTACAAAAGTAAATTCAGAAAGAGACCTAGGAGTAATTATCTCAAATGACATGACACCAGACAAACATGTAAACAAAATAGTTGGAGAAACCTACAATTAAATCAATGAAAGTGGCCTTTGACTACATGGATGAGGAAATGGTAAAGACCAAAATTAGAATATGCAGCATCACTATGGACACCCAATACAATAAAAACAAAGAAACTAGAAAGAATTCAAAGAGCATCAACAAAGATGGCACCAACACTTAGCAAGTTGACATACGAACAAAGATTGGACAAACTAAACTTACTAACTCTGGAGCAAAGAAGAGAAAGAGGCTATTTGATAATCATCTATAGTATTATGAAAGGGATGGAAATTCTTGATAGGGATGATATACTTAAATGGGACTGAAGAAATACAAGAGGACACGAGAAGAAACTTAAGAAGGACAGTTACAGAAGAGATCTGAAAAAGAACAGCTTTCCACACACAGTAATAGATACATGGAATAAATTGCAAGAGAAAACTGTGAGTGCTAAAACTATGCATGACTTTAAGAAAGAACTGGATGCGGAAAGATACAACTGCGGGTCTCTACGAGCATAGCTCTTCTCCCGCAAAATACAACGAGGTAAATACATGAGAGTAGTGCTCAGAGAAAAATATTCAGGTTGGAAAAAGGTGATCAGTGGAGTTCTGCAAGGATCTGTACTAGCTCCAATAATGTTTCCTATTTATGTGAATGACATGGATGATGATGTACATGAGCTTCTTTGCAGATGATGCTGAATTGTTAAGGAAAGTAAAAACTGAAATGGATTGCAAATCACTACAGGAAGACCTGAATAAAGTATGGAACTGGAGTCCAAAATGGGAAGTGGACTTCGTGTAGCATAATGGAGTTTGGAAAAAGTAAAATAGAATATCAAGACAATATAGAATTGGAACTAAGGAGGTAAAGAAAGTGGGGTCTGAAAAAGATTTGGGTGTAATTATCTCAAACGACTTGTCCTATGATAAACAGTTACAAAATTGTCGGAGAATCCTATAACTTGCTAAGATCAATAAAAGTGGCATTTACATATTTGTATGAAGAAATGATAAGAAAAATATTGGTCACATTTATAAGGCCTAGACTAGAATATGTGGTGACATTGTGGTCACCCAGTACCAAAAAGAATATAAAGAAAATAGAATCCAGAGAGCAGCCACAAAAATGGCCCCTGCACTTGCAAATTTGTCATATGATGAGAGACTGGCTAAACTGGAGTTACTGACTCTGGAGCAAAGAAGAGAGAAAAGCAACCTACTGACCATCTACAGAATCATGAGGGGCACATAAATACTCAATAGAGAGGACTTGTTAAACTGGGACAAGAGAAACACAAGAGGACATGGAAAGAAAATAAAAAAAACATAGTTATAGAAGAGACCTGAAGAAAAACAGTTTTCCACATAGAGTGGACACTTGGAAAAACTGGATGAAAAAACAGTGTGCACAAAAAGCATTCATGAGTTTAAGAGCAAACTAGACACTGCAAGATACAAAGGCAGGACACCACGAGCGAAGCTCCCCTTCCCATAAAATACAACTAGGTAAATATGCCAAAGGCTTTTTTCCCCCGCACATGGGAGGTAGCCAAAAAGAAAAAGGCATAGAAACCACTCCCACCCATTCCATCCCCTACATACTCCACTACCCTCCACCCTCTTCCCTCCCTTACATCTTGGCACCTCCTGGATGATGGGTCATCCCTGCATCTCACCCACTGCCCTGGGTCAGAAGCAGTTTTGCGGGACACAGCACATCCACAGCAAGGCTGCTTCATTAATTCGGCGACCCCCATTCTGCGTCCCCTCATGCAGAAAAGGAGAAGACAGGGAGAAATCCCTTTACTCCCTCACCCTCCATCCCCCACCCCCTCATGCATCACAGCATTATCCATACACAACCATTCTCCATTCACCCCTATCTTCTGTCCTCTCCCGTCCTTCCTCCACAGACATTCCTCTCTTTTGTAATGCCTCTTTTACACCCATCTATCTCATCCTAGGACACCACCTCATATTCACTCCTTCCACCTCTGCCTTCCACACCTCTTTTACTAATCTTTCTTTACTTATTCTTTCCATATGTCCAAACCATCCCAATACTGTTTCATCAACCCTGTCTCCCAACTCCCTTTCACTCCTGTCCTCCTCCTCACCTCCTCATTTCTCACTCTATCCAGCCTAGTAACCCCTATCATATTTCTCAGACATTTCATCTCAAACACATTCAAACTCCTTCTCTCTTCTCTTATGTTCCACGTTTCTGCCCCGTACAGTGCTGTCGGCTCAATCACTCCTTCATATAACCTCCTCTTAGCATCCATTCTCAAATGTCTATTTCTCATTACACTTTTTAATCCACCAAGACATTTACTCGCTTCTCTCAATCTACATTCTACCTCCACCCCCACTCCTCCCTTTCCTGCCACATTTGCACTCAAGTATCTAAGCTATCCACTTCTTCCAGTCTCTCTCCCTTAATACTCACTTCCAGTCTGCTGCCACTCTCTTCCCTTGTACATCTCATCACCTCACTTTTACCCATATTTATCTTCAGCTTCCTTCTTTCACACACCTTCTCAAACTGTCACTAACTTCCTCAATCCCTCTGATCCTGCTACAAGCGCAGTGTCATCAGCAAACAACAACTGGCTTATTTCCCACTTTTCTCCATTTTCTTTAACCACCTCCAATCCCCAGCACCACTACCTTTGCTGTATAAATTGAACAGCCAGGGTGACAACACATCCTTGACAGAGTCCCACCTTTACCTCAAACCACTCACTCTCTCCATTTCTAATCCTAACACAAGCTCTACTACTCTAATAAAAACTCTTGACTGCTCTTAAAAGCTTTCCTTCTATCTCGTATATCTGCAATACCTCCCACAGTCCCTTTCTGTCTACCCTGTCATGAGCCTTTTCCAGATTCATAAAAGCCCAAAAAACATCCTTAAAGCTTTCTCACATATCTGTCTTACCACAAAAATCTGATCTACGCAACCCCTAACTGTCCTAAACCCTCACTGTTCCTCACCAGTTACTCCCTCTGTTCCTTTCCTAATCCTCACAATCAAGACCCCATAAGCCTTCCCAACTATGCTTAACAAGCTGATCCCTCTGAAACTATTACACTCACAATTGTCCCCATTTCCCTTGTAAAGTGGAACTATACAGATGCTCCTCCAGTCCTCTGGGACTCTACCCTCTCTTAAACAAACATTAAATAACATTTAGCAGCTCCCTAAAATACTCTGCCCATCTTCCTCTTATTGCCTTCTCTTCCATTATCATCTCTCCATCAACACCCTTTACCTTTTCCTCTCTACTTGACTTGCCTCCTCTTCCTCATTTAATTTCCTTCCAAAACATCTTTTTATTGCTTTGAAAATTTGTCATACTTAATATGATTTATGAAGTATGAATGTATATACATACATATACCAAGGACTTTTTCTCCCTTACAAGGGAAGTAGCCAAAGTCAGAGGCATAAATCCATTCCCACCCATTTCATCCCCACATACTCCACTCCTATTCACCACCCTTCCCTCCCTGTTATCTTGGCTCCTCTTGGATGACAGGTCATCCCTGCATCTCACCCACTGCCCTGGGTCAGAAGCAATGCAGCAAGACAGCATATCCACAGCAAGGCTGCTTCATTTAATTGGCAACCCCCCCCCCCCTCTGTCCCCTTATGCAGAAAAAGAGGAGAGAAATCCCTTTGGGCTGCATCAGAATATTCACACATACTCCCTAACTCACCAACCCCATCCCTCACCCACTTCCTTCAATGTATCACAGCATCATCCATACACCACCATTCTCTACTCACCCCTATCTTCTGTTTTCTCTCTTCCTTCTTCAACAGACATCCACCTCTTTCTCAGTGCCCTGTTTACCCCCATCCATCCATCTCATCCTTGGTTGTCACCTCATGTTCACTCCATCCACTTCTGCTTTCCACATTTCTATTTTACTAATCTTGCTGTACTCATTCTTTTCATATGTCCAAACCATCCCAATACTCTTTCATCAACCCTGTCTCCCAACTCCTTTTCCACCCCTACACTCTTTGTTTCTTACTCTATCCAGCCTAGTAACCCTTACCATACTTCTCAGGCATTTCATCTTAAACACATTTAAACTCTTCCTTATGTTCCATGTTTCTGCCCCATACAGTGCTGTCGGCACAATCACCACTTCATACAATCTCCTCTTAGCATCCATTTCCAAAGGTCTATTTCTCATTATACTTTTTAATCTCCCAAGGCATTCACTTGTTTCTCACAATTTACATTCTACCTCCACCTCCACTCCTCCCTTTCTCACCACATTCACCTTAAAGTATCTAAAGCTATCCACTTCCTCCAGTCTCTCTTAATACTCACTTCCAATTTGCTGCCACTCTTTCCCCTTGTATATTTCATCACCTTACTTTTACCCACATTTATCTTCCACTTCTTTTGCACACCTTCCCAACCTTTGTCACTAACTTCCTTAATCCCTTGATCCTGCTACAAGCACAGTGTCATCAGCAAACAACAACTGGCTTCTCTCCCATTTCCTCCATTTTCTTTAACCATCTCCAATCCTCGACCCATTACCCTTGCATTTACCTCGTGCACCATCCTATCCATGTAGAGATTGAGTAGCCAAAATTACATGACACATCCTTGGCAAAGTCCCACCTTTACCTCTCACCACTTGCTCTTTACACTTCTATTTCTAACAGAGGCTCTACTACTCTTGTAAAAACTCTTGACTGCTCTTAACATCTTTTGTCCTATCCTCAGGGTTCCCACGGTCCTTGAAAATTCTGGAAAGTCCTGGAAAAAAAAGTGATCCTGGAAAGTCATGGAAAAGTCCTGAAATTCTGCCAAAAATCAAGTGGTCCTGGAATTAGGACTACCAGCTAAAAAAGTCATTGAAAGTCCTTGAATTCAGTGTTGCATGGATGTTGGTTGTGCTCAATATTCTACAGTGTGCAGTGTCTGACATAGCAAACATGGGAGTTTCCGCTCTGAGAAGTCACATGAAAAGCAACTTGCATAACAGGATCAGCCCGTTAAGGGAAAATCCATCAGCAATCCGCAACTTCTTTGGAAAGAAGCAAGACGAAAAGGCAGATGATGCTGCAGCCAATGTCACCTCCAGTGCGCCAGTTGCTAGTACAAGTACAGCTCCACAAAGATCAGAGGTTGCAGCTGCTGTGTCAGATGCTGCCCTCCACGCAGAGGTTCTCTGGGCTCTGAAGCTTGTTATGAGCAACTACTCATTCAATTCATCATCTGATGTGGGCATGTTGTTCCCAAGAATGTTTCCGGACAGCCAAATTGCTAAAACTTTCTCATGTGGTGCTACAAAGTGTGCTTATCTAGTTTGTTTTGGCCTGACTCCATATTTCCATGATCTGCTAGTGGAGAAAGTCAGAAGTGCGGAGTGCTATACCATATCCTTTGATGAGTGCATGAACCCTGTTTCACAGAATGAACAAATGGACTTCATAGTCCGTTACTGGGACAATGATTCTGGTCAGGTCAGTGTAAGGTACTTTGGGTCACAGTTCTTGGGGCATGCTCGAGCAAGCGACCTACTCAACAACTTCAAGGAAGGGACAGAACAACTAGATCCCAAGCAATGGATGGACCTAACGTCAATTGGAAATTTTTCAATGACCTGCAACAGGAGCGCAAAACACAGGATCTCCCAGAACTTCTGAACATCCGAAGCTGTGGACTCCACACTGTCCACGGAAGCTTGCAGAAAGGGGCCAACGAAACTGGATGGAAGATTGGATACCTGCTAAGGTCTCTGTGGCAGCTCTTCCATGATACCCCTGCAAGAAGAGAGGATTTCACCACTATCACAGGGAGCAAGCTGTACCCATTGGAATTTTGCCAGCACAGATGGGTTGAGGATGCAAAGGTTGCAGAGCGTGCGTTGCAGATGTGGCCCAACGTGGAGAAATTTGTGGCATCCTTCAAAGACCCCAAGAAGGCCCCTAGCACTGCCTCATTTGCATCAGTGAAAGCTGCCTGTGAGGACCCACTCTCCGTCGCAAAGCTACAATTCTTCATCTATGTAGCTAAACAACTCCAGCCATTCCTTCAGAGGTTTCAAACAGATGCACCCATGGCACCGTTCTTGGGACAGAAGCTAAAGGAAGTGGTTGTTGCGCTCATGGGACGTTTCATCAAAAAAGAAGTTCTGGACAAAGCAGACACCATGCAGAAACTGGCCAACCTGGACCCCAAGGACCAGAAGAACCAGATGCTGCCAAAACTTGTAGATCTGGGATTTGCTGCTCGAGAGTCTGTGAAGAAAGCTGCTGAGAAGAAACTGGTAAGTGATTTGAAGGTCCTGGCATTCAAGAATGAGTGTGTGACACTGCTATCAGAGCTCACATCCAAGATGTTGGACAAGAGTCCCTTGAAACTGTCCCTGGTTCGATATCTCTCTGCACTGGCTCCAGATAAACTAGTTGCTCCTTCTACAGATGCGGCGACGAAGTTCCAGAAAATCCTCCAGATGCTTCTGAATGCCAACAGGCTGTCCGGGGAAGAGTGCGATGAGCTCCTTGCTCAGTACAAGGCGCTTGGCAGTGAGATGAGGCAGGAACATGCAGCAGATTTCAAGAACTTCACCCCAGATAGTGAGAGGCTGGACATATTTCTGGGCCAGTACTTTAAAGACCACAAGTACAGCAAGCTCTGGTCTGTTTTCAAGATGCTTCTCACAGTCTCCCATGGTCAGGCATCAGTAGAAAGGGGTTATTCTGTGAACAAGGACCTCCTGGTTCAGAACATGCAGGAGAAGACTATTGTAACTCTTCGTACAGTCTATGACAGTATCCAAGCCACAGGCCAGCACTTCACTGAGTTACCCTTCACTCCCAGACTGAAAAGGCATGTCAGGGCATCGAGGATGAGATACCAACAGTACCTCGCGGATCAGAAGAAGTCACAGACAGATAATGAGAAATCCTCAAAGAGAAAGGCACTACAAGAGGATATCCAGTCAGCAGAGAAAAAGAGGAAGCTCTTGAAAGATAGTATGGAGTCAATGACCAAGGTAGCAGACCAGCTGGCAAAGAAGGCAGAAACAGAGCATGACTTCACTTTGCTGGCTAAGTCCAATGCTTTCAGACTGAAAGTTTCTGAGAAGGCGGATGAAAATCTCAAACTGGAAAAGAAACTACAAGACCTCAAGCAGAAACTGAAATCAATGGAGTGACTATTTTCAAGAAAGAGCAAAGAATGAATTATACCTGATACTCTGATATATATATATATATATATATATATATATATATATATATATATATATATATATATATATATATATATATATATTTATATATTGTAATCTAACAGAGGAAGACTACATAGTGTAATAAAGTGGGTGGAATCAGCTGGCTGTAAGGGGTGGAGGAGGCCAGAAAGATCAGTTTGTATTTGAAAATTGTTTCAGATATTCCGCTCAAAGTCCTGGAAATTTGATGATTTTTATCCTGGAATATTCTGGAAAAGTCCTGGAATTTAGTTTTCAATTTTCTGTGGGAACCCTGTATCCTGTATATCTACAGTACCTCCCACAGTGCCTTCCTGTCTACCCTGTTGTAAGCCTTTTCCAAATCCATAAAGCCCCAGAAAACATCTTTACCTTTTCCTAAAGCTTTCTCACATACCTGCCTTGCCACAAAAATCTGATCCACACAACCTCTACCTGTTCTAAACCCACTTTGTTTCTCACCAATTACTCCCTCTGCTCCTCTCCTAATCCTCTCAATCAAAATCCTCCCATAAGCCTTCCCAACTACACCCAACAAACCGATTCCTCTGAAACTACTGTACTCACATTTGTCTTTTCTTGTAAAGCAGAGCTATACAGGCACTCCTTCACTCCTCCAGCACTCTACCCTTTTTTAGACAAATGTTAGACAACCTCACCAGCCTGTCTACCATCACTGTACCTCCCTTTTTTAGACATTCCACATGACACCCATCTAATCTTGGTGTCTTACCTACTCTCATCATTTTAATAACTGCTTTCATCACATCTTATCTTATTTCTCTTCCATTTTCCTCATTCATCATTGTCATTTTCTTAGTGCCTCCCACTGCAACTACCTTTCCCTCCCTATCCTCTTTCATATTTAACAACACCCTAAAACACTCTGCCCATCTTCTTACTACTGTCTCATCCATTATTATCTCTCCATTTGCAACTTGTACCTTTTCTTCTCTACTTGATTCACCTCCCCTTCCTCTCTTAATTTCCTTCTAAAACATCTTTTTATTACTTTCAATATTTTCTGTAATACTCTTACCCTATTTTACATCTGCTCTCCTTGTAGCCTCCTTTATCTTATGTTTTACTTTTCTTCTCTTTTCTTTGTACCTCTCACATGACTCTTGTCTTATTTTGCAACAAGTCTGTTAATGCTCATTTCTTCGCTTCTACAAATATGAAATATGAAAAGATAGATGTTGCATTTGAGTTTGCCAGAGGTCTTTTCAATACATATTCCTCGGAAACTGGTATCATTCACTAAATGAAATTGTCTGGTATTAGTCAAGCAACTTTACTTTGCAAGTAATAGGTGATTGGATAAAAAAAAGAATTGTGTTACATTACTATCTCAAACCAGCCATGATTCATCATTGGTTCTTGTGTAGTATGTACAGCTACACAGAAAACTATCGTTAGTAGGGGTGTCGAAACATTCGGTAATGAACATAAACTTATGATACCGAAGGGTTGGTATTTCTGGGGTTCGAATTGTTCGAATTCCTTCTGAATGAATATGAATCGAATAATAGTTCCGGAGTTCATATGGATTCACTATGACATGATAATCTTATTTCCGATGGAGACTTCAACTTGTCTCAAATAGTTTCGTTGTTTTGTGTCAAAATGATTAGCGTGATTTACTAACGATAGTTTTCTGTGCAGCTGTACATGCTTTAGAAAATCTTCTCAAGTGTACTTCAGTAATGACATGGAGTGATTTACCAGAATTTAATTTTTTCTTTCCCTGTTTCTCCTAGGGTTGTTGCCCTGGATATGAGGGGGTATGGAGACAGTGAAAAACCAAAGGCACTGCAAAATTACAAAATTGATTTGTTAGTGGAGGACATCAGGGAGTTCATAGAAGTCCAAGGTAAACTACCAGTACCTAAGAACATAAGAATGAAGACTACAAGAGACCATAAGGTCTATACTAGGCAGTTGCATGCTTATTATCACCTGTCATCCCCATCCTTTACTTTTTTTTTTTTTTTTTTTTCTTTTATTTGTCTGGGGTATTGGCTGCAAGTTCTTGTGGCAAAGTAGCATGCAGTTGATACTTTAAGGTCTATATGGGGTGCCCCTATGGACCAGAGCCACACATAATTTTGTCTGTGATAGAGGAAAACTCTGTTCATAGAGTAATGATGACACTTTTGTACTACAACTATCCCTCCGTTATGCTGTCCCCCCAACCCCTTGTTACTGTCCTGTACCATTTCTCTGAATATTCATTTCCTTTTTTCGCATACCCTGTGGTGGGGGAAGAGAATGCTACCACCAAGTCTTTCCACTTGAGTCGTAAAAGGCGACAAAAAATGGGACGGGGGATGGGATTAGGAGTCCTGCTACCTGTAGCCCCAAAAGGGGACAACTGATAGTTTTAGCGCTCAATACATGGTTCCAAGTCTGTCCCAATTGTTGAACACTATTAGTATACCATTTCTTGCCAATTTCCATCTTATATTTAAATTTGGCCAATTTAAAGCTATTACTGTTAGTCCTGCCCTGTTGTCTTAATATGTTGACCTTGTTTGAATCACCCTTATTAAACCCTTTGATCCACTTGAACAACTCTGTTAGATCACCCTGCACTATGTGTCTTTCCAGAGTGTAAGTTAAGATGCCTAACCCAGTCCTTGAAAGGTAAATTTCTGAGCATGTATCATTTTGGTCATTCTCCTCTATTGATACCTCTATCTAGAGAAGAGATTATCCAGTTACCATACTATCTCATCAAGCAAAAGTGGCAAACCCCAGGTTGAATAATTGATAAAAATAAGTTACGGCATTATGGAACATGTACTTTTATGCAATTCATGTTTGAGAAATTATATTATTAGTTCTCATTAATTTGGTATCCAGTGATTATAATTAGGAATTCATGATAATTTGGCACTCAGCCAAGTGCCAAAATTGTGTTGAATAGTTAAGGATCACCCTGAAATATTAAAATGGCCCCCAAAATAATTTTGGAGTACTTATGAGATTCAGAAAAACAGTCAATCAATCTGTAGCCTCAAGTCTCTCTTGCAGGAGACCCATGGTTCCCAGGTAGCAGGCAGCAGCCACTGGATTGACTTATAAGTCACTCAAGGAATAGATATTGTGTTCTGGGTTTGATACCTGGTAAGTGCAATTACTTTTATGGCTTTCCAACCTCTCTCCACAATAGCTGTGCAGAACATCAGTGTTTCATGTGTATGCTAGCACCTAATCAGTATGGTCAAGCTGATTGTACAGATTTCAGACTTCATTCACAACCACAGCCATTCCAACATTGCAAAAACTTCACATGCAGCACTTCTCACCATACACAATAGTGACAAAATTTTCACACTGAATGAGAATCTGACAAGAATTAATGGTCTCAAACTGTCAGGAAATAGATTTGATTTGGAAGTGGGTAGAAACAACTTTTCCAACCATGTAGTTAATGAATGGAATAAACTTCCTGCAGAGGCAGTGCAATGTAGTTCAGTTCGAAGCTTTAAGATTCGTGTAGATAAACACCAAAGCAAGATGCTGTAATGACTGCCATTTATTTTATATTATTTGTTTATATGTTATTATTTGTCTTTTTGTTAATTATTATTTTCTTGATTTTCATTTATTATTAGTCATATGTCAATTTATTATTATTTATTATTTACCTGTTTGTTTACTATTTAACTATACCTATGCATTTATTTTTGTTATTTATCATTATGATATTATTATAATATTTATCATTATATTTGTTTTCACATCTGACCTAGTCATGGACCAAAAGGTCTCCTGTCAGCATGCTTTGCCTTTGTAATTCTTTGTAACCTTACCAAGCCAAATTAAGCCACTGTATTTACCTAGTTGTATTACTCAGGAAGGGAGCTATGCTCGTGGTGACCCGTCATTGGATCTTTCAGCATCAAGTTTTTTATTAAAATCTTGAATAGTATTTGCACACACTGTTTCTTTATCTAAGTTATTCCAGATATCCAGCACTCTGTGTGGGAAGCTATTCTTTTTCTGATCTCTTCTAGTTACCCTTTTTGAGTTTCTTTTCATGACCCCTTGTTTTTCCATTGTCATTTTTTAGTAAATCATTCCTATCAAGGATTTCCATTCCTTTCATGATTCTAAATATAGTCAGTAGATCATCTCTTTCTCTTCTCTGCTCCAGTGTTAGTAGTTCCAATTTCTTTGTATGTTAATTTAGAAAGAACTGATGCCAACTTTGTCATTGCTCTCTGTATTCTTTTTAGTTTCCTTATATTCTTTTTAGTACTGGGTGTCCATAGTGTCACGGCGTATTCCAGTTTTGGTCTAATCAATGTAACTAATATTTTTTTAGTAATTTCTTCATTCAAGTAATCAAATGCCACTTTCATTGACCTTAACCCCTTCCATACGGTGCCGCACACGTAGGCGTCATGGACTTAGATCTCGGTGGCAGCAGCCAATGCCAGCCGTACGACGTGTCGTAATAATACTCGCATCATAAAATATAGTCACCGCTTATATCGATCGTTCTCTCTTCACCCGTGAATTTTGATAACCATAGAAAATGCGATTACAAAAGAATTAGAAAGAATGTCATTATGGAGGGGCGACTACAATAAATATAATCAAGACGCCGATATGGCAGCCTCGCGAATACACTCGCTCCCCATGACGCCTACGTGTGCGGCACCGTATGGAAGGGGTTAATAGGTTGAAGGTTTCTCCAATTATTTTGTTTATATGTTTATCCAGTGTCATGTCTTTGCTGATTATTACTCCAAGGTCCCTTTCCGAGTGCACTTTTTTTTATTTCTTCTCCACCAATTTTATAATTTTTGGAAATTCTGTTTTTACTTTTTCCAAACTCCATTATGCTACACTTCTTGATATTGAAGTTAACTTCCCACAATTGAGTTCATTTCCAGATTTTGTCCAGGTCTGATTGTAATGAATCACAGTCCTCTTCTGTTCTTACTTTCTTCAATATTTTTGTGTCATCTGTGAAGAAATTCATATAACATTCAACTCCTTCATCCATGTCATTCATATACATGGGAAACATGATTGGAGCCAGCACCAACCTGTGGAACACCACTTATCATTTCTACCCAATTTGAGTATTTGTCTCTGATTACTACCCTCATTTTTCTTCCAATCAGGAAGTCTTCCATCCGTTCTGATAATTTACCTGTGATGCCACCTATTGATTCTAATTTTCTTATTAATATCTTGTGTAGTACTTTGTCAAATGCCTTTTGTAGGTCTAGATAGGCACAGTCTGCCCATCCATCCCTTTCTTGTATTATATCTATTAGTCTCAAGTAGAAGCAGGTCAGGTTTGTTGTATATGATCTTCCTTGTCTAAATCCAAATTGGTTTGGGTTTAGTATAGATTTTTCTTCCAGGCGTTTAACCCATCTACTTTTGATCACCTTTTCACATATTTTAGCTACTGTGCTTGTTAGGGAGACTGGTCTGTAGTTAGTTGGATTTTCCTTGTTTCCTCCTTTATATATTGGTACAGTGTTTGCATTTTCCAGTCTTGTGGTACCTTTCCTTCTTTGAGCGAGCATTTGATTATACATACATACATACATACATATACCAAGGCTTTTTCCCCCTTCCAAGGGAGGTAGCCACAAAGGGAAAGGCATAAAAACACTCCCACCCATTTCATCCCTAAATACACTCCACACCCTTCCCACCCTTCCTCTCATCTGAGCACCTCCTGGATGACGGGTCATCCCTGAACCCTGCCCACCGCCCTGGGTCAGAAGCAGTGTCGCAAGACACAGTACATCCACAGCAAGGCCGCTTCATTTAATCGGCGACCCCCCCTCTCCGTCCCCCTTTGCATATAAGGAGAGGACGGGGAGAAATCCCTTCGGGCTGCGTCAAAATTTACTCACACATACTACCCCACCCCCCACCCCCCCGCCCATTCCTCCTCATGCAGTCACAACATCATCCATATACAACCATTCTCCACTCACCTCTGTCTTCCGTCCTCTCCCTTCCTTCCTCAACAGACATTCCCCTCTTCCCCAAAGCCCCCTTTACCCCATCCATCCACCTCATCCTAGGACGTCCCCTCATGTTCACTCCCTCCACATCTGCCTTCCATACCTCTTTTACTAGTCTTTCTTCACTCATTCTTTCCATGTGTCCAAACCATCCTAATATTCTTTCATCAACCCTCTCTCCCAAATCCTTTTTCACCCCTGTTCTCCTCCTCACCTCCTCATTTCTCACTCTATCTAGCCTAGTAACCCCCACCATACTTCTCAGACACCTCATCTCAAACACATTCAAACTCCTTCTCTCTTCTTCTCTTATGTTCCACGTTTCTGCCCCATACAGTGCTGTTGGCACAATCACTCCTTCATACAGTCTCCTCTTCGCATCCATTCCCAAATGTCTATTTCTCATTACACTCTTTAAACCACCAAGGCATTTACTCGCTTCTCTCAATCTACATTCTACCTCCACCTTCACTCCACCTTTTCCTGCTACACTTGCACCCAAGTATCTAAAACTATCCACTTCCTCCAGTCGCTCTCCCTTAATGTTCACTTCCAGTCTACTGCCACTTTCACCCCTTGTACATCTCATCACCTTACTTTTACCCACATTTATCTTTAGCTTTCTTCTATCACATACTCTCCCAAACTCTGCCACCAGCTTCCTCAATCCCTCCTCTGACCCTGCCACAAGTGCAGTGTTGTCCGCAAACAACAGCTGGCTCACCTCCCACTTTTCTCCATTTTCTTTAACCATCTCCAATCCCTGACTCACTACCCTAGCATTCACCTCTCGCACCACCCCATCCATGTATAAGTTGAACAGCCAGGGCGACATAACACATCCTTGACGAAGTCCCACCTTTACTTCAAACCACTCACTCTCTCCATTTCCAATCCTAACACATGCTCTACTACTCACATAAAAACTCTTGACAGCTCCCAAAAGCTTTCCTCCTATCCCATAAATCTGCATAACCTCCCACAGTGCCTTTCTGTCTACCCTATCATAAGCCTTTTCCAGATCCATAAAAGCCCAAAAAACATCCTTCCCCTTTCCTATAGCTTTCTCACATATCTGTCTTACCACAAAGATCTGATCTACACAACCTCTACCCGTCCTAAATCCACACTGTTCCTCACCAATTACTCCTTCTGTTCCTCTCCTAATCCTCTCAATTAAGATTCTCCCATAAGCCTTCCCTACTACACTCAACAGGCTAATCCCTCTGAAATTACTACATTCACACTTGTCCCCTTTTCCCTTGTAAAGAGGAACTATACAGGCACTACTCCAGTCCTCCGGTACTCTACCCTCTACACTCAACAGGCTAATCCTCTGAAATTACTACATTCACACTTGTCCCCTTTTCCCTTGTAAAGAGGAACTATACAGGCACTACTCCAGTCCTCCGGTACTCTACCCTCTCTCCAGCAAACATTAAATAATCTCACCAACCAGTCCACCATCACTGAACCTCCCTTTTTCAGACATTCTGCATGACATCCATCCAGACCAGGTGCCTTACCTGCTTTCATCATCTTTACAACTGCCTTCACCTCATCCTTCCTTATTTCTCCTCCATTCTCCTCACTCATCACTCTCATTTTCTTCGTATTTCCCACTGCAGCTATCTTTCCTTCCCTATCCTCCTTCACATTCAGCAACTCCCTAAAATATTCTGCCCATCTTCCTCTCACTGCCATCTCTTCCATTATCAACTCTCCATCTGTACCTTTTACCTTTTCTTCCCTACTTGATTCGCCTCCTCTTCCTCTCTTAATTTCTTTCCAAAACATCTTTTTATTACTTTCAAAATTTTCTGTCATACTCCTACCCCATTTCACATCTGCTCTCCTCTTTGCCTCCTTTACCTTTTGCTTTACTTCTCTTTTCTTTTCTTTGTACGTCTCATATGACTCCCCTGTCCTCTTTTGTAACCAATCTGTGAATGCTCGCTTCTTCTCTTCTACAACCTTCTTTGTTTCCTCATCCCACCATTCACTACCCTTTCTTCTATTTCCCCCTGTCCTTCTTGTTCCACACACCATCCTTGCACACTTTAAGACTCCCTCCTTGAACCATCCCCATTCCTCCTCCACACCCATCTCTGCTCTATCCTTTACTCCCTCCCACTCCTCCTTCAGCTTCTTTTCGTACTCCTTCTCCTTTTCCTTTTCATTCAAGGAGTTCACTCTAAGAACCTCCCTACCTTTTGTCCCTTTCCTCCTTCTCCATCTATCCTCCACTCTCAACTTACCTTCCACCAAAAAATGATCTGATATTCCCCACCCTCTCCCCTTAGCACATGTACATCCTTAACTCTTCCTATCATAATCCTATTTACCACTACATAATCCATTAGCGCTCTATCTACCACCCTTCCCTCCACCACCCTCTCCCATGTGTACTTATGCTTGACTTTCTTCCGAAACACTGTATTTGCTATCATCAACTCTCTTTCTAGACACATTTCCACCATCAACTCTCCACTACGATTCTTTCCTGGAACTCCACACTTCCCAACCACTCCATCGATTGGACCATTTCCCACTCTAGCATTAAGTTCTCCCAGTACTATTACATTGACATTTCTTCCTAAACCCTCTATGCACTCATTTAAATCTATCCAAAAGGCCCCCCTTTCTTCCATGCTCTTCTCACTGCCCGGCCCATATGCACTTACAAAGACCCACATCTCCTTTCCCAGTTTCACCTTCATCCACATTATCCTTGAGGAAACCTCCTTCCACTCCACTACCCCTTTACCTATCTCCTCACTTACTAGAATAGCCACCCCTTCCCTCCCTCGCCCTCTCTTCACTCCTGATAACCTCCCACTTACACTCCCAAACATACACTCACCCTTCCCTTTCAACTTAGTTTCACTCAAAGCCAACACATCCAACTTTCTTCTCACAAACATACTACCTATCTCTTCCCTTTTACTCTCATCTGTACCACATCCACGCACATTAAAAGACCCAAACCTTAGGGTGCTGGCCCGAGGCCCGCCAGCACCCCTTATGCCTTCACTTTTGTCTTTAGGATGTGTGCCCCGTGGGGCTACAGGGAGAAGGATGCCTAGTCCCTCTCCCCGTCCCTTTCTTCTCGCCTCTTACGATCCAAGTGGGAAAACTTGGTGGCAGTATTCTTTTCCCCCACCACAGGGGAATTATAGTGTGTATTTTATATGTTAATTCTTCTACACATTCTTTCAGTATCCAATTTGCAATTTTGTGACATCAGGGTTTTTTATTTGGTTGCTGATTTCCTTCTTTGTTACAGTTATTTCCTTCACTGAGGGGGATTTCTGTCTCTCTATTCCCTCACAGTTAGGTGTGTTCTCAATTGTGAATACCAATTTGAAATGGTTGCTCATAACTTCTGCCATTTCTTGTTTTCTGAAAATTCATGACTTCCTTGGCGCAGCTTTTCTATTTCTTGTTTGTTTTTTAGTTTACCATTCACATATCTGTAAAATAGTTTTGGTTGTTCCTTGCATTTTTCTATTATTTCCTTTTCATAATTTCTCTTTTCTTCTCTGCATATTTTTACATAATCATTCCTTATTATGATGTATGTTTGCCATTTGCTCTTTTTTTGTCGTTTCCATTTTTTCCAGGTTTTGTCTCTTATCCTAAGCTTCACTACATTTTTTGTTGTACCAGTTCTTTATGTATGTTCTTTCTTGCTTTTGTTGTGGTACATATGTGGTGAAGTACAGAGGCTGTATCATCCCTCAGGGGATAGGCCAGTCCTGTAGTAGACCATTAAGACTAAACTAAACTGTGTGAGTGTGGTTAGAGTGGGGCTATGTAGGATGAGGTGTTTTTATTTGGGGCAATTTGCTTGTGTGGCTGGGCCTCTTTTGTGCTGGTATTGTTTTATGGTTAGATGGTGATGAACATAGTCATGCTAATGTCTTGCTTTTCATGGGAGGGATTTCTCTGCAGGCAAGAAAAAAGATCTATAGGCCACATCAATTTCATTCCTTCACAACAATGTGAATTTCCCCCTGCCTTCTCTATTTTCCATATGAGGGGACGAGGCAGGGAGGGTTGCCTTGTAAGTGAAGTGGCCTTGCTCTAGATGTGTTGTCTTGTTACATTGCTTCTGACCAGGGTGGTGGGCAGGAGACAAGGATGAACCTTCATCTATGAGGAGCTGTGATGGGTGGTGGATAAGAGTGAAATGAGTAGGGGTGAGTGCATGCCTTGATTTGCTACTTCTCTTATAAAGAAGAACCCCTTGGTATATAGATAGACAACAACTCTCCACTCACACCTATATCTTCTCTCCTTTCCCTGCTCATCAGACATTCCCTATGTAATCAATTCCCCCCTTCACCCCATCAATCCACCTATCCCATTCTTGGTCTTTCCCTCAAATTCACTCCATCCATCTTTGCCATCCACACTTTTTTTGTTACCTATCACTCATTTTTTCCACATGCCCAAACCATACCAATATTGTTTATCAACTCTATCTGCAAACTGTTTCCACATCTCTCTGCTTCAACTCATTTTTCACTTTGTCCATCTTTGTAACCCCATCATACTTCATAAACATTTCATCTCGAATGCATAGATCTCTTCCTGTAAAGTACATACATACATAAACCAAGGCTTTTTCCCCCTTACAAGGGAGGTAGCCAAAAAGGAAAAGGCATAAAATCATTCCCACCCATTCCATCCCTGAATACACTCCACACCCCTCCATCCTCCCTCTCATCTTAGCACCTCCTGGATGACGGGTCATCCCTGCACCTTGTCCACTGCCCTGGGTCAGAAGCAGTGTCGCAAGACACAGCACATCCACAGCAAGGCCGCTTCACTAAATCGGCGACACCCCCTCTCCGTCCCCCCATGCATAAAAGGAGAAGACAGGGAGAAAACCCTTCGGGCTGCGTCAAATTTTGTTCACACATACTACCTCATCCCGCCTGCCCATTCCACCTCATGCATCACAACATCATCCATATACAACCATTCTCCATTCACCCCTGTCTTCTGTCCTCTCCCGTCCTTCCTCAACAGACATTCCCCTCTTCCCCAAAGCCCCCTTCACCCCATCCATCCACCTCATCCTAGGACGTCCCTTCATGTTCACTCCCTCCACATCTGCCTTCCATACCTCTTATACTAGTCTTTCCTCACTCATTCTTTCCATGTGTCCAAACCATCCTAATACTCTTTCATCAACCCTATCTCCCAACTCCCTTTCCACCCCTGTTTTCCTCACCTCCTCATTTCTCACTCTATCTAGCCTAGTAACCCCCATCATACTTCTCAGACACCTCATCTCAAACGCATTCAAACTCCTTCTCTCTTCCTCTCTTATGTTCCATGTTTCTGCCCCATATAGTGCTGTTGGGACAATCACTCCTTCATACAGTCTCCTCTTAGCATCCATTCCCAAATGTCTATTCCTCATTACACTTTTTAATCAACCAAGGCATTTACTCACTTCTCTCAATCTACATTCTACCTCCACCTTCACTCCACCTTTTCCTGCCACATTTGCACCCAAGTATCTAAAACTATCCACTTCCTTCAGTCGCTCTCCCTTAATGCTCACTTCCAGTCTACTGCCACTTTCACCCCTTGTACATCTCCTCATCATACTTTTACCCACATTTATCTTCAGCTTTCTTCTATCACACACTCTTCCAAACTCTGTCACCAACTTCCTCAATCCCTCCTCCGATCCTGCCACAAGCGCAGTGTCATCCGCAAACAACAGCTGGCTCACCTCCCACTTTTCTCCATTTTCTTTAAGCATCTCCGATCCCTGACCCACTACCCTTGCATGTACCTCTCGCACTACCCCATCCATGTATAAGTTGAACAGCCAGGGCAACATAATGCATCCTTGACGAAGTACCACCTTTACCTCGAATCACTCACTCTCTCCATTTCTAATCCTGACACAAGCTCTACTACCCTCATAAAAACTCTTTGACAGCTCCTAGAAGCTTTCCTCCTATCCCGTATATCCGCAAAACCTCCCATAGTGCCTTTCTGTCTACCCTGTCATAAGCCTTTTCCAGATCCATAAAAGCCCAAAAAACATCTTCCCCTTTCCTATAGCTTTCTCACATATCTGTCTTACCACAAAGATCTGATCCACACAACCTCTACCCGTCCTAAATCCACATTGTTCCTCACCAATTACTCCCTCTGTTCCTCTCCTAATCCTCTCAATCAAGGTCCTCCCATATGCCTTCCCAACTACACTTAACAAGCTAATCCCTCTGAAACTACTACATTCACACTTGTCCCCTTTTCCCTTGTAGAGTGGAACAATACAGGCACTCCTCCAGTCCTCCGGCACTCTACCCTCTCTCCAGCAAACATTAAATAACCTCACCAGCCAGTCCACCATCACTGTACCTCCTTTTTTTAGACAATCTGCATGGCATCCATCCAGACCAGGTGCCTTACCTGCTTTCATCATCTTAACAACTGCCTTCACTTCATCCTTCCTTATTTCTCCTCCATTTTCCTCACTCATCACGGTCATTTTCTTAGCATTTCCCACTATAGATATCTTTCCCTCCCTATCCTCCTTCACATTTGTAACCATCTGTGAAAGCTCGCTTCTTCTCTTCTACAACCTTTTTTGTTTCCTCAACCCACCATTCACTACCCTTCCTTCTATTTCCTCCTGTCCTTCTTGTTCCACACACCATCTTTGCACACTTTGTGACACCTTCCTTGAACCATCCCCATTCCTCCACACCTAGCTCTACTCTATCCTTCACTCCCTCCCACTCCTCATTCAGCTTCTTCTTATACTCCTTTTCCTTTTCATTTAAAGAGTTACTCTAAGCACCTCCCTACCTTTTGTCCCTTTCCTCTTTCTCCATCTATCCTCCACTCTCAACTTAAATTCCACCAAAAAATGATCTGATATTCCCCCACCCTCTCCCCTTAGCACATGTACATCCTTAACTCTTCCTATCATAATCCTATTTACCACTACATAATCCATTAACACTCTATCTACTATCCATTAACACTCTATCTACTATCCACTACATAATCCATTAACACTCTATCTACACTTCCATCCACCACCCTCTCCCATGTGTACTTATGCTTGACTTTCTTCCGAAACACTGTATTTGCTATCATCAACTCTCTTTCTAGACACATTTCCACCATCAACTCTCCACTAAGATTCTTTCCTCGAACTCCACATTTCCCAACCACTCCACTCCTGTAAAATACAACTAGGTAAATATATTTCAACTCCTCTTTTCTGGCTCCCTTAAGTTGCAAGTCTTCCCCATACAGTGTTTAGGCACAATCACCTCTACCTCCCTCAACCCTTTCTATATGAGGACACCTACATAGGCGTCATAAGACATGAGTGGGTATATGAGGATGCCAGCATTGGTGTCTTGATTATATTTATTTTGTAGCTGTAGCTAAGTGACCCCCAAATTCTGTGAACTGGCTTGATCATGTTTTCTGTTTATTATTATTACTCAAAGTGAAGGGAATGTGTAATACATCAGAGATTTTGTAATTTATAACATGATGCATTGTACATTAGGCATATGATGCTGTGTGCAAGAATTTGACTCCAAGCAGATAACCATCATTGGTCTCTATTGAAATAGGAATGGAGGTTAGATGGGTTTTATTTATGTATTCATTTTATGCAGGTGTGTGTTTCGACTGTTAACTCCCCATACATGGGGAAAGAGCTGTTAGTATTTCTTCAGTCCATATATATATATATATATCTTTTGATTATTAGGTAAGGAGAAATGCATTTTGATGGCACATGACTGGGGTGCAGTACTGGCCTGGAGACTGGTTGCTACACACCCACATATGTTTAGCCAGCACATTTCTCTCAATGGACCACATCCTGATGCATTCATGAAGCATGTAAGAAGTTGTCCATCACAGATTTTGAAATCCTGGTAAGTAGGAAGATCAAACTTCACATCTGCAGTCATTTATTCCATTGGTTTCAGTATCTCTCTCTCTTTCTTTTTCTTTCTCTCCCTGGCTGCATGTAGCACCTTATAAACAAAGTCATCAAGAAGAAACATTTGAGTGCTCTCCACCAAAGCCCAGCCTAATATGCACAGGGGTTGCTAAGTACTTGGTCTGAACAAGCACAGGCAAACAATCTTCCTGCCCTCATTCAGCTTCCTTTTTCTCTTTCTGTTATCACCCTCCTTCCCTATGTCTCTTGTGTGCACTCTCCCATTTTCTCATTGAAATAATAGTGTTACTTGACCATGTGACTGTATGGGAGAGCTGTACTTCACTTTAGTGTATCATTTCTATTAATGTTATAACTGGAAGATAACATTTATTTTTGCTAGCATGGTACAGAAAATTTATTTTATGCAGATATGTTCTGTGTTGCTTACCATTTTGAATACAAAAAGAAACAAATTCTTTTAGGTACATTTTGTTCTTCCAATCGCCATGGGTTCCAGAGCTGATGTTGGGGTTGAATGACTTAGAAGCTTTAAGTAAAGCCTTTAGAGGGATAAAGAACAATGTTACTGCTTTCCCAGATGATATCATTGAGGCTTTCAAATATAACTATGGAAAGAAAGGTAAGTAAAAGACTAAAGTTGTAACTTTAGTTCCTTGAATATTATGTTGTGTAGATGTTGGAGTGAATGACATAGCATACCAACATGATGATAGTCTTTTAGAACCATTTATTATAGTGTCTACCATTCAGTAGGCAAAAATTGTCTTGTGTGCCTCATCATGGTTTTGAAGACCGTAATTTTATTTGTGAAGCTAATTTTGATTGAATTGATATGACAAAAAGGTAAGGGTAGTTGTGGAAAAGGAGAAGTGAACATATGAAGAATGGTTGGCTAAGAAGAATTGAGGAAGCATATTGATCAATCTGTTGCCCCTGGTCTCTCTTGCAGAAGACCTGCAGCACTCGGATAACTGGGTGGGTCTGCAAGTCGTTTAAAGATACATTTTATTGTCTAAGGGAATGTTATTGTGGAGCATTGGAGTGCATGTTCTGTGTTCTCTATGTAGTGGTTGCATCAGGGGTAGCAATAATTTGTATCATGACATGTTATCCTTTACTACTCTCCTCGTGTACCTCCCCTTAAAAAAATCTTTTATCCATTTGAGTAGTGTGCCTCTTAGTATGCTCCAATTTCCACAATGATTGTAAGGTACTTTATCAAAATCCTCCTCTAGGTCAAAGTACACAGTCCACTCATTCCTTATTATCTTGCAGCATATCAATCATTTCCAATCTGAATCCAAACTGACTCTGTCAGAATGTTCATCTCTTCAAGATATTTGGTCCATTGATCTTTCACAAACCTTTCATATAATATCATTTTTGTGCTGGTCAGTGTTACCAGCCTATAATTTAGTGGTGTCTCCTTACTTCCATTTTTATGGATGGGGATGACTGCTTAGTGTAGGCCTTATGGTCTCTTGTAGTCTCCTTCATTCATATATTCTTATCTGTGTGAATTGGTACCTTTTCCAGTCAGGTGGCACTATTATTGTTTAATTGCAGGATTTATGTATTTACCTAGTTGTATTTTACGGGAAGGGGAGCTATGCTTGTGGTGACCCGTTTTTATATCTTGCAAGATCAAGTTTGTTCTTAAATTCTTGTATTGTTGTTTGCACACACTATTTTTCATCCAATTTGTTCCATATATCTGTCACTCTGTGGTTAAGTCTCCAAGATTTGACATTGGTGCTGTCATTTTAGAATATGTAAAAGTTTAACCTGTGAATGTACGAGATAAAAAAGTAAAATGAAATTCTATTTTCATGGACAGGTGCTTTTACTGGACCCATCAACTATTACCGAAACATCCCAGTGACTCCTGAACCCCCACTTCCCAAGATTAAGGTGCCCACTGCCATCATCTGGGGAACAGATGATTTAGCTCTTGAGAAGGGGATTGCTAAGAGGTAAACAAGATTCATCTTAAAGCATATACAAACAATGAGTTGGAATTCTAGTGAATGATCATTTCAGTGTAAGCCCTGCTCAGCAATAAGATGAATTATTTTATCTGGTAGTAACCAAAACCAGGTATGTCTATAAATTTATCACCCCAGACAAATATGAAACCTCAGAGTACTATGGCATCACCTGACATGGACAAAAGCTGTCCCAAAAGAAAAATTGTACCTTTCTTGGTTTCATATATATGTAATTTTCTCACAGAAAACATAAAATTAAAAGGGGATAAATAAAAGTAATTGGAATAGTGTATTCTATACACATTAGGCCCTTTTCCATTTAAAAAGGGATTGACCAAGTTGAGGTTAACATGTACGTCATTGATATATATATCAGAGGTCCTTGCCCCTTATAAGGTAGGTGGCTGAGTCAAAGTGCACCCCCATATATACATACATATACCAAAGGCTCTTTTCCCCCTTACAAGGGAGGTAGCAAAAAAAAAAAAAAGCATAAAAACCACTTCCACCCATTCCATCCCCATCACACTCCACTCCCTTCCACCCTCTTCCCTTCTTATCTTGGCACCTACTGGATGACAGGTCATTCCTGCATTTGTCCACTGCCCAGGGTCAGAAGCAGTGTTGCAAGACACAGTATATCCACAGCAAGGCCACTTCATCAAATCAGTGACCCCCCCCCCCTCTCCAACCCCTCATGCAGAAGAGAAGAAGACGTGGAAAAATCCCCTCAGGGTGTGACAAAATTTTCTCCCCCATACTCTCTCCCCCACCCCCATAAATATACATACATAGATATTTCTATATGTATACACACACACACACACACCAAGGACTTTTTCCCCCTTACAAGGGAGGTAGTCAAAGTCAAGGGCATAAATCTACTCCCACCCATTTCATCACCACATACTCCACTCCCATTCACCACCCCTCCTTCCCTCTTTTCTTGGCTCCTCCTAGATGATGGGTCGTCCCTGCATCTTGCCCACTCCCCTGGATCAGAAGCAATGCAGCAAGACACAGCACATCCACAGCAAGGCTACTTCATTTAATCGATGACCCCCCTCTCCATCCCCTCATGCAGAAAAAGAGAAGATGGGGAGAAATCCCTTAGGGCTGCATCAAAATATCATTAACACATACTCCCTAAACCCCCACCCACTCCCTTCTATGCATCACAGCATCATCCATACACAACCATTCTCCACTCGCCCCTATCTTCTGTCTTCCTCTTTCCTCAACAAGCAAACCCCCTCTTTCTCAATGCCCTTTTTACTCCATCCATCTCATCCTTGGTCGCCCCTTTATATTCACTCCATCCACCTCTTCCTTCCACACTTCTCTTACTAATCTTTCTTCACCCATTCTTTCCATGCATCCAAACCATTCCAATACTATTTCATCAACCATATCTCTCAACTCCAAATATAACAAATATGACCTTTTTAATTAAGCCATCTCTCCCATCACAGCACCTCAGGGATGAAGTATTGCCCTATCCCTTGCCACACTGCTAAAGTCAAAGCAGTGGAGTGATACACAGCTTTTTCACAACAGTTTTGACCTGTCAGAATTGGTTTAACCACACCACTGCTTCTCTGTATGGCAACCCCCTCCTCCTTATCCACTCATTCGTGATGAAGCAATTGAGAGCAACTCTGGGGTTACATAATCCCTTCATCCATTCACAATCCCCTTTCAATTACTCTAGTCTTTTACTCTTTCCTGCTTGACAGAGATTCCACATGCAACCAAAGCCCCCTTCACTCCATCCAGTTATCTTCTGTCTTCCTGTGAAGGTTACCTATCCACTTCTGCTTTCCACACTCACTGTCTTTCCTTGTTCATAGTTTGCATAGTCCCAAACCACCTCAGCACTCTCAGGTCTACCCCATCTACAGCTCACTTCCCACCTCCACATGTCTCACTCTATCCATTCATATAACACCTGTCATATTTCTCAAATACTTCATCTCAACAAGTCTCTTCCTCTCCACCACCCTTACGTTTTGAATCTGCCCCATACAGCACTGTGGGTACAACCTTCACTCAGCATTCATTCCCACATACAAGTTTCCAATAAAAAATACTCATTCCACCAAAACATTTAGTCACTTACATTACACTGAAGTTCACCTCCACATAATTCAATGTACACCAGGGTCAACAATGGAGCTGATTTGCCCTCACAGCTTCAACATAAGGTGAAACCCCTGCAACTCATCCACTAGGAATATTTGTGAAGTAGATGGGAGGAACTTCCCTTCAGGCCATGTCATTGCTTCATCCATTCACAATCTACCTCCGCACCTATTTTTTGCTCTCTTTTCCCTACTCAACATATGTGCATCAGGAGTTCCCTTCATCCCATCCATCCATCTCATCCTGTCACCCCTCAGACTTGCTCCATCCACTTCTGCCTTCCATGCTCTGTTGGTCTTTCTTTGTTTATACTTTTCAGATGCCTAGACCTCCTCAGCATTCTTGTTTTCTATCCAGTAGCCTTACCTCATTTCTCAGTGTACAACATATAACCTTGGTCTTCTATTTCAGGGCAACTGAATTTGTTGAAGATGTGCAGCTGAAATTTGTTGATGGAGCTAGCCACTGGGTGCAACAGGATGAGCCAGCACATGTCAACAAACTTATTTGGGAGTATTTAGAGACATTTGAAAAATAGATGGACCTGTTAGTTTGTCATAAGTGAGGAATGGGTAACAGTATGAGATAGTCCTGGAACAAGTATGTTACTCACCTCCCTGTTGCCCATCATCAAACTTTGAATGGGTTGGTTTAACGTGAAATACATTTAGATGCTATGCAGTATTAAGATTGCCATTTTTTTTTTTTATAAGAATATTATCTTACCAAGTTATGGGAAGCTTGTGACAGTTCTTCATTTCTTCTATATCATTGGATAGAATTTTGCATTTGTAGAGAAAGTTTGATAGATAAACAAATGGGAATCCATTATAAAACTTACACAGTAACTTTATTATCTGAAGTTGTATTACATGGTTTGACATTTACAGTAATATTTCTGTAGTTACCATTAATGCAGCTGTTGGAAAGTTGAAATGTAACACTTCAACTAGTCAGAATTAATACCTGTCAATTTATTCAAACTAGGGTTCAAAGTGCATGCACTCGTTTGGACAAAATATATTGCAATCATACATCTTGACAAATTTATGAAAGTAAGATGTATGTGCATGTTAAGACAAAATATCAGTCATCTTGACAAATATATTAAGGTAATATCTTTAACTCTTATGCCTTTGCTTTTTTTTAGGAATGTACCCTGTGGGGCTACAGGGTGAAGGATGCTTGGTCCCAATCCCCATCCTGTTTTTCTCACCTCTTACGATCCAAGTGGGAATACTTGGTAGCATTCTTTCCCCCCCACCACAGGGTAGGCAAAACAAGGAAATGAAATTCAGAGAAATGGTACAGGACAGCAACAAAGGGTTGGGGGACAGAATAATGGAGGGACAGTAGTAGTATAATAAAAGTTTCATCATTTGTCTGTGAGCAGAGTCCTCCTCTATCACAGACAAAATGATGTGTGGCTCTGGTCCATAGGGGCACCCCATATAGACCCTAAAGTATCAACTGCATGCTACTTTGCCATAACATGCGGCCAATACCCCAGACGGGGAGTCTAGGAGTTTTCCAACCAGCACCCAAAGGTTTGGATCTTTTAATGTGTGTGGATGTGGTACAGATGAGAGTAAAAGGGAAGAGATAGTATGTTTGTAAGAAGAAAGATGGATGTGTTGGCTTTGAGTGAAACTAAGTTGAGAGGGAAGGGCAAATGTGAGTTTGGGAGTGTAAGTTGGAGGTTCTCAGGAGTGAAGAGAGGGCAAGGGAGAGAAGGGGTGGCTATACTAGTAAGTGAAGAGATAGGTAAACATGTAACGGAGTTGAAGGAGGTTTCTTCAAGGATAATGTGGATGAAGGTGAAACTGGGAAAGGAGATGTGGGTTTTTGAAAGTGCATATGGGTCTGGTAGTGAGAAGAGTGTAGAAGAAAGGGAGGCTTTTTGGATGGATTTAAATTAGTGCATAGATTGATTTGGGAGGAACATCAATGAAGTAGTATTGGGAGACCTTAATACTAGGGTAGGTCCCCTCATGTTCACTTCCTCCACATCTGCCTTCCATACCTCTTTTACCAGTCTTCATTCATTCTTTCCATGTGTCCAAACCATCCTAATACTCTTTCATCAACCCTATCTCCCAGCTCCCTTTCCACCCCTGTTCTCCTTCTCACCTCCTCATTTCTCACTCTATCTAGCCTAGTAACCCCCAAAAAAAGATGTTTTGGAAATAAATTAAGAGAGGAAGAGGAGAGGAATCAAGTAGAGAAGAAAAGGTAAAAGGTGCAGATGGAGAGATGATAATTGAAGAGCAGGCAGTAAGGGGAAGATGGGCAGAGTATTTTAGGGAGTTGCTAAATGTGAAGGAGGATAGGGAGGGAAAGATAGTTGCAGTGGGAAGTGCTAAGAAAATGACTGTGATGAGTGAGGAAAATGGAGGAGAAATAAGGAAGGATGAAGTGAAGGCAGTTGTTAAGATTGTGAGAGCAGGTAGGCACCAGGTCTGGATAGATGCCATGCAGGATGTCTAAAAATAGGAGGTACAGTGATGGTGGACTGGCTGGTGAGGTTAATTAATGTTTGTTCGAGAGAGGGTAGAGTGCCGGAGGACTGGAGGAGTGCCTGTATAATTCCACTTTATAAGGGAAAAGGGGACAAGTGTGAGTGTAGTAGCTTCAGAGAGATTAGCTCGTTAAGTGTAGTTGGGAAGGCTTATGGGAGGATCTTTATTGAGAGGATTAGGAGAGGAAGAGAGAGAGTAATTGGCGAGGAAGAGTGTGGATTTAGGACAGGTAGAGGTTGCGTAGATCAGATTTTTGTGGTAAGACAGATACGTGAGAAAACTATAGGAAAAGATGTTTTTTGGGCTTTTATGGATCTGGAAAAGGCTTACAACAGGGTAGACAGGAAGGCACTATGGGAGGTTTTGCAGATATACGGGATAGGAGGAAAGCTTCTAAAATTTGTGGAGTTAGGATTAGAAATGGAGAGAGTGAGTAGTTCGAGGTAAAGGTGGGACTTCATCAGGGATGTGTTATGTTGCCCTGGCTGTTCAACTTATACATGGATGGGGTGGTGCGAGAGGTAAATGCAAGGGTGGTGGGTCAGGGATTGGAGATGGTTAAAGAAAATGGAGAAAAGTGGAAGGTGAGCCAGTTGTTGTTTGCGGACAACACTGCACTTGTAGCAGGATCAGAAGGAGGGATTGAGAAAGTTGGTGACAGAGTTTGGGGGAGTGTGAGGAAGAAGAAAGTTGAAGATAAATGTGGGTAAAAGTAAGGTGATGAGATGTTCAAGGGGTGAAAGTGGCAGCAGACTGGAAGTGAGCATGAAGGGAGAGCGACTTGAGGAATTGGCTAGTTTTAGATACTTGGGTGCAAATGTGGCAGGAAAGGGTGGAGTGGAGGTAGAATGTACATTGAAAGAAGCGAGTAAATGCCTTGGTGGATTAAAAAATGTAATGAAGATTGGAGGCTAAGAGGAGATTGTATGAAAGAATGATTGTGCCGACAGCACTGTATGGGGCAGAAACATGGAACATAAGAGAGGAGTTTGAATGTGTTTGAGATGAGGTGTCTGAGAAGTATGATGGGGGTTACTAGGCTGGATAGAGTGAGAAATGAGGAGGTGAGGAGGAGAACAGGGATGGTAAGGGAGTTGGGAGATAGGGTGGATGAAAGAGTATTGGGATGGTTTGGACACATAGAAAGAATGAGTGAAAAAAGGCTAGTAAGAGGTATGGAAGGCAGATGTGGAGGGAGTGTACATGAGGGGGCAACCTAGGATGAGATGGATGGATGGGGAAGAGGGGAATGTCTGTTGAGGAAGGACAGGAGTGGACAGAAGACAGGGGTGAATGGAGAATGGTTGTATATGGATGATGATGTGATGCATGAGGTGGAATGGATAGGGGGTGAGGTAGTATGTGTGAGGAAAATTTTACGCAGCCCGAAGGGATTTCTCCTTTTCTGCGGAAGGAGAGGGGGAGTTGCCTATTGTGGATGTGCTGTGTCTTGCGACACTGCCTCTGACCCAGGGCAGTGGATGAGATGCAGGGATGACCCGTCATCCAGGTGGTGCCAAGATAAGATCCTAGATATGGATCAAAAGGTCTCCTGTCGGCATGCTCCGCCTTTGTAATCCTTTGGAGGGGAATGGAGTGTATTTAGGGATGGAATGGGTGGGAATAGTTTTTATGCCTTTTTCTTTTTGGTCACCTCCCTTGTATGGGGGAAAAAGCCTTTGGTATATTTATGTTTGTACATATATATATCAAGGCTTTTTCCCTCTTACAAGGGAGGTAGCCAAAAAGAAAAAGGAATAAAATCATTCCCACCCATTCCATCCCTAAATACACTCCACTCCCCTCCACCCTCCCTCCCATCTTAGCACCTCCTGGATGACGGGTCATCCCTGCACCTTGTCCACTGCCCTGGGTCAGAGGCAGTGTCGCAAAGCACAGCACATCCACAACAAGGCCGCTTCATCAAAATGTATGTTTGTAATATCTTTAACTCCAAGTGCAACAGTGCTTCATGTTAAAAAACTTGTACATGGTAGCATTGAAAGTACACTAGGTTAATGAATGAAAAATAGGTTATCAAATACCACCACACCTATGTTTTGTAGTTTAGTGAGGAGTTCAGCAAGTTCATTTCTTGTGCATTGCATGGCAAAACTAAAACTCCAAGCAAGTTCTGTGTAAAGAAAAGGTCAGAACCTAAACTTTTCTCATTAAAATTCACAAATTTAAGGATCAAAATTGTTAATGGACAAGTACAATGACATTGCTGAACTTGACAAACAAATTAATGACCTAGATGAAAAGACAAGAATATAAAGCCATTGTTTCATAAATTATTGTAAATTATTTTCTTAAGTTTCTCTGTTCTACTGGACCAATGTACAAGTGCCTTAATTTAAGATTAAAGATAACTATATTGTGTAGTGGTGTTTGAAGATATCACAGTCTCGGATTCCTCTAAGGGTTATGTTAAAATGTATTGAACTAATAATAAAGCAATGTTGACTTAATATGGTTTCAGTAAATGTTATATTCCAAATTCCATTTCTGATGGCACACAAGACCCATGGGCATACAAAACTCGCCTTTGCCATCAGTAAGGAATACACTGCTCTAGCAAGTTTATTGAAAGTTAGGGGCCAGATCATGGCAAAACTTGAAAAATCATAAAAATTTGTAACCTTCCTGTAACATCTGGAAAAAAAAAAAATCATTATGATGATGTCTGGCCCATTTACCATTCCTTTTAAAGGTCAGTAATTCATATAAAAGTTATACAACACTAATTGAAAAGCAATAAGACAAAACTATGGTGAGACACCAATATGTGCAGGGCAGTAATATGGGAAAGAACTGAGTGTAAGTGGTAGAGCAGGAAAGGGAAGGAAGATGGCACAAGGGAAGTAGGGTAGGGTAGACAGCAAGATGTAATACAATGCAGCTTGTCAATGTGAAATGAGGAAGGGGACAAATGGGCCCTGGACGTTGGAAGGGGTGTCAACACAAGGTGTAAAGAACACACAGACGAAGTAGAACAGGGGAGCAGAGGTGTCAACAGCAGAAATATAGATAATAGGAGCTCAATGGAAAGACAACTGCTTTTATGAATTTAATGAGGGAGGAGATGACAACCTCCCCCGACTGGTAAATCTAGAGAAACTAAAAAATGAACGAAGCATGGGAGGTTAGGTTTAACCAATTAACACTAGTTACACAAAGAGTTGATAAACTGGAAGAACTAAAGGAGAATCGAAACCTAACTAAAGAAATAGAATTAGAAAGACAGTTAAAAGAAGTAAAGGATGAGAATGGGGAATTAAAGAAGAATAATACAGAGAATAGAGTCCATAGCAAAAGAAGCACAGGGTTGGAAAAAAGTCCAAGAGAACAACACAATTGTATTTAGAGATATAGTGACACAGCAGATGAAAGAACAAACTAAGGGCACAGTTATTAAAGTGATGAGAGAGAAGGAGAATATAGTAAGAGACTTAGCAGACAAAAAGAAACGTATAATTATATTAGGGATGGAAGAGAAGCATAATCCAAATAGGACTACAAGAGTAAAAGAGAAGGAAAAGGTAAACAAGATATTAGTTCAAGAGGATAAAAAAGAAATTGAAGAAATATATAGAATAGAGAAATACAATACAGATAGGACCAGACCAATTAAGGTTAAATTAAGGTCACAAACAACAGCAGAGAATATCTTAGCAAAAACAGGGAATTTAGCAAACGGTGATCAATATAAACAGGTATGGATAAAAAAGAGAAATGAATAAAGAGGATGAGAAAACAAAAAGACAAAAAAATGAGAAAACAATCAAAGAGAAATTCTACTGGAGAGTAGTTGATATGAAAGCGAGGAAATGGTTCATAGCAGAGAAAAATGGAAGGGAAACAGAAAACATGATGGAAGTAGCAGAAAATTAAAAGTGTCTTACACAAATATAGATGGCTTAATAACACGCTTGAACGAACTGAATGATTACCTGAAGGAAAAAGAACTGGACATAATGGGAATTGTAGAGACAAAATTGAAAGGTCTACTACCACCCAACAGTGTAGGACATGGTGCATATAATTATTGGATTAGAAACAGAGGTAAAACAAGGGGGTGGAGTTATGTTTGTGACTAAGAAGGATATAAATGTGAGGAATGTCACATATAGAAAGAATAGAGTAGAGATGATTATGATGGAATTGGAGGACAGGGATGGGAAGACCAGGAAGTTTGTAGTAAATTATGTGCCTCCTAAAACGGCTTCGTGGAAAGAGAGAAAACACAAAAATATGTTAGAAGACACAAGGATATCACTAAGATAATGGAAGATAGAGGAAGAATAGTTATAATGGATGACTTTTAATTGTAAAGAAATCTGCCAGGAAGAGATGACAGTGAAGGGTGGAGATGACCTATGGGGAAGTATACTACTTGATATGATTATTATAGAACATACAATGGATACAAGAGAATACTAGGTATAGAAATGAGGAAGAACCATTGAGACTAGACCTAATAATCACATCAGAACACGAAATAGTGGGCAAGATTGAATATAAGACACCAATAAGTAAAAGTGACCACATATTGGTTGAACTGGAACTAAATGAGGAAAAATACATGAAAAAAAAAATTATCAATATAGAAAGGGAAGATTGATGTATGATTTTTTTTTTTTTTTTTTTTTTTTTTTTTAATAAGAGAATTCTTTCCAAAAGCAGACTGGGAAAGAATACATATGGAAGAAACAACAGTAGAAGAGAAATGGAATATTTTGACAAAAATTTATAAAGGAGTGGAAAAGTATGTTCCAAGACAAATGCAAGAAAAAGAATATGTAAAGGGCTGGTACAACAAAAGATGTAGGGAGTTAAAAGACAAAAGGGATAAAGCTTGGATAAAATGGAAAGAAAACAAAAGACCTGAAAAATGGAAAATATATACTAGTGTGCAGAGAAGTAAAGATAAGATAGGTAAAAGATGTCACAGAAAAATGTAAAGATCAACCAAAACTATTTTACAGATTTGTAAACAACTGAAAAACAAATAAGAATTAGAGAAACTACAACAAGGAGTTGAATACACAGAGCAAATAGAAATGGCAGAAATTATGAACAAGCATTTTAAATCGGTGTTTACGAGGGAGAACATACAACCTAGAGACATCGAGTGGGAGAAGAAAGAGATAGAAGTATCAAGGAATGAAATAATGAATCACTTGAGTAATCTCGATGTCAGAAAATCGCATGGGCCAGATGAAATGGCAAACTGGATTTTGAGAGAATACAGGAGTGAACTAACAGACAAAATACATAGTCTAATAAACAGTTCATTGAAAGAAGGAAAAGTTCCAAAAGATTGGAAAAGAACAAATACAGTACCAATATATAAAGGGGGAAACAAGGAAGACCCTACTAACTATAGACTGGTCTCTCTTACAAGTATGATAGCTAAAATATGTGAATGATCAAAATTAGATGGCTAAGGCATTTGGAAAAAAACAACTTACTAAATCCAAGGCAATTTGGATTTAGACAAGGATGATCATGTGTCACAAACTTAATGTGTTTCTATTCGAGGCTAATAGATGTAATACAAGAAAGAGATGGATGGGCTGATTGTGCATTTCTAGACCTGAAAAAAGCTTTTGATAAGGTGCCACATAAGAAGTTGCTAAAGAAATTAGAAACTGCAGGAGGAATACAGGGCAAACTACTGAAGTGAATGGAAGACTTCTTGAGGTGTAAGAGACAAAAACTCTAATTGGGATGAAGTGATAAGTGGTGTTCCACAAGGAACGGTTCTGGCCCCAATAATGTTTGCTTTATATTAATGATATGGATAAAGGAATTGAAAGTTATATAAGCTTTTGTGCAGATGATACAAAATTTTTGAAAAAGTGAACACTGAAGAAGATTGTGAGTCGCTACAGAGTGATCTCAATAAAGTATGGGAATGGAGTAGGAAGTGGGAGATGGAATTCAGTATTAAGAAGTGTAGTATAATGGAATTTGGAAGAAGCAAAAAAAGAATAGTGGGATCATATAAATTGGGAGAAGAAATTAGAAAAGGAGAAAATGAGAAGGACCTGGGAGTCATTATTATGAATAATATGTCACCTGAGAAACAAATAACCAAAATTTTTGCAGAAACTTATAATTTAATAAGAACAATCAAAGTGGCATTTACATACCTGGACGAAGAAATGGTGAAGAAAATACTAGTCACTTTGATAAGACCAAGATTGGAATATGCAGCGATGACGTGGTCACCAAGTACAAAAAAATGTATAACAAAACTCGAAAGAATACAAAGAGCAATTACAAAATTGGCACCAACACTCTCAGAACTATTATATGAGGAGAGACTAGCAAAACTTGAGCTACAGACATTAGAGCAAAGAAGAGAGGAGACTTGATAACTATTTATAGAATCATGAAAGGTATAGAAACTATTGATAGAGAGGATCTAAAATGGGATAGTAGAAATACAAGAGGACACAGAACGAAAATCAAGAAAGACAGTTATAGAAGAGACCTGAAAAAAATGGCTTTCCCCACAAAGTAATAGATGTTTGGAACAAGTCAGAGTGGTGTGTGCAAAAACAATACATGAATTTAAAAACAGTCTAGCTAATATGTACGAGCATAGCTCTCCTTCCCGTAAAATACAACTAGGTAAATAAACACACACACATCAAAATTCACAATAGAATATCAGGACAATATAAAATTGGAACCAAGGAGGTTAAGAAGGAGAGATCCGAAAAAGATTTGGGTGTAATTATCTCAAACGACTTGTCCTATGATAAACAGATAAACAAAATTGTTGGAGAATCTTACAACTTGCTAAGATCGATAAAAGTGGCATTTTTATATTTGGATGAAAAAATTATTAAAAAAATATTGGTCACACTGATAAGGCCTAGACTAGAATATGCAGCGACATTGTGGTCACCCAGTACCAAAAAGAATATAAAGAAAATAGAAAGAATCCAGAGAGCAGCCACAAAAATGGCAACCGCACTTGCAAACTTGTCATATGAGGAGAGATTGGCTAAACTGAAGTTACCAACTCTGGAGCAAAGAAGAGAGAGAGGTGACCTACTGACCATCTACAGAATCATGAAGGGCAAAGAAATACTCGATAGAGAGGACTTGTTAAACTGGGACAAGAGAAGCACAAGAGGACATGGAAAGAAAATAAAAAAACATAGCTACAGAAGAGATCTGAAGAAAAACAGTTTTCCACATAGGGTGGTGGACACTTGGAACAAACTGGACAATGAAATAGTGTGCGCAAAATCCATTTGTGAGTTTAAGAGCAAACTAGACACTGTAAGATACAAAGGCGGGACACCACAAGCGTAGCTCCCCTTCCCACAAAATACAACTAGGTAAATACACACACACAATCACAAAAAAATATCCCTCCATCTTAATGTAATATAATAAGCACTATAAAGTACTACTGGTAGTTTTCTCATCTTGATGAATACCAAATACTCAGTGATAAAAGTAACAATATTGTTCTTAGTGGTCCACAGAGAACAATACTGTCGAAACACACCCAAGCAATAATGGCCTTAATTTGTGTGAGAATTATGATGATGTAAAGGAACCAAAGGCAACACTGACATATTGCCTTCCACTTACGACTGCTGCTCATCCTGTATGAAAGGTAAAGCAGATATGAGTAATTATAATTGGAATCTTTATGAAATGCTATTAAAATGAAAAAATAATTTAATGTTATTTATCTCCATCCTACACCATGAGAAGAGCTGGTTTTAAACATGTATTAACTCTATTTGTGCCCAAGGAAGACTTCATTTGTGGCAGCTATTACTTTAACCTCTTCAATACAAATCAAATCCTTGTGCACAGTGTACTGGTGCCTGATGTATGACGATTTGATGATGCATCACAATATGTGCATTATAAAATATAAAGTTACAGCTGTCTTTCACCTTGAATGTTGATAATCACAGAAAACTTCAAGCCTGTTCACTGAATATGAGGGTCACTTAGATAAAACTACAAAATAAATATAATCAGGACATGAATGCTGGCATCCTCACATACCCACTTGTGCCTCATGACACTGACATTGGTATCATTGTATGCTAAGGATGAATTGTTTTAATTTCCATGACACCCCATCTGCAGTAATTGGTTGTTATGGATTGTAGTTTACTGGTATTTGCCTGATTGTAGCATACAGTAAAGGAGCAATACTCATTGGGTCCTTTTTCGTACTCTCCAATTTTTCATACTTGTCTCAAATTCATGTACAGTTTTCCAACTTAATCTACATCCTTGATTTCTGATTATCGTATTTAGATTTGAATTCTTTGTTTCTTTGGGGCATGAGTATATACCTTTTGATTTGGCTACCTCCCTTGGAATAGAGGGCTCTTCCCCCCCCCTTGCAAGGGAGGTAGCCAAAGTCAAAAGGCATAATTCCACTCCTATCCATTTCATCCCTACCCACTCCACTCCCATTCACCACCCCTCCCTCACTCTCTCTTTCCTTGGTCATCCCTACACCTCCCTTGTATGGGGTAAAAAGCCCTTGATGTATAGACAGGTTTGAATTCATCTATTGTTCTAGTTTGGGCTATATTCTAAGCTATCCCAAATATGTAAGCATCTATATATCCATATGGAAAACTGTATTTCTTCACATCTTCCTTTAGACACGTAGTCTTTCTTAATGTGTTCTCTCTTATCAATGTAATCTTCCCCTTTAGTGACCTGAATACTGTGATTGTATTTTCTCTTCAATCATTCAAAGTTGGCAGACCCAGTGCTTTTAATCTTTCCTTATATGGTTTACCTTCCAGGCCAGGAATCAGTTTGGTTTACCTAGTTGCACCTTACAAGAAGAGGAGCTACACTCGTGTCCCGCCTTTGTATCTTGCAATGTCTAGTTTGCTCTTAAATTCGTGTATGGTTTTTGCACACACTAATGTTTCATCCAGCTTGTTCCAAGTGTCCACCACTCTGTGTGGAAAACTGTTTTTCTTCAGATCTCTTCTATAGCTATCCTTTTTGAGTTTCTTTCCATGTCCTCTTGTGTTTCTTGTCCCAGTTTAGTAAGTCCTCTCTACCATGTATTTCTGTACCTTTCATGATTCTATAGATGGTCAGTAGGTCGCCTCTCTCTCTTCTTGTTCCAAAGTCGACAACTTTAATTTAGCCAGTCTCTTTTCATATGACAAGTTTGAAAATGCTGGGGCCATTTTTGTGGTTGCTCTATGGATTCTTTCAATTTTCTTTATATTCTTTTTGGTACTGGGTGACCATAATGTCGCAGCATACTCCAGTCTAGGCCTTATTAATGAGACTAATATTTTTTCAATTATTTCTTTGTCCAAATAGGTAAATGCCACTTTTATTGATCTTAGCAAGTTATAGGATTCTCTGACAATTTTGTTTATTTGTTTATCAGAGGACAAATCATTTGAGATAATTACTCCCAGGTCTTTTTCAGATCCCACTTTCTTTACCTCTTTAGTTCCAATTTTATATTGTCCTGATATTCTTTTTTTTACTTTTACTGAACTCCATTATGCTATATTTCTTAATGTTAAAGTCCACTTCCCACTTCTGACTCCATTTCCAAACCATGTTCAGATCTCTCTGTAGTGATTCACTTCCCTTGATATGTTTTTGATCTTATATCCTTCACTCTGTGTGGGGATCATACCACTGATGCAGAGCTTCAAGGAGTCTTTTCATCATCTCTTCACCCATATAGTGAAAATCCATTTTAATCTGCATCATGTCTCTCCCACAATACTGCTGATATGTCTGTCAGGTAACAGGATGTCTTTTATCAACACTTCCAAATCTTTCTCTTGTGCTTATTATGGATTCACTTCCCAAGGACTAGTTTAAGGATGGTCTTTTGCAGCTATTGTTTATTTCCATTACTTTGCATTTTTGGTATTGAAATTAATTTTCATTCTTGGCTCTAGGCAAACAAAAATTGTGTCTAGGTCTTTTCGTAACAGCCTACAGTCCTCATTTTTCACTCTTCTTATGATTTTTGGATCATTTGCAGACACTGGCATAGCTTGCTGTACCTTCCATCATGTCACTGACATAAACAAGAAACCTCATTGGTGCAAGCACAGATTTTTGGAACCTTGCTCATTACTGCTTTCTATCCTGACATCTATTTGAGTAGTTTGCCTCCCAGTCCTCCAATATGTTCCAATTTCCACATACAAATAAGTTGACTTGGAGATACCTTATCAAAAGTCTTCTCTAGGGCACGCTACTCACAGTCCATCCACCCCTCTCTTGCAGTTTATTAATCTCTCTTGAATAAAAGCTTAACCCCTTCCATACGGTGCCACCTACGTAGGCGGCATGGGGAGCAAGTGGATACGCGAGGCTGCCATATCGGCTTCTTGATTATATTTATTGTAGTTGTCCCTGCGTAACTGACATACTCTCTAAACTGGCTTCATCACATTTTCTATGGTTATCAAAATTCACGGGTGAAAGAGAGAACGATCGATATAAACAGTGACTATTTTTTATGACGCGAGTATAATGACGCAACATCGTACGTCTGGCAGCTAATGCTGCCCGTGAGATTTTGGCCAGGAGTGAAGTGGTTAAAAGGTTTGAGACCCATGACCTTCCAGCTCTGAACCCAAATTGATTGTCCGCCAGAATGTTCATCTCTTGAAGGTATTTGGTCCATCAATCTTTCATGTCCATTATAGGTAAAATGCTAGAACCATTAATAGCCAATAGTATCGGGGATCATATTTTTCCCCCTTACCAGGAAGGTAGCCAAGTCAAAAGGCATACCCACTCTACTCCCATCCACCACCTTTCCTCCCTCTCATCTTAGCTCCTCATGGATGCCAGGGAGCTAAGATGACAGGGAGGAAAGGGTGGTGGATGGGAGGGAGTGGATATATGCCTTTTGACTTTGCTATCCCCCTGGTAAAGGGGAAAAAGCCTTTGTTATATAGATAAGACACATGACCTGCCCTTGGTGTACTCATGCTGTGAGTCATGAATGAGATCATGCCTCTCAACATGGTCCCTGATACTATTTGCTATTAATGATTCCAGCATTTTACCTACAACAGACATGAAAGATTGATGGACCAAAGGTCATGTGTAACTACTAGTTAATCCTTTAACACATGTCTACAAGGCAGCAGATAACAATTATGATTTCAATATACCTTGACTTCAGCAAAACATTCAACAAGGTGCCCCACCAGAGACTACTAAATAAAATCAACTCATGGCTTAGGAGGAAAAGTGTTTGGATTAGTGACAAAAAATGGTAGCTGACCATTAATGGTGTAAAATCCATATTGGTTAGTGTTACTAATGGAGCTCCCCATGGCTTTGTTTTGGGTCCCTTATTATTCATTAAGTATATAGACAACTTGGACAACAGTATTAATAGTGATACAAGTTTGCAGATGACACTAGAATGGGCTGCCATATTAGGTTGGGAGAAGATGCTGGGATACTGCAGGAGGATCTTAGTAAATTGTTTGCATGGTTGGTGAAATGTCAAATGGACATGAATATCTCAAAGTTTGGTGTATTAAACATAGGATTACACAACCCAGCAAACAGGTATAGCTTAGATACATACATACATACATATACCGAAGGCTTTTTTCTCCCTTACATGGGAGGTAGCCAAAAAACAAAGGCATAGAAACCACTTTCACCCATTCTATCCCCTACCTATTCCAATTTCCTCTACCCTCTTCCCTCCCTCTTCTCTTGGCACCTCTTGGATAACGGGTCATCCCTGCATCTTGCCCACTGCCCTGTGTCAGAAGCAGTGTCGCAAGACACAGCACATCCACAGCAAGGCCACTTCATTAATTCAGCAACCCCCCCTCTCTGTCCCCTCATGTAGAAAAGGAGAAGACGGGGAGAAATCCCTTCAGGGTGCGTCAATTTATTTCTCATACATACTCCCTCACCCCTCATGCATCACAGCATCATCCATACACAACCATTCTCCATTCACCCATATCTTCTGTCTTCTCCCGTCCTTCCTCAAACAGACATTCCCCTTTTTCCCAATGCCCCTTTTACCCCATCCATCCATCTCCCTTTTCTGCTTTTTGGCATGGGGGCATCGCCGAATTTATGAGGCAGCCTTGCTGTGGATGTGCTGTGTCTTGCGACACTGCTTCTGACACAGGGCAGTGGCCAGGATGCAGGGATGACCCGTCATCCAGGAGGTGCCAAGATAAGAGGGAGGGAGGAGGGTAGAGGGGAGTGGAATATATAGGAAATGGAATGGGTGGGAGTGATTTCTATGTCTTTTTCTTTTTGGCGACCCCCCGTGTAGGGGGAAAAAGCCTTTGGTATATGTATGTATCCATCTCATCCTAGATCGCCCCCTCATGTTCACTCCTTCCACACCTCTTTTACTAATCTTTCTTTGCTTATTCTTTCCATGTGTCCAAACCGTCCTAATGCTCTTTCATGAACCCTATCTCCCAACTCCCATTCCACCCCTGTTCTCCTCCTCACCTCCTCATTTCTCACTCTATCCAGCTTAGTAACCCCTATCATACTTCTCAGGGACCTCATCTCAAACACATTCAAACTCCTTCTCTCTTCCACTCTTATATTCCATGTTCCTACCCCATACAGTGTTGTCTGCACAATCACTTTCATACAATCTACTCTTAGCATCCATTCCCAAATGCCTATTTCTCATTACAATTTTCAATCCACCAAGGTATTTACTTGCTTCTCTCAATCTACATTCTACCTCCACCCCCACTTTTCCCTTTCCTGCCATATTTGCATCCAAGTATCTAAAAATATCCACTTCCTCCAGTCTCTCTCCCTTAATACTCACTTCCAGTCTGCTGTCACTTTCTCCCCTTGTACATCTCATCACCTTACTTTTACCCACATTTATCTTGAACTTCCTTCTTTCACACACCTTCTCAAACTCTATCATTAACTTTCTCAATCCTTCCTCTGATCCTGCTACTAGTGCAGTGTCATCAGCAAACAACTGGCTTATCTCCCACTTTTCTCCATTTTCTTTAACCATCTCCAATCCCTGACCCACTACTCTTGCATTTACCTCTCACACCACCCCATCCATGTATAAATTGAGCAGCCAAGGCGACATACCACTTCCATGACGATGCCCACCTTTACCTCAAACCACTCACTTTCTCCATTTCTAATCCTAACACAAGCTCTACTACTCTCATAAAAACTCTTGACTGTTCTTGACAGCTTTCCTCCTATCCCATATATCTGCAATACCTCCCACAGTGCCTTCCTGTCTACCCTATCATAAGCCTTTTTCCAAATCCACTGTTCCTCACCAATTACTTCCTCTGTTCCTCTCCAATCTGCTCAATCAAGGCCCTCTCATAAGCATTCCCAACTACACTTAACAAGCTGATCCCTCTGAAACTACTACAATCACACTTGTCCCCTTTCCCTTGTAAAGGGGAACTATACATGCACTCCTCCAGCACTCTACCCTCTCTTAAACAAACATTAAATAACCTCACCAGCCAGTCCACCATAACTGTACCTCCTTTTTTCAGACATTCTGCATAGCATCCATCCAACCCAGGTGTCTTACCTGCTCTCATCATCCTAACAGCAGCCTTCACTTCATCTTTCCTTATTTCTCCTCCATTTTTCTCACTCATCATGGTCATTTTCTTAGTGCTTCCCACTGCAACTACCTTTCCCTCCCTACTGTCCTTCACATTTAGCAACTCCCTAAAATACTTTGCCCACCTTCCTCTCACTACCTTCTCTTCCATTATCATCTCTCCATCTCCATCTTTTACCTTTTCTTCTCTACTTGATTCGCCTCCTCTTCCTCTCTTAATTTCCTTCCACAACATTTTTTTATTACTTTAAAAGTTTTCTGTCACACTCTTACCTCATTTCACATCTGCTCTCCTCTTTGCCTCCCTATCTTATGCTCTACTTCTCTTCTCTTTACTTTGTACCTCTCATATGATTCCCTCGTCCTAATTTGTAACCAATCTATGAAAGCCTGCTTCTCTTCTACACCCATCTTTGCTTCTTCATCCCACTACTCACTATCCTTCCTTCTATTTCCTCCCATTCTCCTCGTTCCACACTCCACCTCTGCACACCTGATGATTCCCTCCTTGAACTATCCCTATTCCTCCTCCACTCCTTGTTCTACTCTATCCTTCACTACATCCCACTCCTCTCTCATCTTCTTATACTCCTTCTCCTTTTCTTTCTCATTTAAGCAGCTCACTCTAAGTACCTCCCTACCTTCTGCCCTTTTCCTCTTTCTCCATCTATTCTCCACTCTCAACTTACCTTCCACCAAAAAATTATCTGATATTCCCCCACTCTCTCCCCATAGAGAAAATGGAGGAGAAATAAGGAAAGATGAGGTGAAGGCAGTTGTTAAGATTATGAGAGCAGGTAAGGAATCTGAGTTGGATGGATGTCACATAGAATGTCTGAAAAAAGGAGGTTCAGTGATAGTGGACTGGCTGGTGAGGTTATTTAATGTTTAAGAGAGGGTAGAATGTTGAAGGACTGGAGGAGTGTGTGTATAGTTCCACTTTACAAGGAAAAAGGGGACAAGTGTCAGTGTAATAGTTCACAGAAGGATCAGCTTGTTAAGTGTAGTTAGGAAGGCTTATGGGAGGGTTTAGGACAGGTAAGGGATGCACAGATCAGATTTTTGTGGTAAGATAGATATGTGAGAAAGCTATAGGAAAAGGTAAGTATGTTTTTTTGGCTTTTATGGATTTGGAATAGGCTTATGATAGGATACACAGGAAGGCACTGTGGGAGGTATTGCAGATATATGGGATAGGAGGAAAGCTGTTAAGAGCAGTCAAGAGTTTTTACGAGAGTAGTAGAGCTTGTGTTAGGATTAGAAATGGAGAATGGAATGGAATGATTCAAGGGTTGTCTGGCATTGCGATAGAAATGGAGAAAGTGAGTGGTTTGAGGTAAAGTGGGCATTCCATCAGGGATATGTTATGTTGCCCTAGTTGTTCAATTTAAACATGGATGGGGTAGTGCAAGAGGTAAATGCAAGGGTAATGGGTCAGGGATTGGAGATAGTTAAAGAAAATGAAGAAAAGTCAGAGCTAAGCCATTTCTTGTTTGCTGACAGGAGTTGAGAAAGTTAGTGAGAGTTTGGGAAGGTGTGCAAAAGAAGGAAGTTGAAGATAAATGTGGGTAAAAGGTGATAAGATGTACAAGGGGAGAAAGTGACAGCAGACTGGATGAAAGTACGGGAGAGATACTGGAGGACGAGGATAGTTTTAGATACTTGGGTGTGAATGTGGCTGGAAAGGGAGGAGTGGAGGTGGAGGTAAAATGTATATTGAGAGAAGCAAGTAAATGCCTTGGGGGATTAAAAAGTGTTATGAGAAATAGACATTTGGGAATGTATGCTAAGGTTAGATTGTATTTACCTAGTTGTATTTTGCGGGAAGGGGAGCTATGCTCGTGTTGTCCCGCCATTGTATCTCGCAGTGTCTAGTTTGTTTTTACACTCATGAATGGTTTTTGCGCATACTATTTCATTATCCAGTTTGTTCCAAGTGTCCAAAACTCTATATGGAAAACTGTTTTTCTTCAGTTCTCTTCTATAGCTATGTTTTTTATTTTTTTACCATGTCCTCTTGTGTTTCTTTTGTCCCAGTTAAGTAAGTTCTCTCTATCAAGTATCTCTGTGCCTTTCATGATTCTGTAGATGGTCAATAGGTCACCTCTCTCTCTTCTTTGCTCCAGTGTCGGTAATTCCAGTTTAGCCAATCTCTCCTCGTATGATAGGTTTGCAAGTGCAGGTGCCATTTTTGTAGCTGCTCTTTGGATTCTTTCTATTTTCTTTATATTTTTTTTTGGTACTGGGGGACCACAATGTCACCACATACTCTAATCTAGGCCTTATCAATGTAACCAATATTTTTTTTATCATGTCTTCGTCCAAGTATGTAAATGCCACTTTTATTGATCTTAGCAAGTTGTAAGTCTCCCCGACAATTTTGTTAATCTGTATATCATAGGACAAGTCGTTCGTGATAATTACACCCAAATCTTTTTCGGATCCTACTTTCTTTACTTCCTTGGTTCCAATTGTATATTTTCCTGATATTCTGTTTTTGCTTTTTCCAAACTCCATTATGCTACACTTCTTAGTATTAAAGTCCACTTCCCATTTCTGACTCCAGTTCCATACCCTATTTAGGTCTTCTTGCAGTGCTTCCCAGTCCTCATCAGTTTCTACTTTCCTTAACAGTTTGGCGTCATCAGCAAAGAAGCTCATGTAGCAGTTCACGTCCTCATCCATGTCATTCATATAGATAGCAAACATTATTGGTGCCAGTACAGATCCTTGCGGTACTCCACTGATCACCTCTTTCCAATCTGAATATTTTTCTCTGAGCACTACTCTCATCTTTCTACCAGTCAGAAAGTCCTCCATCCATTTTAGTAGGTTTCCTTGTATTCCTCCTATGTGTTCCAGTTTTTTTTAGAAATTTTCTGTGTGGTACTTTGTCAAAGGCTTTTTGCAAGTCTAGGAAGGAGTGTTTGAAGGAGTGTTTGTGCTGACAGCACTTTATGGGACAGAAACTTGGAAAATTAGAGAGGAAGAGAGGAGGAGTTTGAATGTGTTTGAGATGAGGTGTCTGAGAAATATGAAAGGGGTTAATAGGTTGGATAGAGTGAAAAACGAGGAGGTCAGCAGGAGAATGGGGATGGAAAGGGAGTTGAGAGATAGGGTTGATGGAAGAGTATTGGGATGGTTTGGACACATTGAAAGAATGAGTGAAGAAAGATAAGTAAAAGAGGTGTGGAAAGCAGAGGTAGAATGAGTGAACATGAGGGGGTGACCAAGGATGAGATGGATAGATGGGGTAAAAGGGGCATTGGGAAAGTGGGAATGTCTGTTGAGGAAGGACAGGAGAAGACAAGAGATAGGGGTGAGTGGAGAATGGTTGTGTATGGATAATGCTGTAATGCATGAAAGGGAGTGGGTGGGGGATGGGGTGAGGGAGTATGTGTGAAAATATAATTTGACACATCCTGAAGGGATTTCACCCCGTCTTCTCTTTTTCTACATGAGGGAATGAAGAGGGGGTGGGGGCACTGATTTAATGAAGCTGCCTTGCTGTGGATGTGCTGTGTCTTGTGACACTGCTTCTGACCCAGGGCAGTGGGCAAGATGCAGGGATGACCTGTCATCCAGGAGGAGCCAAGACAAGAGGGAGGGAGAGGAATGAATGGGAGTGGAGAGTGTGAGGATGGAATGGGTGGGAGTGGATTTTATGCCTCTGTTTTTTGGCTACCTCCCTTGTTAGGAGCAAAAAGCCTTCGTTATATGTATGTATTTATGGTTACATACAAAAGTGCAGAGGTGATCATTAAACTATCTAGCAATAGTTAGACCCATCCATGACTATGTGGTACAGTTTTGGTCTCCGTCTTATAGAATCGATATTAATTCAATCTTCTGAAAATCATTCCAGTCCTACTTTCCACATTCTTTTAGTATCTCATTTATTCTTTACTTATATCCACACCATCTCATTATTCTTTGATCTACCCTATCCATTCAAGCAAGCTGATTTGTACTCTTTGTGAAGATATGGAACAAAACCTGAAATTATTGTAATAAAAAGGAATTTACTAACCTTATATGATGCTTGAAAAGGATTACTATATAGAATGGAAGCTGCAGAAGAATAAACTGAAAAATCAAGTATATTAATAACCTAAACATAAAAGCTCTTGTGAAGTATAACCATTACTACAAGCTATATCAATTTAACTGTAACTATATTTGGAACATGAAATTTAGCTTAGTCTCCTCATAATGCACTGTTTATTGAACGTACAAGGTCTGAACTCCTTCAACACAGGAAGTGAATTGATTAGTCTTGCCTAGAGAAAATTTTTCAAGAAGGCAGATTTAACTGAGAACATTTTCAGTATGAGATTTGCACCTAGATGAAATAAAACCATATACCATCAGCTTTAAAATCAAAGTATTCCTTTGTGCAGAAGGGTTAGAAATATATCCAGATATTCTTGAGCTACTCACCACAAAGAAAGCATCAGGGTATGTTAATTCTCCCGGTAAATATGATGACTGTAGAAAAATTCCCCACATGAAGACATAGCCCCATTGCTGACCTCCTGCTAAGTCACCTACATACCATGGACCTACAATTCATAAACAAATAAGAAATTATCAAAGAGATGTTTCTTACTTTTCTTTTGCATTTGGAGGTGAATGGTAAAATAAATGAAAGTATGATGCTTACTTTTTTTCACTTTTTTGGTGGAAGGTAAGTTGAGAGTGGAGGAGATGGAGAGAGAGGAAAAGAACAGAAGGTAGGGAGGTGATCAAAGTGAACTGCTTAAATGAGAAAGAAAAAGAGAAGGAGTACAAGAAGAAGCTGAGAGAGGAGTGGGAGGGAGTGAAGGATAGAATAGAACTAAGAGTGGAGGAGGAATTGGGATGGATCAAGGAGGAAGTTACAAGGTGTGCAAAGATGGTGTGTGGAACAAGGAGGATGGTGGGAAATAGAAGGGAGGGTAGTGAGTGGTGGGACGATGAAAGAAGTAAGTTTGTAGAAGAGAAGAAACGAGCTTTTATAGATTAGTTAAAAAATAGAACGGGGGAATCATATCAGTGGTACAAAGAAAAGAGATAAGAAGTAAAGCATAAGATAAAGGAGGCAAAGAGGAGAGCAGATGTGAAAAGGGGTAAGAGTATGACAGAAAATTCTGAAAGTAATAAAAAGATGTTTTGGAAAGAAATTAAGAGAGGAAGAGGAGGAAAATCAAGTAGAGAAGAAAAGGTAAAAGGTGCAGATGGAGAGATGATAATGGAAGAGAAGGCAATAAGAGGAAGATGGGCAGAGTATTTTAGGGAGTTGCTAAATGTGAAGGAGGATAGGAAGAGAGAGGTAGTTGCAGTGGGAGGTGCTAAGAAAATGAGAGTAGTGAGGAAGATGGAGGAGAAATATGGAAAGATGAGGTGAAGGGAGCTGTTAAGATGATGAGAGCAGGTAAGGCACCTGGGTTGGATGGGTGTCATGCAGAATGTCTAAAAAAAAAGAGGTACAGTGATGGTGGACTGGCTGGTGAGGTTATTTAATGTTTAAGAGAGAGTGGAGTACTGGAGGAGTGCATGTATAGTTCCACTTTACAAGGGAAAAGGGGACAAGTGTGAGTGTAGTAGTTTCAGAGGGATCAGTTTGTTAAGTGTAGTTAGGAAGGCTTATGGGAGGGTCTTGATTGAGAGGATTAGGAGAGGAACAGAGGGAGTAATTGGTGAGGAACAGTGTGGGTTTAGGACAGGTAGGGGTTGCATGGGTCAGATTTTTGTGGTAAGGCAGATATGTGAGAAAGCTTTAGGAAAAGGTAAGGATTTTTTTTTTAGCTTTTATGGATTTGAAAAAGATATATGACAGGGTAGTCAGGAAGGCACTGTGGGAGGTATTGCAGATATATGGGATAGGAAGAAAGCTGTTAAGAACAGTCAAGAGTTTTTATGAGGGTAGTAGAACTTGTGTTAGAATCAGAAATGGAAAGAGTGAGTGGATTGAGGTAAAGGTGGGACTTCACCAAGGATGTGTTATGTCGCCTTGGCTGTTTAATTTATACATGGACAGAGTGGTGCAAGAGGTAAATGAAAGAGTAGTGGGTCTGGGATTGGAGATGGTTAAAGAAAATGGAGAAAAGTGGAAGATAAGCCAGTTGTTCTTTGCTGATGACACTGCACTTGTATCAGGATCAGAGGGGGGATTGAGGAAATTAGTGACAGAGTTTGGGAAGGTGTGTGAAAGAAGGACAGTGAAGATAAATTTGGGTAAAAGTAAGGTGATGAGATGTACAATGGGAGAAAGTGGCAGCACACTGGAAGTGAATATTAAGGGAGAGAGACTGGAGGAAGTAGATAGCTTTAGATACTTGGGTGTAAATGAGGTGGGAAAGGGAGGAGTGGAGGTGGTGATAGAATGTAGACTGAGAGAAGCAAGTAAATGCCTTGGGGGATTAAAAAGTGCAATGAGAAATAGATATTTGGGAATAGATGCTAAGAGGAGATTATATGAAGGAGCAATTGCGCCAACAGCACTGTATGGGGCAGAAACATGAAACATAAGAGAGGAAGAGAGAAAGGGTTAGAATGTGTTTGAGATGAGGTGCCTGAGAAGTATGATAGGGGTTACTAGGCTGGATAGAGTGAGGAAAGAGGAGTTAAGGAGGAGAATGGGGGTAGAAAGGGAGTTGGGAGATAGGGTTGATGAAAGATTATTGGGATGGTTTGGACACATGGAAAGAATGAGTGAAGAAAGATTAGTAAAAGAGGTGTGGAAAGGCAGAGGTGGAATGAGATGGATGGATGGGATAAAAGGGGCACTGGGAAAGAGGGGAATGTCTGTTGAGGAAGGACAGGAAAAGACAGAAGATAGGGGTGAATGGAGAATGGTTGTGTATGGATGATGCTGTGATGCATGAGGGGGAGTGGGTGGGGGGTGGGGTTGTGAGAGAGTATGTGGGAAAAACAATTTGATGCAGCCCAAAGGGTTTTCTCCCCATCCTCTCCATTTCTGCATGAGGGGACAGAGAGAAGGGGTTACTGATTTAATGAAGTGGCCTTGTTGTGAATGTGCTGTGTCTTGCAACACTACTTCTGACCCAGGGCAATGGACAAAAAAACGAGGAGCCAAGAAAAGAATGAGGGAGGAGGTGGATGGGGCTGGAGTGTGTGGGGATGGAATGGGTGAGAGTGGTTTTTATGCTTTTTTTTGGGCTAACTCCCTTGTAAGGGGGAAAGAGCCTTTGGTATATGTATGTATGATTTTTACTCATGAGGCCAAGAAATATGTTTCATTACACTGCTTTTGACCCAAGTATGGTGGCAGGGGTTAGGACAACCCTTCAACCTTGAGATGGTAAAATGGGAAGGGGTGGTTGAACAGGTAGGCTTTTATTTCTTTTTATGTGCTTTGACTCAGCCAACTTGCCCTTATAGGAGATAAAGGACTCTCCATACATACAAGGCTTTGCCTGTTGAGAGGTGGAAAGTGACACATTTTGAATTTGCCACAAATTGCTACTAGTTTGACAATAGGAAAAAAAAGTAATGATTTTATTTCTTCAGATTGTAATATAAAGTCAAGTAATCACTCTTCTGTATATGTAATAACTGTGTGGAAAATAATCTTAAGTACAAAATGTAGGTGCAGATCCAGAGGGGAAGGGGGTGGGTACATCTGGTGTGGCATTTAAGATAGCGGTAAATAGTACTTTTTCAAGTAAAATTAATTCTTCAGAGCTAAATAACAAAATCCCAACTTAATATAAGTCCTTAATTTTTCTTCATGAAAGTAGCAGTTGCAGACAAGACTGTCGAGTTAAACACCATATGAGGACGGAGCCTTTATTTGTACGACGTTTCGCTTATTACAGCTTTTTCACTTGGTACTTGAAAAAGCTGTAATAAGCAAAACGTCATACAAATAAAGGCTCTGTCCTCATATGGTGTTTAACTCGTCAGATTTAATTTTTCTGGAACTGCCCCTGAAAATGTTATCTTGCATGCAGGTAGATTGCCAATACTTTGGTAGTGATTTTTTTTTTTTTTTCTTTTCTTTACCCTTCTTTATAAAAATTACTACATAATCATATTCTTTTAGTATGAGAGGAACTTTTGTCTTTCCCAAGAACCTAGGTGTCAGAAATGATAAGCAATGACACTCTTACATCAGTTGTTTACCTTTACCCAAATACTATTTACACTAAAATGGGAATTTCTTTGGTTTGTAGGCATAAGGACTTAATCAGTCACTCAATCAATTCCATGTTTCTCTTACAGGAGACCCACAGCTCCAAGGTAACTGATATTGACCATCTGACAGACCCATATGACACTCATGGAAAAAATTGTTAAGATATATGGAGGGGATAACCAAAGTCATGGTGTGCAACTCTGCACTTTATTCAAATAGTGTCTGCTGCTTACATTTGGGCACTTCCAAAATATGGCAAATGTGGGTACTGCATCTTTAGAATATTGTAGAATCCTTTCTTGTTTGAGAAAAATAGACCCCCACCCACCCATCCCTTCAGGCCACATCATAATGAAGATAGTTTTGGATGATGCAGATCTTGAACAGGGAACAGTGTGCAAAAGATGGGACTGAATGAAGGGAGACTGTGAATGGATAAAGTGTTGACGTGGTCAATTTGAAATTAAAATAAACAACCAACCTACCTATCCATGGATACACAATAAAAGTTAAGAGAAGTCCAAAGCCAACTTTGTTTCCCACAACTGACTGCAGACAAGGTGAGAGAAATGCAGGAACAAATTTTCTTGAATCTGAAATAGTTCAAATCTATTAGTTTCCTTACACCAACCTAATATTTTTTTTCAGTTCATAAAGCATGGTGGCATACTTTATAGATGCCATTATGTTCAATGCAAAACCATATACTTCAGGCTGAGATGAAGTGGTAAGTGTTGCTGGCTGTGGTGGAGCCAATGATAAGTGTCAATTGTCATGGTGGGGCAGTAGCAGATGTTGTGAAATCACTGGTTGAGAAAGCTGTAGTAGTTGTCAATTGTCATGGTGGGGGCAGTAGCAGATGTCACCAGGGCTGTGGAGTCGGAACACAAAACCTCCGACTCCGACTCTATTTTTGGCACCACTGACTCCGGCTCTGATTCCTCTTCATGTCACTTAGACAAAATGTTGTAACACATTTGTAAATAATAATCACGAAGAACCCACAGTCGGAATAAAAGGAAACTTTAGAAGAAAGTATAACTTCTATATTTTGGCTAATAGCTATAGCTCACTTCAGGAAGAGGGCTATGGCTATTAGCCAAAATATAGAAGTTACACTTTCTTCTAAAGTTTCCTTTTATTCCGACTATGGGTTCTTCGTGATTATTATTTCCTCTTCATGTAATTAACTGATTATGGCCAACACATTTTATAAAGCCTATACAACACACATATGCTCCAATCTTGAGTAGACTTATATAATTTTAACTGGTTTATATCAAAGAATAAAGATATATGTTATAGTGTGGCTTTCCTATGTTTGACCTCTTCATTAATACTTTATAACTGAAGTAGAGACAAAAATTTTGAAAGGATATTGAAGAAAATTCATTAAAAAAAGATTCTATAGTGTAAGACATTTGTCATAATATATATCTTTGCAAATAAGTGATAAGTACATTTCAAAAACAAAAATACTGTACTTTATAACAAAAGTTGAAAGATAACCTTTGTAAAGGATATACAAATCTAATAATAAAAATATATATATATAATGTAAGATTTTTTAATACACTGAAATTACTGACACCTGTTTTTTTGCCAAAATGAATGGAATTTTGTATGCTACCATACTAAAAGGGTTAAAGACTTGATTAAATATTGACAAATTATCATACATATCTAACAATAACTACATACTTAGTGCAGTATTATACTTCATCATTACATATATACATATACCAAAGGCTCTTCCCCCTTACAAGGGAGGTAGCCAAAAGACCAAGACATAAAATCTACTCCCACCCTTTCCATCCCCACTTACTCCACTCCCATCCACCCCTCCCTCTATCTTATCTTGGCTCCTTCTAGATGACGGGTCATCTCTGCATCTCACCCACTGACCTGGGTCTGAAGCAGTGTTGCAAGACACAGCACATTCACAGCAAGGCAGCTTCATTAAATCGGCAATGCCCCTCTTCGTCCCCTCATGGAGAAATGGAGAGGATGGGGAGAGATCCCCTCGGGCTGCATCAATTTATTTTTCACACATACTCCCTGACCACCATCCCCCACCCACTCCCTTTCATGCATTACAGCATCATCCATACACAACCATTCTCCATTCACCCCTATCTTCTGCCTTCTGTCCTTCCTCAACAGACATTACCCTCTTTCCCAATGCCCCTTTTACCCCATCCATCCATCTCATCCTTGGTAGCCCCCTCATATTCACTCCTTCTACCTCTGCCTTCCACATCTCTTCCTTCACTCATTCTTTCCATGTGTCCAAACCATCCCAATAATCTTTCATCAACCATCAACCCTATCTCCCAGCTCCCTTTCCACCCACATTCTCCTCCTCCTCACCTCATTTCTCACTCTATCCAGCCTAGTAACCCCTATCATACTTCTCAGGCACCTCATCCCAAACACATTCAATCTCCTCCTTGCTTATGTTCCATGTTTCTGTCCCATACAGTGCTGTCAGCACAATCACTCCTTCATACAATCTCCTCTTAGCATCCATTCCCAAATGTCTATTCTTCATTACATTATTTAATTCCCAAGGCATTTAGTCGCTTCTCTCAATCTACATTCTACCTCAACCTCCATTCCTCTTTTTCCCACCACATTCACACCCAAATATCTGAAACTATCCACTTCCTCCAGTCTCTCTCCCTTAATACTCACTTCCAGTGTGCTGCCACTTCCTCCCCTTGTATATCTCATCACCTTACTTTTACCCACATTCATCTTCAACTTCCTTCTTTTGCACACCTTCCCAAACTCTGTCACTAACTTCCTCAGTCCCTCCTCTGATCCTGCCACAAGCACAGTGTTGTCAGCAAACAACAACTGGCTTATCTCCCAATTTTCTCCATTTTCTTTAACCATCTCCAATCCCTGACCCATTACTCTTGCATTTACCTCTCATGCCACCCCATCCATTTATAAATTGAACAGCCAAGGCAACATAACACATCCCTGGTGAAGTCCCACCTTTACCTCAAACCACTCACTCTCTCCATTTCTGATTCTAACACAAGCTCTACTACTCTCATAAAAACTCTTGACTGCTCTTAACAGCTTTCCTCCTATCCCATATATCTGCAATACCTCCCACAGTGCCTTCCTATCTACCCTGTCATATGTCTTTTCCAAATACATAAAGGCCCAAAAAATGTCCTTACCTTTTCCTAAAGTTTTCTCATATATCTGTCTTACCACAAAAATCTGATCCATGCAACCCCTACCCTAAACCCACACTGTTCCTCACCAATTATTCCCTCTGTTCTTCTAATCCTTTCAATCAAGACCCTTCCATAAGCCTTCCCAACTACACTCAACAAACTGATCCCTCTGAAAATACTACACTCACACTTGTCCCCTTTTCCCTTGTAAAGTGGAACTATACAGGCACTCCTCCAGACCTCCAGCACTCTCCTCTCTTTTAAACAAACATTAAATAACCTCACCATCCTGTCCACCATCACTGTACCTACTTATTTTAGACATTCTGCATGACATCCATCCAACCCAAGTTCCTTACCTACTTTCATCATCTTAACAATTGCCTTCACTTCATCTTTCCTTATTTCTCCTCCATTTACCTCACTCATCACTGTCATTTTCTTAGCACTTCCAACTGCAACTACCTTTCCCTCCCTATCCTTCTTCATATTTAGCAACTCCCTAAAATACTCTGCCCATCTTCCTCTTACTGCTGTCTCTTCCATTGTCATCTCTCCATCTGCACCTTTTACCTTTTCTTCTCTACTTGATTTGCCTCCTCTTCCTCTCTTAATTTCTTTCCAAAACATATTTTTGAAACCCCATTTCACATCTGTTCTCCTCTTTGCCTCCTTTATCTTATACTTTACTTCTCTTTTCTTTGTACCTCTCATATGATTCTCTTGTCCTATTTTGTAATCAATCTGTGAATGCTCACTTCTTCTCTTCTACAACCTTCTTTGCTTGCTCATCTCACCACTCACTACCCTTCCTTCTATTTCCTCCCATCCTCCTTGGTCCACACACCATCTTTGCACACCTTGTGACTCTCCTTGAAACATGCCCATTCTTCCTCCACTCTTAGTTCTACTATATCCTTCCCTCCCTCCCATTCCTCTCTCAGCTTCTTCTTGTACTCCTTCTCCTTTTCTTTCTCATTTAAGCAGTTCACTTTCTGTCTTTCTCTTTCTCCACCTATCCTCCACTCTCAACTTACATTCCACCAAAAAGTGATCAGATATGCCCCCACTCTCTCCCCTTAGACCATGTACATCTTTAACTCTTCCTACTATTCTCATGGTTACCACTATATAGTCTATTAATGCTCTATCTATCACCCTTCCATCCACCACCCTCTCCCATGTCTACTTATGCTTGACTTTCTTCCTAAACACTGTATTTGCTATCATCAACTCTCTTGACACATCTCCACCATCAACTCTTCACAATGATTTTTTCCTGGGACTCCAGACTTCCCAATCACTCTGTCTATTGGTTCCTTTCCTACCTTAGCATTAAGGCCTCCCAATACCACTACATTGACATTTCTCTCTAAACCCTCTATGCTCTCATTTAAATCTATCCAAAAAGCCTCCCTTTCTTCTTCACTCTTGTCACTACCAGGCCCATATGCACTTACAAAGACCCACATCTCCCTTCCCAGTTTCACCTTCATCCATATTAACCTTGAAGAAACCTCCTTCCACTCCACAATTTGTTAATTGAAAAAGGTAATTCAACTTCATGAACACCCTTAGCACTACACTCAATGGTAATTAGATGAATACTCACATTTAAACAGAAGAAGTGGCAGAAGACACAGGATGGTTCCCATGCACGTTAGTGCATAGAACTATGAAAGACAGAATAAGGTGAATAAGTGTTTGCATGTTACTTGAATCTACATTTATAAAATCTTATGCCATTCAATCTGCACTTCCCTTTCCCAACCCTCTACAAAAAATAAGTAGTAGTAGTAGTAGTAGTAGTAGTAGTAGTAGTAGTAGTAGTAGCAGTAGTAGTAATAATAATAACAACAACAACAACAACTGTTGCCTCATATTTCAATGACCAGAAACCTACAGCCTCACAGCTGCTGACAATGATTCTTGGGCTCTCCCACAGATTTCTGTGAGAAGAAACAGTGGATTGTTTGTGTTAAATAAGTGCAGGACAGTTTCAATCACTGGTTTGGAGTAGTACGATGAGGAGGAGGAAAGCAGCCACTAGTTGTCACCTCCCATTGTGTGAAGTGGAGGAAATAAAGCTCAAGTTGAGATAGAGTTTGAGCCCTGTCCAGAGAACGAGAGTCAACCTCTCAAGGCAACACCTCAAAATGGAAGTGAAGAGGCTTTAATAGTGTTAACAGGTTTTAGAAATGTGTGACAAGGTGATGATTCTCACTGACATCCATCTTATGGGACCAACACTTGTAGGTACTTGGCACTGATCCCTTGAACAACATTTTCATTAATACTGGCACAAACTCAATCATCTGAAACCCCATTCAGGCCAAGACCTCATCCTAAGCTGAATAAAATAATTTGGGGCCCGTCTGGGGTATTGGCCCCATCTGGGGTATTGGCTGCATGTTATTTGTTATTGTGGGGTTAAAAGCTACTAATTAGCATGCAGCTGATACTTTATGGTCTATATGGGTTGCCCCTACAGACCAGAGCCACACATCATTTTGTCTGAGGTAGTGGGAATCTCTATTCATAGAGAAATGATTACTTTATCATACTGTGAATGTCCCTCCGTTATGCTCTCTCCCAACTCTTGTTACTGTCCTGTACTATTTCTCTGAATATCTATTTTTTTCATTTTGCCGAACCCTGTGGTAGGGGAAAGGAATACTGCCACCAAGTATTCCCATATGAGTCATATACGGCGACAAAAACAGGACGGGGATAGGACTAGGCATCCTTCTGCCTGCAGTCCCGAAGGGAACATTCCTATAAAAAAAAAGTAAAGGCATAAGAGAGGCTGGCAGGAGTTTTCCAACAAGTATCCTAAGGTTTGGGTCTTTTAATGTGTGTGGATGTAGTACAGATGTGAGTAAAAGGGAAGAGATAGGCAGTATGTTTGTGAAAAGAAAGATGGAAGTGTTGGCGATGAGTGAAACAAAGATGAAAGGGAGGGGCAAGTTTGAGTTCGGAAGTGTAGTAGGGAGTATCTCAGTAGTGAAGAGAGGATGAGGGAGAGAAGGGGTGGTTATACTAGTAAGTGAAGAGATAAGTAAGCATATGGTGGAGTGGAAGGAGGTTTCTTCAAGGTTAATGTGGATGAAGGTGAAACTGGGAAGAGAGATGTGGGTTTTTGTAAGTGTATATGGGCCTGGTAATGAGAAGAGTGTAGAAGAGAGGCTTTTTACATACATATACCAAAGACTTTTCTCTTCCCTTACAAGGGAGATAGCCAAAAAACAAAGGCATAAAGAGAAATGTCAATGTAGTGGTATTGGGAGACCTTAATGCTAGGATAGGGAATGAACTAACAGACAGAGTGGTTGGGAAGTGTGGAGTTCCAGGATAAAGCATTGCAGAGAGCTGATGGTGATGCGTCTAGAGAGTTGATGATAGCAAATACAGTGTTTAGAAGAAAGTCAAGCATAAGTACACATGGGAGAGGGTGGTGGATGGAAGGGTGGTAGATAGAATGTTAATGGACTATATAGTGGTAACCATGAGAATAGTAGGAAGAATTAAGGATGTACATGTTCTAAGGGGAGAGACTGGAGCAATATCTGATCACTTTTTGGTGGAATGTAAGTTGAGAGTGGAGGATAGATGGAGGAGGAAAAAGACAGAAGATAGGGAGGGGATTAAAGTAAACTGCTTAAATGAGAAAGAAAAGGAGAAGGAGTACAAGAAGAAGCTTAGAGAGGAGTGGGAGGGAGTGAAGGATAGAGTAGAACTAGGAGTGGAGGAAGAATGGGGATGGTTCAAGGAGGGAGTCATAAGGTGTGCAAAGATGGTGTGTGGAACAAGGAGGATGGGAAGAAATAGAAGGAAGGGTAGTGAGTGGTGAGATGAGCAAGCAAAGAAGGTTGTAAAAGAGAAGCAAGCATTCACAGATTAGTTACAAAACAGAACAAGAGAATCATATGAGAGGTACAAAGAAAAGAGAAGAGAAGTAAAGCATAAGATAAAGGAGGCAAAGAGGAGAGCAGATGTGAAATGGGGTAAGAGTATGACAGAAAATTTTGAAAGTAATAAAAAAAAAATTGGGGGGAGAAATTAAGAGAGGAAGAGGAGGCAAATCAAGTAGAGAAGAAAAGGTAAAAGGTGCAAAGGGAGAGAAGATAATGGTAGAGATGGCAGTAATAGGAAGATGGGCAGAGTATTTTAGGGAGTTGCTAAATGTGAAAGAGGATAGGGAGGGAAAGGTAGTTGCAGTGGGAAGTGCTAAGAAAATGACTGTAATGAGTGAGGAAAATGGAGGAGAAATAAGGAAAGATGAAATGAAGGCAGTTGTTAAGATGATGAGAGCAGGTAAAGCACCCGAGTTGGATGGGTGTCAAGCAGAATGTATAAAATAAGGAGATACAATGATGGTGGACAGGCTGGTGAGGTTATTTAATGTTTGTTTAAGAGAGAGTAGAGTGTTGGAGGACTGGAGGAGTGCCTGTATAGTTTCACTTTACAAGGGAAAAGGGGACAAGTGTGAGTGAAGTAGTTTCAGAGGAATCAGCTTGTTAATTGTAGTTGGGAAGGCTTATGGGAGGGTCTTGATTGAGAAGATTAGAAAAGGAACAGAGGGAGTAATTGGTAAGGAACAGTGTGGGTTTAGGGCAGGTAGAGGTTGCATAGATCAGATTTTTGTGGTAAGACAGATATGCGAGAAAACTTTAGGAAAAGGTAAGGATATTTTTGGGCTTTTATGGATTTGGAAAAGACATATGACAGGGTAGACAGGAAGGCACTGTGGGAGGTATTGCAGATGTATGGGATAGGAGGAAAGCTGTTAAGAGCAGTCAAAAGTTTTTCGTAGGAAAAATAATGGAAACTATCATCAGAGATGCTATCGAATATCATTTAGAAAGTAACCGTTTGATAAATGATAGCCAACATGGTTTCAGACGGAAACGTTCTTGCGTGACTAACTTACTCGAATTCTACAACACAGTTGTCTCGAATTATGACAAAAGAAACAATATAGATTTAATATATCTAGACTTTGCAAAAGCTTTTGATACCGTCCCACACGAAAGACTACTTACTAAATTAGCTTTGCATGGAATAAGTGGTAGCCTATTAGGTTGGACTAGTAATTGGTTGAAAGGTCGAAAACAGAGAGTTGTTTTAAATGGAAAAACTTCTGGATGGAAAAGTGTTGCAAGTGGAGTTCCTCAGGGTTCCATTCTTGGGCCACTTCTATTCATAGTATATATAAATGATATAGACCATGGACTAAAATCTACTGTTTCCAAATTTGCTGATGATACAAAACTGTGCGGAGTGGCAAATGATCACTCAAACCAATTAGATATTCAAGAAGATTTAGATCAATTACAGCAATGGTCTGAAAAGTGGCTAATGAAATTTAACACAAGTAAATGCAAGGTAATGCACATAGGTAAAAATAACAGCAAGTACGATTAAAAGTTATTTGGAAATTCGTTAACAAAAGTGGATAGTGAAAAAGATATCGGCGTAATTATCAGTAACGACCTCAAATCATCCAAGCAGTGTATTTCAGCCTCTGAGAAAGCAAATAAGATTCTGGGATTGATTGCACGATCTTTTGATTTCAAAAGTCCATCACTCATTAACAAGCTATATAAATCGTTAGTTCGTCCACATTTGGAATATGCTGTTTCCGTATGGTCACCGAATCTCATTAAAGACATTGACAGACTGGAAAAAGTACAACGGCGAGCCACAAAACTGATTCCAAATATCAAAAATAAATCATACGAAAATCGACTTAAGCACATGAATCTGTTTTCCCTAAAAAAGCGTAGACTCAGAGGTGACTTGATACAGGTCTTTAAGATTTTAAAGGGAATTGACAACATCAAAAGTGACCAAATTTTCACATTGAATGAGAATCAGACAAGAAACAATGGTCTCAAACTGTCCGGAAATAGATTCAATTTGGAAGTAGGTAGAAAAAACTTTGCCAACCGTGTAGTTAATGAATGGAATAAACTTCCTGCACAGGTAGTGCAATGTAGTTCAGTTCGAAGCTTTAAGAATCATTTAGATAAATACCTAAGTAAGATGCTGTAATTATTATAATTTATGTTATATTATTTGTTTTTGTTTTGTTATAATTTGTCTGTCTGATTTTCATTTATTATTAGTTATATGTCAATTTATTATCATTTACTATTTACTTGTTTGTTTGTTATTCAACTATACCAATGCATTTATTTATGTATTTTAATTGTTATTTACATTGTTATAGTTTTAATTTATTATTAATATGATTTTTTTTTTTTTTTTTTTGCATCCGACCTAGATATGGATCAAAAGGTCTCCTGTCGGCATGCTTTGCCTTTGTAATCCTTTGTAATCCTTAGTAGAGCTTGTGTTAGAATCAGAAATGGAGAGAGTGAGTGGTTTGAGGTAAAAGTGGGACTTCACCAGGGATGTGTTATGTCACCTTGGCTATTCAATTTATACATAGATGGGGTGGTGCAAGAGGTAAATGCAACAGTAATAGGTCATGGATTGAAGATGGTTAAAAAATGGAGAAAAATGGAGAAAAATGGGAGATAAGCCAGTTGTTGTTTACTGACAACACTGTGCTTGTTGGAGGGTCAGTGGAGGGACTGAGGAAGTTAGTGACAGAGTTTGGGAAGGTGTGCAAAAGAAGGAAGTTGAAGATAAATGTGGGTAAAAGTAAGGTGATAAGATGTACAAGAAGAGAAAGTGACAGCAGACTGGAAGTGAGTATTAAGGGAGAGAGACTGGAGGAAGTGGATATGCAACAACACAGTGCATCCACAGTAGTCAGAGCTAGTTTGACTCCACTGCTTCATTACATGATTACCCCCCATTTACAATCACTCTCCATTCACTCCTATATTTGCAGTTTTTCTTATAGTAGCAAAGATATATAAAGAGTACTTTTGTTTTGCAAAAATTAATTTTCCCCAAAAGAAGGAACTGGTTATGTCCAGTTGAGATAATTAAAGTACTTTATAAATATCTATACTTTAAAATAAACCCTGAGTTGTGTACATAATGGTCATATAAAACTGAAGCTACAGAACACATTAAAACTTGCATTTGTGAAGTCTTACCATAGAATGAAGATGCAGACTCAGAAATGTGTGGGACATGGTAGAACCAATGTCTCTTCCTTTTATGTCAACTTCTTTCTCAATTGTGATACTTGATCCATGGAGTAGGAACAATTTGATCTGTTCAGGAAAAAATACTAACCTTTATATTTTTACTGAGGTACTGAATGAATAATTATATGTAATTAACTCCACAGAAATAAAAAAAAAACTTTCCACATCTACTAAGAACCACAAGGGCATGATTGTGCTCAGGGCGTCATCCAGCACTGAAACACTGCTAACACAGAATAGGTCTGGCCACAGATTCAAACTGCTGCAGATGCAACCACTACACAGCACAGAACACCTTATACAGTACTACAATGGTCCACACTAGTTATCCATAGACAACACTACAATACATATGCTGAGTGACTTGTGGACTTGGCCAGTGATTGTAGGTCACAGATTTCCTGCAAGATACCAGGTGCAACAGATTGGTTGGTTGAATATAGCACCCAAAATATAACAGATCGAAATTGTATTGATCGCAAGAAACACATTTATAATTTTTATTTTTTTCTAAGATAAAGAGAAATGTGTGACAAATGGGAGTAGGATGGGTGGATGTCTTGGCTGGCTACTTCCCTTGTAAGGAGGAAGAAGTCTATTGGTGTATATATAGATAAATAGCCATTAAGTATCATCTTATTAGTGGCACAATTCTAATCTTGTCAATTATGAATGAATGTTACAATAAAAATTCTTAATGATACCTGAAACAGTATGGGATCTCTGGTGTTGGGCATATTCACACTACAAACATAATGAGGGCCCTGGAGATGATCACAAATGGTCCAATCATCCCCAGATTGAACCTGAACACTTTGTATTCCTTCCTTTGTGAATATCAGCAATCTAGAAAGAAAGAAAAAGAAAGAAAAGAAAAAACAAGATATATACATATATGATTGTACATGTATTTAATAAAGCGGCCTTGCTGTGGATGTACTGTGTCTTGCAACACTGCTTCTGACCCAGGGTAGTGGACAAGATGCAGGGATGACCCGTCATCCAGGACGTGCCAAGATAAGAGGGAAGGTAGAGGGTGGAGGGGAGTGAAGTGTATTAGGGATGGAGTGGGTGGGAATGGTTTTTATGCCTTTGTTTTTAGGCTACCTCTCTTGTAAGGGGGGGAAAGCCTTTGGTATATGCATATATGTATGCTTCTGACCCTGGGTAGTGGGCAAGATGCAGGGATGACATATCATCCAGGAGGACCCAAGAAAAGAGGGAGGGAGGGGTGGTGAATGGGAGTGGAACAGGTGGGGTTGAAATGGGTGGGAGTGGATTTATGCCCTTGACTTTGGCTATCTCCCTTGTAAGGGGGAAAAAGCCCTTGGTATATGTATTATAGTTGTTCTTTTTCTTGTTCTGTTGTGTTTACTCTTTAATTTATTCCTTTGAGTGGCCATCTGATGTGTGGAGTTGGGGTTTAAATTTTCTTGTTACCTCTGGAAATGTTTCTTGCTTGCTCTCTGGAAGGTAGTTACTATTTCATTCACTGCTTTTATTTAGGGATGGGTGCTGGTGTATTTAAAAGGATTCCAACTCTTTCTTTATATCTTCTGAGTATGCTTCCCATTTTGCTTTTCAGTATTTGTTTACACAGTACATACCATATACCAACGGTCTTTTCCCCCTTACAAGGGAGGCAGCCAATGTCAAAGGCATAAATCCACTCCCACCCATTTCATTCCCCACATACTCCACTTTCATTCACAACCCCTCCCTCCCTCTTTTCTTGGCTCCTAGATGAAGGGTCATCCCTGCATCTCATCCACCACCCTGGGTCAGAAGCAATGTAGAAAGGCACAGCACATCCACATCAAGGCTGCTTCATTTAATCAGTGACCCCACTCTCTGTTCCCTCATGTAGAAAAAGAGAAAATGGGGAGAAATCCCTTTAGGCTATGTCAAAATATCATTCATACGCACTCCCTCAACCCCCCATCTCCCACCCACTCCCTTCCATGTGTTACATAGATTATGACAATCATATATGTTTACATCGCAACAATTATTAATGTCAATATTCTCATCTTTTCCATTTTCATTAAAGTATCGCCTCTTACATTAATAGTTACTGTAACTTATTCTTGAAGTACTTAACCAGGAATCTTATATCATTGTAAAAAAAAGTGGAATTCTAACCTGACAAACAGCTTTTCTGATTCTGTGATGACTCTAGTAGGAAGAATTACAGGCCATTCTTTATGGTAGACATCTGCCCAAACCAGCTGTCCATTGTCCACTGCAAGAATGCGATATCTGTAAGAAAATATCTAAGTATATGTGTATGGAAAGAAATTAAGAGAGGAAGAGGAGGCAAATCAAGTAGAGAAGAAAAGGTAAAAGGTGCAGATGGAGAGATGATAATGGAAGAGAAGGCAGTAAGGGGAAGATGGGCAGAGTATTTTAGAGAGTTGCTAAATGTGAAGGATGATAGGGAGGGAAAGATTGCTGCACTGGGAAATGCTAAGAAAGTGACTGTGATGAGTGAGGAAAATGGAGGAGAAATAAGGAAGGATGAAGTGAAGGCAGTTGTTGAGATGATGAAAGCAGGTAAGGCACCTGGTTTGGATGGATGCTATGCAGAATGTCTGAAAAAAGGAGGTACAGTGATGGTGGACTGGCTGGTGAGGTTACTTAATGTTTGCTGGAGAGAGGGTGGAGTGCCGGAGGACTGGAGGAGTGCCTGTATAGTTCCACTTTACAAGGGAAAAGGGAACAAGTGTGAGTGTAGTAGTTTCAGAGGGATTAGCTTGTTAAGTGTAGTTGGGAAGGCTTATGGGAGGATCTTGATTGAGAGGATTAGGAGAGGAACAGAGGGAGTAATTGGTGAGGAACAGTGTGGATTTAGGACGGGTAGAGGTTGTGTAGATCAGATTTTTGTGGTAAGAGATATGTAAGAAAGCTATAGGAAAGGGGAAGGATGTTTTTTGGGCTTTTATGGATCTGGAAAAGGCTTACGATAGGGTAGACAGAAAGGCACTGTGGGAGGTTTTGAGGATATACGGGATAGGAAAGCTTCTGGGAGCTGTCAAGAGTTTTTATGAGAGTAGTAGAGCTTGTGTCAGGATTAGAAATGGAGAGAGTGAGTGGTTCGAGGTAAAGGTGGGACTTCATCAAGGATGCGTTATGTCGCCCTGGCTGTTCAACTTACACATGGATGGGGTAGTGCGAGAGGTAAATGCAAGGGAAGTGGGTCAGGGATTGGAGAAGGTTAAAGAAAATGGAGAAAAGTGGGAGGTGAGCCAGCTGTTGTTTGCGGACGACACTGCGCTTGTGGCAGGATCGGAGGAGGGACTGAGTAAGTTGGTGACAGAGTTTGGGAGAGTGTGTGATAGAAGAAAGCTGAAGATAAATGTGGGTAAAAGTAAGGTGATGAGATGTACAAGGGGTGAAAGTGGCAGTAGTCTGAAAGTGAGCATTAAGGGAGAGCAACTGGAGGAAGTTGATAGTTTTAGATAATTGGGTGCAAATGTGGCAGGAAAAGGTGGAGTGAAGATGGAGGTAGAATGTAGATTGAGAGAAGCGAGTAAATGCCTTGGTGGATTAAAAAGTGTAATGAGGAATAGACATTTGGGAATGGATACTAAGAGGAGACTATATGAAGGAGTGATTGTGCCAACAGCACTGTATGGGGCAGAAACATAGAACATAAGAGAGGAAGAGAGAAGGAGTTTGAATGTATTTGAGATGAGGTGTCTGAGAAGTATGATGGGGGTTACTAGGCTGGATAGAGTGAGAAATGAGGAGGTGAGGAGGAGAACAGGGGTGGAAAGGGGGTTGGGAGATAGGGTTGATGAAAGAGTATTAGGATGGTTTGGACACATGGAAAAAATGAGTGAAGAAAGACTAGTAAAAGTGGTATGGAAGGCAGATGTGGAGGGAGTGAACATGAAGGGATGTCCTAGGATGAAGTGGATGGATGGGGTGAAGGGGGCTTTGGGGAAGAGGGGAATGTCTGTTGAGGAAGGATGGGAGAGGACAGAAGACAGGGGTGAATGGAGAATGGTTGTATATGGATGATGTTGTGATGCATGAGGTGGAATGGGCGGGGTGATGGGGGGTGAGGTAGTATGTGTGAGCAAATTTTGACGCAGCCCGAAGGGATTTCTCCCCGTCTTCTCCTTTATGCATGGGGGGACGGAGAGGGGGGGGTCGCCGATTTAATGAAGCGGCCTTGCTGTGGATGTGCTGTGTCTTACAGCACTGCTTCTGACCCAGGGCAGTAGACAAGGTCCAGGGATGACCTGTCATCCAGGAGGTGCTAAGATGAGAGGGAGGGTGGAGGGGTGTGGAGTGTATTCAGGGATGGAATGGGTGGGAATGATTTTATGCCTTTTCCTTTTTGGCTACCTCCTTGTAAGGGGGAAAAAGCCTTGGTATATGTATGTATGTGTATATATATATACATATATATTATATATATATATATATATATATATATATATACACATACACACACACACATATCAAAACTAAAACCAGTCTGATCTAAGGAAAAAACTGGAAACGGTGAATCTATATATTTCCATTGTAAGCTTATAGTCGAAATATATAGACTCACCATTTCCATTTTTTTTTTTTCTGCTCTGACTGTGGTTTTAGTTTTGATTTACAAATGTGCTACTACATTTTTCATCAGTGACAATATATATATACTGTATATATATATGTCACGTTAAAACCACTGTTGGAGTAGAAAAGACTGGAGACGGGGAATCTATATATTTCGATTGCAAACTGCAATCCTCTTCAGTAGATTACAGTTTGCAATCGAAATATATAGATTCCCCGTCTCCAGTCTTTTCTACTCCAACAGTGGTTTTAATGTGATTGACAAATGTGTGATTACATTTTTCACCTGTAATATATATGTGTGTGTGTATTCACCTAGTTGTACCTAGTTGTATTTTACGGGAAGGGGAGCTATGCTCGTGGGGTCCCGTCTTCATATCTCATTTTATCTAAACTATTTTTAAATTCATGTATTGTTTTTGCACACACCACTTTCTCATCTAACTTGTTCCAACTGTCTATTACTCTGTGAGGAAAGCTGTTCTTTTTCAAATCTCTTCTATAGCTGTCTTTTTTTATTTTCTTTCCGTGTCCTCTTGTATTTCTGTCATCCCATTTTATCAGATTCTCTCTATCAGTAATTTCCATGCCTTTCATGATTCTGTAAATAGCTATCAAATCTCCTCTCTCTCTTCTTCGCTCTAGTGTCTGTAGTTCAAGTTTTGCTAGTCTCTCTTCATATGATAGTTTTGAGAGTGTTGGTGCCAATTTTGTAATTGCTCTTTGTATTCTTTCAAGTTTTTTTATACATTTTTTTGTACTTGGTGACCATATCGTTGCTGCATATTCCAATCTTGGTCATATCAGGGTGATTAGGAATTTCTTCACCATTTCTTCATCCAGGTATATAAATGCAACTTTGATTGTTCTTATTAAATTATAAGTTTCTCCAAAAATCTTATTTATATGTTTCTCAGGTGACATATTATTCATAACAATGACTCCCAGGTCCTTCTCATTTTCTACTTTTTTTATTCCTTCTTCTCCCAATTTATATGATCCTGTTATTCTGTTTTTGCTTTTTCCAAATTCCATTATACTACACTTTTTTGTATTGAACTCCATCTCCCACTTCCTACTCCATTCCTGTACTTTATATAGATCTCTCTGTAGTGATTCACAATCTTCTTCTGTTTTCACTCTTTTTAGTAGTTTTGCATCATCTGCAAAGAAGCTCATATAACTTTCAATTCCTTCATCCATATCATTAATATATATAGCAAACATTATTGGGGCCAGTACTGTTCCCTGCGGAACACCGCTTATTACTTTATCCCATTTTGAGTGCTGGTCTCTTATCACTACTCTCATTTTTCTTTCTTGCAAAAAGTCTTCCATCCAATTTAGCAGTTTGCCCTGTATTCCTCCTTCAGTTTCTAATTTCTTAAGCAACTTCTTATGTGGTACTTTGTCAAAAGCTTTCTTTAGGTCTAGAAATGCACAGTCCACCCATCCATCTCTTTCTTGTATTATATCTATTAGCCTTGAATAGAAACATATTAAATTGGTGACGCATGATCGTCCTTGTCTGAATCCAAATTGCCTTGGATTTAACACTTTGTTTTTTTCTAAATATTTTACCCATCTACTTTTGATAATTCTTTCACAAATTTTTGCTATTGTACTTGTTAGAGAGACTGGTCTATAGTTTCTAGGTTCTTCTTTATTTCCTCCTTTATATATAGGTACTATATTTGCTTTTTTCCAATCTTCTGGAACTTTTCCTTCTTTCAAGGAACTGTTTAGTATGCTATGTATTTTGTCTGCCAGTTCATTCCTGCATTCTTTCAGAATCCAGTTTGCTATTTCATCTGGTCCATGCGATTTTCTGACATCAAGATTACTCAAGTGTGTCAATATTTCATTCTTTGTTACTTCTATTTCTTCCATAGGGGGGACTTTCTCTTTCCATTCAATCTCTTCAGGTTGTATGTTCTCCCGTGTAAACACTGATTTAAAATGTTTGTTCATAATTTCCACCATTTCCATTTCCTCAGTGTATTCAACTCCCCCTTGTCTTACTTTCTCCAAGTCTTGTTTGTTTTTCAGTTTATTGTTTACAAATCTGTAGAATAGTTTTGGTTGATCTTTACACTTTTCTATGACATCTTTTTCATATTTTCGCTTTTCCTCTCTGCACGTTTGTACATTTTCATTTCTATAACCGGTATATATTTTCCATTTTTCAGGTCTTCTGTCTTTTTTCCATCTGGTCCAGGCTTTGTCTCTTTTGTCTTTTAACTCCCTACAGCTTTTGTTGTACCAGCATTTTACATATTCTTTTTCTTGTTTTTGTCTTCGGACATACTTTTCCACTCCTTTTTTGTAAATTTTTGTCAAAATATTCCATTTCTCTTCCACTGTTGTTTCTTCTTTGTATATTTCTTCCCAGTTTTCTTGTTGAAAGAATTCTCTTATTTTATCAAAGTTTGTTTTTTCATACATCATTCTTCCTTTTCTATATTGTTAATTTCTTTTCATATATTTTTCTTCATTAAGTTCCAGTTCAATCAATATGTGGTCACTTTTACTTATTGGTGTTTTATATTCAATCTTGTCTACTATTCTAGGTTCAGATGTAATTATTAAGTCTAGTCTCGACGGTTCTTCTTCATTTCTATACCTAGTGTTCTCCTGTATCCATTGTGTCATTGTATGGTCAGTAATCATCTCAAGTAGAGCGTTTCCCCATGAGCCGTCTCCACCCTTTACTGTCATTTCTTCCCAGCAGATTTCTTTGCAATTAAAGTCGCCCATTATAACTATTCTTCCTCCATCTTCCATTATTTTATTTAATGTTATCTTTGTGTCCTCTAACATACTTTTATGTTCACTCTCCTCCCATGAGGCTGTTTTCGGAGGCACATGATTTATCACAAATTTTCTGCTCTTCTTATCTCTGTCTTCCACTTCTATCATAATCATCTCTACTGTATTCTTTCCATATATGACACCCCTCACGTTTATATCCTTCTTAGTCAGGAACATAACTCCACCCCCTTGCTTTTTCTCTCTGTTTTTAATCCAATAATTATATGCATCATGTCCTACACTGTTGGGTGGTAGTGGGCCTTTTAATTTTGTTTCTACAATTCCCATTATGTCCGGTTCTTTTTCTTTCAAATAATCATTCAGCTCATTCAATCCTGTTATTAATCCATCTATATTTGTGTAAGACACTCTTAGTTTTCTGTCACTTCCATTGTGTTTTCCGTTTCCTTTTTGTTTTTCTCTTGTATGTCGAACCGCCTTAGTTTCATATTCACTACTCTCCAATAGAATCTCTCTTTTTCTGACTCCGTTCTGCTCTCATTTTTTTTCTTAGCTTCAAGTCTTTTCTGCTTTTCTTCCTCTCTTTCCTCTTTATTCATTTCCCTCTTTATCCATACCTTTTTATATTGTTCACTTGTTGCTAGTTTCCCTGTTTTGGATAAGATATTCTCTGCCGTCGTTTGTCACCTGAATTTAATCTTAATTGGTCTGGTCTTATCTGTACTATACTTTCCGAGCCTGAATTTTTCTTCAATTTCCTTCATAATTTCTGGTTCATCTTCCTGAACTAATTTTAGTAAACTGCTTACTTTTTCATTTTCCTCATTGGTTCTTGAGGTTCTATCTGGGTTATGTTTCTCTTCCATTCCTAATATAATTATACATTTCTTTTTATCAGCTAAGTCTCTTACTATATTCTCCTTCTGTCTCATCACTTTAATAACTGAGTCTTCAGTTTGTTCTCTCATTTGCTGTTTGATTATGTCAGTAAATGCAACTTTACTGTTTTCTTGAATTGTCTTCCATCCCTCTCTGTTTTCTTTATTATTCTTCTTTAACTCTTCATTCTCCTTTTTTACTTCTTTTAACTGTCTTTTTAGGTCTTCTATTTCCTTTGTTAAGTTTTTGTTCACCTTCTTTAGTTCTTTCAATTTTTCAACCCTCTGTACAATGTTGTTAACATGACCGAACCTACGCTCCCAGTCCTCGATCATCTTATCGAACTTCTCTTCTAGTCTTGTCCCTGGAAAATATTCTCATCACTTTCTACTGTATTGCTCTTATCTATACTTCTAATCTTTACATTTTTATTAGACATTTCGTCGTCACTCAGTTGGTCGGGGGGCTGTTTTTTGGTGTTTACATTTCGTTTGTCTGACTGGGCCAAGTCTTCTCCTTCCTCATTTCCTTCCATTTCCCTCAGCAATCCCTCCCCTTCTCTTCTTTCCCTACTTTCCCACTACCCCATGAGCAATTTCCCCCCACCCTGTAAATACAATAGGTACTTCCTTTGCTTTGGGATCCACAAAACTTCACTTTTCTTCAGAACGTCCTCTAAGCCGTCTGTTCGTTGAAGTGTGTGTGTATGTGTGTGTCTAAGAGAAACTTAGTTGGAAGATTCATGGATTTTAATGGCCAGAGACTCAAGGAAGATCATTGGTAAACTTTCTCCAAGGACCAAAGATGGGTATCTGCATGTGGTGGTCATATAAGATGGACACCAAAAAGAATCAGCCAATTACTTTATTGCCCCTGGTCCCTCTTGCATAAGATATATCATCGCTGTCTGGCAATAGGCACCAAATTGATCTGTGTCACTCAGAGAAGAAATATTGTGTTGTTGTCTGGGTATGGCTAAAGTAGGGCAGAGTAGGATAACGTGTTCAGTATTTACCTAGTTGTATGGGATGAGAGCTATGCTCATAGTGACCTGTTTTCGTATCTCTCCACATCCAGTTTGTTCTTAAAATCGTGTATAGTTCTGGCATTCACTGTTTCTCTGTTCAGTTTGTTTCAGACACCAATCACTCTATGTGGGAAGCTATTTTTTTCAGGTCTCCTCTGTAACTGTCTTTCTTTAGTTTCTTTTTGTGTCCTCTTGTTTGTCTTCTGTCCCACTTTAATAAGCAGTTTCTATCAAGAACTTCCATCTCTTTCATAATTCTGAAAATGGTCAACAAGTTGCCTCTTTCCCTTCTCTGTTCTAGTGTTGACAACTGTAATTTCTCCAATCTTTGTTCATATGTCAGATTTGACAGTGTAGGTGCCATTTTTGTTGCTGCTATTTGGATTCTTTCTAATTTTCTTATGTTCTTCTTTGTGCTGGGTGCCCTCAATGTTGTGGCATATTCCAGTTTAGGTCTTATCAGTGTAATCACTATTTTTTTTAACCATCTCCTCATCTATGTAGTCGAAGGCCACTTTCATTGATCTTAGTAGGTTAAAAGTCTCTCCAAATAATTTATTGACATGTTTATCAGGTGTCAAGTTGCTTGAGATGGTTACTCCTAGGTCCCTTTCTGAATTTTTTTTTTTTTTACTTCTTTGTTTCCAATTTTATATTGACCCGATACTCTATTTTTGCTTTTTCCAAATTCCATTATGCTACATTTCTTGATGTTGAAGTTCATCTCACATTTCTGACTCCATTCCCATATTTTATCTAAGTCTTCTTGTAGCGATCTACAATCTTCTTCCATTTTTACTCTCTTGAGTAATTTGGCATCGTCAGCAAAGAAGTTCATGTAACAATTTACTCCCTCATCCATATCATTTATATATATGGCAAACATTAAAGGAGCCAATACAGAGCCCTGCGGGACGCCACTTTTCACATCCTCCCAGTTTGAATTCTTGTCTCTAAGTACCACTCTCATTTTTCTTCCAATTAAGAAATCCTTCATCCATTCCAGCAGCTTACCTTGTATTCCTCCTATTATTTCAATTTTTCTTATTAATTTTTTATGTGGTACCTTATCGAATGCCTTCTGCAAATCCAAGAAGGCACAATCTACCCAGCCATCTCTTTCTTGTATTATCTCAATTAATCTCAAGTAAAAGCAAATTAGGTTTGTGGTACATGATCTTCCACTTCTAAAGCCAAATTGTTTAGGGTTTATTATTTTATTTTCTTCCAAGTGTTTGGTCCATTTATTTCTGATGACTTTTTCACATATTTTTGCTACTGTACTTGTAAGGGATACAGGTCTGAAATTTGTAGGATCTTCCCTATTTCCTCTTTTGTGTATTGGTACCATGTTTGCATCTTTCCAATCTTGCGGTGCCTTTCCTTCTTTGAGTGAGGAGTCTATTATCTTGTATAATTTGTCTGTCAGTTCATCTATACACTCTTTCAGTATCCAATTTGCAATTCCATCTGGTCCATGCAATTTTCTGACACCTAGGTTTTTTATTTGATCTCTTATTTCTTTTTGTGTTACCTTTATTTCTTTCAATTTGGGTGATCTTTCTTGTTTTCTATCTTCCCAAAATTGTGAGCTCTCAATTGTAAAAACTGACCTGAAATGTCTGATCATGACTTCTGCCATTTCTGCGTCATCTATATATTCTTTATCTCCTTCACGCAATTTCACTATTTCATGTTCCTTTAGTTTTTCATTTATATATCTGCAAAAGAGTTTAGGTTGATCCTTACATTTGTCTATAATATACAGACATTTTGATAAAAACAGCATTTTCAATGTAAATGAAACAGAGAGTACAAGACATAATATACATAGAAAGTTCTGGGGGAGGTCACAACATAAGAAATGGGTGGGAGGTCACATCACAATTGTGAGATGACGGGGGAATTTGTCTATCACAGTGGGTCAAATCACTGGGGTTCAGCTGTCCTCTGCGACCCAAGTGTCTGCTCCATGACTGGTGGAACACTGGAGAGGAACTTGGGTGTCGGTGTAATTGGAAGATGTGTTATTATAGTTGAGAGGGGCACAAGTCCTAGGGAGGGCCTTTATGCTGGGGAGTATGGTAGTGGCTTCCACTTGCCTGTTGATAGAAGATTGCAACTCTCTTATGAAAAGTGCTTCTAGAAAGAAGAATCTAAACCTTTCTGATTTTTTAGTGGGAATGATAGTGTTGTTTCCTAATAGTTTTCTAGTGATATGTATACTGTGTGTTTCCAGGAGGTGTAGTTTAGGGCCTCCACTTGACAAGTGGAATGACATTCTTTTCAATGATGTTATTCTCTTTTGGTCAACACAGCAATCAAGAGGCACACAGTCCTCTAGGGGGCAGGAAGATTTATATACTAAATTAGTGCAAGAGGGACCTTCAGGGCAAGGAGAAGTGTTATTTCTAACTAAAATTGTAGCTGTTTTTTGGTTGCCCTGAAGGTTCCACTTGCATTAATGTAGTATATAAATTTTCCTGGTGCCTAGGGGACTGTACACCTCTTGACTGCTACATTGGCCAAATGAGAATGACATTGTTGAGAAGAATGTCATTCCACTTGTCAAGTGGAGGCCCTAAACTACACCTCCTGGAAACACACAGTACAGTATACATATCACTAGAAAACTATAAGAAGACAACACTATCATTCTCACTAGGGAATCAGAAAGGTTTAGACTCTTCTTTCTAGAAACACTTTTCATAAGAGACTTGCAACCTTCTATCAACAGGCAAGTGGAAGCTCCTACCATACTCCCCAGTATGAAGGCCCTCCCTAGGACTTGTACCCCTCTAAACTATAATAGCACATCTGAACCCCACTGTGATAGTCAAATTCCCATGTCATCTCACAATTGTGGTGTGACCTCCCCACCACATCTTATGTTGTGACCTCCCCAAGAACTTTCTTTATATGTATATTATGTCTTGTACTCTATTTCATTTACATTGAAAATACTAACTGCATTTAGCAAAACATTTGTATACTCTTCCTCAACACTATGTCCTTATGTCTACTGGCAATCTATTATTCCATCTTTCCTTTGAACAAAAATCAATGTTTAAAAGATTTGAAAGTCTACTCAAGATGCTTTGTAGCACTGAATGTGCAGTTGCTTTTAACAAAACATATAAATATATATATACTTATTAAGTAGTGTTTTCATTGTGTTTCAGCAAGTCTACTAATAATTTTAGCCATTCTGTTGATGTCAGGACCCCACCCTTAGAATAGGCCTGCCAAAAATGGGGTGCTTCTTATAAGATCATCACCTTAGACACCCATAAATATAATAATGACAAAATTAATTACTTTTTTACTTAGTATGTCTAACATGAACCAACTTCAAGTTATCTGAATCACTGTATTTCTGAATTACATAATTAATGGAAGTGCATCTACTTTTACCCAGCAAATGCTGGAACTACTGATGCTATGATAATAATGTAAACACAAAAATTTTTACTCACATTCTATTTTCATACCAATCAGCTAATTCTAACTCCAGTAGGCCAGAAGCATGATGTGTCCACATATGTTTGATGTTTTGGTATGCTGTATGCAAATGTCCACAGACATATACAAGACTGTTCTTCATAAGCTGCCGCAGATCACCATCTGATACAATGCTTGAAGTTGTGTAATGTCCATACCAAATTATCAGGTCACCCTCCTTCTCCACTTCTAAAAGAAAAAAATATTTGACAATGAATATTTTGTTTAATTTAGTTTATGTTTATGCCCATTCATAGCCACTATGTTTTTTTTATTTCAATTTCCAGGTATGGGCTGCAGTTTATCAATACTTCTATCCTGTCCACAAGGATAGGAGCACTGGTAAACTACAGTCCATAACAACAACAACACAATAGCATGTATCCCACTAGGCTATGTCTATACCTATCTATCTATACACCAAGGGTTCCTTCACCATTATAAGGGATTCTCCAATTCATAATCAACCTTTTCAGCAAAATCTCTTGCTACCTTTTACATGAATAACACAATATCTTTTATGATGTGAAGCTGAAATCTTCCTCAAGGTGAGCTCCAAACTACTAAGAGAATCTTTTACATGAATAACACAATATCTTTTATGACATGAAGCTGAAATCTTTCTCAAGGTGAGCTCCAAACTACTAAGAGAACGACTACAGATTGCCTTGCTTCAGATCTATCATTTAAAACTGATTGGGATACAGAAAACCTAGTAGCATTCAATACTTAAGAAATAAATTCTTCACATTTCCACTAAACAATTTGCAACAGAGTCCATGAATTTGTTTCCATGGTTCTCTTTTGCAAAGTGGTAAAAATAGCTTGAAGGGAGCAACATTTGTACAAAAGCATCTCACCATTCATAGAAGAAGAGATTTTACTCTAACAGAGACAAATGATGTGTGGTTCTGGTCTGTAGGGGCACCCCAAAAACAGTCCCTACAATACTGTGTATCACCATAGAGTCCATGCCTCAGCATGATGATACCCCAGTAAGGGGATCTAACAAGAAAGTAACACCAGAAAGATCAGTAAAAGTGGCAGCAGACATAAATGTATCTAACAGTCCATAAGTATATCCTATAAAAAAAATCTAACATCCACAACAATGACTAGAAATGACTAACAAATTTCTTAACTGGTGGAGAGTGCAAATTATACCAGAACAACCAACTACCAGGGATGAAAAGAAACCTCCTACATTAAAATTGAATGGCCAACTTCTTCCACTGGACCAAAGCCTTAAAATTCTAGGCCTCACTGTTAATATGCACATACTCTAACATTGAAAATTAGTAAGAACAAGAAACTCAACATTCTAAAATCACTGGCACATACAAGTTTTGATAGAAAAAAAAGAAACTGCACAAACAGCCCATAAGAACAACCACATGACTGCTTCAACAGTATGGTTTCCTACAATCAAGAAAACTTAAGACACCTAACAAACTACACAAAACAAAGCATTCAGAATAACTATACTAATCAAAACAATCCAAATAGAACATTTGTACCCACAAACCAAAATCTCCATAATAGATCCACACATGAAAAAGATAGCCACACTGTTCTAAGCAAGAGCCCTCAATCACAGGGAAGATGATGTACCACAAATTTGATTTGTTTCTACTCAAGACTAATAGATATAGTACAAGAAATGGACAGATGGGCTGATTGTGCTTTCCTAGACTTACAAAGTACCACATAAAAAAAAATACTAAGAAAACTGGAAACCATAGGAGGGATACAAGGTAAACTACTGAACTGGATGGAGGATTTCTTGCATGGAAGGAAAATGAGGGTAGTGCTCAGAGAAAAGAGTTCAACTTGGGAAGAGGTGATTAGTGGAGTTCCACAGGGATCAGTATTGGCTCCAATAATGTTTGCTATTTATGTGAATGACATGGATGAAGATGTGGAATGTTACATGAGCTTCTTTGCAGATGACACAAAATTGCTGAGGAAAGTGAATACTGAAAAGGATTGTGAATTGCTGCAGAGAGATCTGAACAAGGTTTGGAAATGGAGTCAGAAGTGGGAAGTGGACTTCAACATCAAGAAATGTAGCATAATGGAATTTGGAAAAAGTAAAAAAAATATATATATATATATATATATATATATATATATGTTGAGACATTCTGACAGGTTGATGTAAGCGGAATAGGAAACACAGGAGTCTTAGTCTTGAGTTTATTCCTGACTAGTTTCGCAGGTATGCTTTTTCAAAGGAATATGTGTACAAACGGGCTGTGGGCATTATATACATGGGGTGGACCTCACCACCTCTCCGAGTTGCCATAGTTGGTGGCGAATGTGAACATCACATTGTGGCTCACGTAACAATGAAGACATTTTTACAATTAAATATGATAACACTAATACCAAAGAAATTATTAATAGAAAATGTAACAATAGTAATGATAACGATGAAGATAAATATTTAATTAATAATATTAACAATAATAACAAAAATGATAGTAGCAATATAGGAAATAATAACAATGAAATAAGAGTAATAATAATAAAAACAATAATAAAAATAAAAATAAAAATAAAAATGATAATACTAATAACCAAGAAATAAAAATTATTAATAGTAATTATGACAATAATAGTGAAAACAATGATAATAAAAACGAAAAATTAATTAAATATTTAAATAGTAACAATAATAATAACAATAATAATAATAAAGATAATGAAAGCAATAATAATAAAGATGGTAATAATACAACACAACACTATTATTATTATCATTGTTATTATAACTATTATTTATTATTTCTATCATTATATTTATAATTTTATCATTACATTTTTATTTTTATTATTACCATCTTTATTATTATTACTTTCATTATCTTTATTATTATTATTGTTACTATTTAAATATTTAATTAATTTTTCGTTTTTATTATCATTGTTTTCACTATTATTGTCATAATTACTATTAATAATTTTTATTTCTTGGTTATTAGTATTATCATTTTTATTTTTATTTTTATTTTTATTATTGTTTTTGTTTTTATTATTATTACTCTTATTTTATTGTTATTATTTCCTATATTGCTACTATCATTTTTGTTATTATTGTTAATATTATTAATTAAATATTCATCTTCATCGTTATCATTACTATTGTTACATTTTCTATTAATAATTTCTTTGGTATTAGTGTTATCATATTTAATTGTAAAAATGTCTTCATTGTTACGTGAGCCACAATGTGATGTTCACATTCGCCACCAACTATGGCAACTCGGAGAGGTGGTGAGGTCCACCCCATGTATATAATGCCCACAGCCCGTTTGTACACATATTCCCTTGAAAAAGCATACCTGCGAAACTAGTCAGGAATAAACTCAAGACTAAGACTCCTGTGTTTCCTATTCCGCTTACATCATATATATATATATATATATATATATATATATCACAATATCAAATCAATATAAAGGAAGTAAAGAAAGTGGGACCTGAAAAAGACCTGGAAGTAATCCTCACAAATGCACATGTCTCTTGATAACCAGATAAACAAAATTGTTGGAGAACCCTATAACTTGCTAAGATCAATAAAGGTGGTTTTTACCTACTTGGACAAAGAAATAGTGAAGAAAATACTAGTCACACTGATAAGGCCTAGACTGGAGTATGCTGCAACACTATGGTCACCCAGTACCAAAAAGAATACAAAGAAAATTGAAGGAATCAAGAGAGCAAATATGAAGATAGCCCCAACACTTTCATATGAGGAGAGATTGTCAAAACTGAAATTACTGACTCTGGAACAAAGAAGAGAAAGAGGACACTTGCTAACCATCTATAGAATCATGAAAGGCATGGAAGTCCTTATAGAAGACTTACGAGGGTTGTTTCAAAAGTAATGCCTCCTATCTTTTTATTCCGCCCGAAGGGATCCGAGGGTATTGCAAATTGCATTGTAATGATGACTGAACTTATGCACTCATGACCTGAAAGTTTCATCTCTCTGTTGCAGATATTGATGGTGTGATACTCTAAGAAAGCAATCCCTGTCATGGACGTGCATCAGAAGCAGAGATGTGTCATTGAATTCCTCCATGCAGAAAAAAATTGAACCAATCACCATTCACTGGTGCCTGGTGAACGTTTACAAAACCGATGTAGTTGATATCAGCACAGTTAGGAGATGGGTTCGTCAATTTCAGAGTGGTGACAGAGATGTGAGTGACAAAGTGCGCTCCAGACGCCCATGCACAGCCACCACCCCAGAAAATAAAGTGTGCCTCGGTCAACTCATCCGTGCTGATCAGCGGATAACATGAATGAAATGTGAGTTGGATGTGGGCCAGGGAAAAGGGGAACATTCTGTTTGCGACACAACACCAGGCCACACACAAGTTTGAAGACCACAGAATGTGTGACAAAGTTCAGCTGGACAGTGCTGTCTCACCCACCGTATAGTCCTGACCTGGTACTGTCAGACTTCCACTTGTTTGGACCTCTGAAGGACACATTATATGGGCAGTGTTTTCCCGACAACAATACCGTAATCACAGCCATGATGTACTGTGTCTTGCGACACTGCTTCTGACCCAGGGCGGTGGGCAGGGTGCAGGGATGACCCATCATCCAGGAGGTGCTCAGATGAGAGGAAGGGTGGGAGGGGTGTGGAGGGTATTTAGGGATGAAATGGGTGGGAGTGTTTTTATGCCTTTCCCTTTTTGGCTACCTCCCTTGGAAGGGGGAAAAAGCCTTGGTATATGTATGTATGTACAGCCATGAAAAATGGACCGCCTCAGCAGGCGCTGACTTACAGCCAAGGCATCAAGGCTCTTGTTCATCAATGGCAAAAGTGCATTGAGAATGGTGGTGACTACGTAGAAAAATAAATTCTGGAGCACAAAAGGTTGCTCGTTTTAATGGTGCCACTCCCGTCTTCATAGCTTTACAACTTTTTGAGTTAAAAAATAGGAGGCATTAATTTTGGAGCAACCCTCGTACTAAATTGAGATAAGAGAAATACAAGGGGACATGAAATATTCAAAAAGGACAGTTATAGAAGACTAAAAAAAGAAAAAAAAAAAAAAAAAAAATCCACACAGAGTGGTGGATGTCTGGAACAAACTGGATGAAACAACAGTGTGTGCAAAAACTATATACAAATTTAATAGCAAACTAGACACTGTAAGATATAAAGACTGGACACCACAAGTGTAGCTCCCCTTCCCGTAAAATAGAACTAGGTAAATACATCTTTTCATCTCATTACATGACAATAGCACCACTAACTGAATGCAAAAGAAAAACACCAACAGTATGCACTTGAATATCTACATGAACCTACCACCTACCATCTTGTGTCACATCTTCAATATGAGTAGAATTCTGTGGTTGTGCTGTGTCATGCCCTTGTGTGAATAGTCTTTTGTTTGTAATTTTATGACATGCCTGGCATGAATTTATGTCATTAATATAAAAAATTATGTATCTTATGCTTGTTCATAACTACACATTACCAAGTCTGTTGGAACACAACCTAAACGTCTGCTTACAGGTAACTCAAGGCAGGAACGTCACTGATTTGAGCAGGACAAGCTCACACTCTTCCCATTGGCTAAGGATCTTCGAACGATCTATTTTGGATTCATTTGGCAATATGTGAAATGTTGGCTCCCTTTCTCTTAGTATAAAAGGGGCAGGGCCTAGGACAACTGAAGCAGAGCATAGCAGAGCACTCTGACAGAAAACAGAGATCACAGAAGTCAAAAGTCGGCAGAAGTCAACAGAAGTCATAGCAGAAAGAGAAGAAAAGAAACTGAAGTCCAAGGCCCATTTGAGTCTACGTAGAATTATCTACAGATTCTCAATTTACAACAACTCCAATAAACAAGTCCTTTTGACGATAATTATTGGCCGCCTTCAAAATGAAGTGTTGCCAACTTTCATTATTCAAATTCATCGAACAGTATCCAGATTGCTGCTTGACTACATGTGACATGACTCTTCTGTTCTTCTCATCAATTATTATCTGTTCCTGATTACCAGAAGCTTATCATACCAGAAGAAACTCCATGAATCTTCCCCTTCCAGGCAATCAGTTCATCTCAAACCACTACCAGAAGCTGCCTATACCAGAAGTTATCATTCACCTCAACCGCCCACTCATCCCCACTTTCGACGGTTGGAGCTTGGAGTGACCCATAGTCTACATAAACTAGACTAGTGTTGCCCACCTATTCATACGTGAATCTTACAACCTCAACAATTGGTAATATATCTCTAAATAATTTTGCCATATGTAATATGTTATTATTCTTCTATGTTTAGTTACTTTTATGTGCTATTTTGTCAGTGTAACAATATTTAATTTTAACAAAGAGTTTAATTATGCTGCCTGAACTCTCTGTCATTTGTCTGAACTGCACACAGCCATAACTTTTTTTTTTATCTTTCGTGTCGCGACTAGCCTGGCCCATAGGTAAGTTGTGACAAGATAATTGGTGACCTTGGCAAGATGAAAAGACTTCAGGTAGTGATTAAACTGCTCGCTAGGATTACATTTTTGTGGAAAAATGTCTTTCAAGAAACAATTTGTGGATAATCCCTCCATTTATGTGTTAGAAGCTACAAAAGCTCAATTAGTTAACATTGCCACAGTATACAATAGAGAGTTAGATTTAAGAGGAAAAAGAAGGATCTTTTTCAAGAGTTAGTTAAAAATTTAGTTTAAGAGGACATATTAGAAAAGGATGCCTTAAGTCATATTCACAGCATTCAAGAAACAGATCCCCAGATCATGTTAAGAAGATTAGAGATAGAAGTGGAAATGGAATGATTAAAAATTGAGGCACAAATTGAAAAAGAAATAATTGTAACTGCTGAAGAGGACCACAGCTAGTGGTTGAAATATACAGTTTACTCTGTATCTCAGCTTATCTTTCCCCGAGAGTGGGTTTAATTTTTATTTTACTCGTGTTACGACATCTACGTTACTTGATATATATATATATATATATATATATATATATATATATATATATATATATATATAGATATATATATATATATATATATATATTTTTTTTTATAAAAGAGGGAGGGAAGGGTGGTGAATGGGAGTGAATTATGTGGGAATGAAATAGGTGGGATTGGATTTATGCCTCTGACTCTGGGGAAAAGCCCTTAGTATAATTTTTTTTTGCAGCAATTGTAATAAAACAGTAATTTTCACTAATATGTAGAAAATTTTGTATATATTAGCAAAAAGGATTAAAATAATAAGGTCATTTGGATATCATTGTTATTATGGTGTCCAGATCACCTCTTCAATACGAGTCAAATTCTTGTGCGCAGCATCGGATACCTGATGTATGACAATGTATCACAATACTTGCATTATAAAATATAAAATCACTGCTAATTTACTCATTCTCTTTCAATCTGAGTAATAACAAATAAAAAAAAATGCAATCAAGCCAGTTCGGGGGTCACGGGTCACTCAGCTACGACTACAAAATAAATATAATCAGGAAACCAATGCTACCATCCTTGTATACCCTCTTGCACTTCATGAGACCTATGTAGGCATCATTGTATGGAAGAGGCTAAGTAGAAGTGACTGTCTGGGGTAAGATTATAGGTTACAGCAGCAAGCATTGGAGACAAATTAGCCTAAGGGAGGCCTCAACTTCACATGTAAGATGCAGGGCAACTAATTTAGCCAATTTTTCAGAAAAGTTCATCTATTATGTCATACAATACAATAAATTATCTTACCTTTAGCAGTCTTCTGTAACTGGTGGTATTTTTCTAACGATACATGACCCAAAAAATGATGAGCTCTGATGCCTGGGTTGATGGATGCATCCAGTGCAATGAAGGTGTAGTTTCTTCCATTGTTCTTTACTCTCTGCACTGGCAGGCCATGTATATCATTCTTAAGATGATTCAGCATTGTAAACTTCATAAAATTTGTGTGATGTGGATCGTCAAATATATCTAGAACCAAAACATGGGTACAGGAATTACAATGTGATGAGCATCAATATATCATTTAGTGCATTTGAATATCAATCCATACTATGAGTACATGTAGTTTTTAGACTATTACCATGATTTCCAGGTAAATCAAGCCAGAGCAATGTACTTGGCAGTGTAGATATACTTTTCTGTAAATTTTCATAGTGTCTCCAATCTTCTGAGATCTGTGATAATGTCATACCATAATTGGCAACATTATTTGTTACATCACCTTAAATAAAAAAGTAACTTTATGAAAACCTCAACAAAAAATAATAAATTAGAAAATCACAAGTTTATTATGTTTTCATGATGGAAGTACACATTAAAATGATATCAAGAAAGACAGTTTACCATACAGATATGTTAACTCCTGTAGTAGTCCACAAAAAACATAGCTCAATTTAAAATCATAAATAAATTTAATGCCAGGTATGATAAGTAGAGACAAGACCCAATAACAAAAGTTTTTTTTATTTATCAAAAGCCTTCTCTAAGTCTAAATACACAGTCCACCCACCCCTCTCTCTTTTGCAGCACATCACTTACTCTTAAGTAAAAGCTTAAATGTTTCAATATACATGACCTTCCAGATATAAACCCAAACTGACTGTCTGACAGAATGTTCACCTCTTCAAGATATTTAGTTCATCAATCTTTTCCAATCCTTTCACATAATTTCTCTATTGTGCTGGTCAGTCATACTGATCCCATCAGGTCCTTAAGCTATTGTCACATCCAATAACCCAAGATTGAGTACTTACCTGACTTCTATAATTATGTATTCCATACCTGAATTTTTGCTACTCTCGTTTTCCTCCAAAAAACTGTTCTTCATTGTGAAGACAGATTAAAAACTTTCATTATTTTTGCCTGAGCTGAGGCCTCCTTAAAGACCTCACCACCCACTAATAGCTTGGTGATTACTTTCTTGTGCCTCAATTTATAATTTATAAACTTGTAAAACAGTTTCAGTTCATCTTTGCATTTATCTACAGCACATTTTTCAAAATTACTTTCTTCCTCCCAGTAGATTCTTGTATAGTCATTTCTAGCTTCTTTTGCTTTATTGTTTCTTCTCTTCTTGCATTTTCCACAAGCCATGTCCCTGTTGTTGTTTTTTGTTGTTTTTTGCAATCACCATTTGTTAAACCAGTCATGTTTCTCTTTTCACTAATATTTGGCACATGTTTGTTCACTCCCAGGTTGTACATGTCAAGGAAAATTTCCCATTTCCTCATTATCCCTGTGGTATTCATGAATTCCTCCCAGTCCTGCTTCTCAAATGAATTTCTTCAACCCTAAGTAATCTACCTTCCCAAAATCGAGTCTCCCTCGACACTGTAATTCATTCCTTGGCTCTATTTCCTCATCCCGCATAAATTCAATGGTTACATGGTCACTTTTTCTTATGGAGCAAAGGTAGTTCAAGGAGTTGATGATGTTTGGCTCTTTGGTTAGTTGTAAATCTAATTTTGTTTTAATGTCATCTCCTCTTACCAAGTCACTTCCTTTACTCACTGGGTCATTGTGTTCTCCATTGCTATACTTAAAAGGGCATTTCCCCAGGAATCTGCTCTGCCACTTGTTTCCCATTCCCCCCAGTTGACCTCACTGCAATGAAAGTCTCCAATAAGGATTAAAGTGTTACTTAATTCAATAATTTTCTTTAGAAGAATTGTGTCCAACATTTCTTAATATTCAGCTTCATTCCAAGCTCTTGTCTTCGGGGGTGGATGGTCATATGCCACCATGAAATCTAATATTCTGCTCTTTAGTTTTAATTTTCAGGTGGATTATTTCAGCTTTGCCTTCACACACATTTGCTTCTTCCACCTTTATATCACTTCTTATAACAACCATAACCCTTCCACCCATTTTGTCTTCTCTGTTTCTTCTCCAGGAGGTGCATCTACTGTTACTCAACTGTAGATAAAAAAAATTTAAGTCAGACATCCAGTAAACATAAAATACCAGGCTCATTTATCCTCAAGTAGTTATTTACCCCCAACCTGGCCAATAGTAAACCATCTACAACAGCACAGGCTATTTCAAGTTTTCTTGTAGTGTTTCCTTTGCAATACTGCCCTCTCGTTGTTGTTTTTTTCTTTTAACAATTTTCTCACATTCTGACTGATAACTCTCTCTCTCTCTCTCTCAAAAAAAAAAAAAAAAAAAGTCCCCCCCCCTCCATTTCAACTTCTATTTTGGTTTCCTCTGTGAATTTCTGTGTCTTCGCACATTCCTCTTCATTCACATCTTTCCAAATCCAAATATTTCTAACTTCTCTTTCACTTCCTGGCTGAGCAGGTTAGGACAGTGTTACTTGCAGTAAAGGTTGAGGGGATGGCAGTTCAAACCCCACCAGCAAAGTTGTTCCAAGGACATGGTTAATTAAATTCCACACTATATAATCCTTTGTATGAGGTACTATCCTAGTTTCCTGGTATGGGAGAGTTTGTGATGTTAAACCATATCATCATTGTCATCATTATCTTGTGCTAACTTCCAAGACTTGCCTATTATTTTGTGGAACTATTTCTATGTCACTGGCTGAAAGTGGCAGGGAAAGGGGAATATCACCAGTTGTTTGTTTTCCATGTGTGAAAAAATGTAAGAAATACAGCTGAAATTGATACAGAGAGTTCTTGGGCCCCAGTCTGGAGAACTAGTGTCAGTCCTGTACCTCGTGATGGAGGTGAGAGGATTGACAGGCTTTGAAAATGGGCAGCTTTGTTGTCCATCTTACTGGATTACCACATACAGACACATATCACTGGTCCTTCTACCTCTTTTATGCATCACTTTAATCATGGTCAAGTAAAAATTTAGCTGGTTGGTTCCACAAAATTTCCTTTTCTAAATCAAAATTGATTCTCAATCAAGATTCCTTTTTCTTTCAAGTATTTCATTCATTGTGTCAATAAAAATTCCCTTTTCTTTTAAGTATTTCATTCATTGCATCAGTCAAGACTCCTTTTTCATTTAAGCATTTCATTATTTGTAGTTTCAGAGGGTTCAGTTTGTTGAGTGTAGGAAGGCTTATAAGAGGGTTTTAAGTGAGACAATTCAAAGAGTAACAGAGGGAGTAATTGGCGGGGAACAATGTGAGTTTATGAAAGGTAAAGGTTGCATGGACCAGATTTTGTGGTAAGGCAGATATGTGAGAAAGCTTTAAGAAAAGGTAAGAATGTTTTTGGGCATTTATAGATTCAGAAAAGGTTTATGACAGGGTAGACAGGAAGGCACTAGAAGGTTTTGCAGATACATGGGATTGAGGGAAAACTGTTAAGAGCAGTCAAGAGTTTTTACAAGAGTAATAGAGCCTGTGTTAGAATGGGAAATAGAAGAAGTGAGTGGTTTGAGGTAAAAGTGGAACTTCACTAGAGACATGTCATATTGCCATGGCTGTTCAATGTGTACATGGATGGGGTGGTATGGAAGGTAAAGGTAAGGGAAATGGACAGGGGATTGGAGATGGTTAAAGAAAATGGAGAATAATAGGTGAGCCAGTTGTTGTTTGCTGATAAAACAGCACTTGTGGCAGGGTCAGAGGAGGGATTAAGGGAGTTGGTGATTGAGTTTGGAAAGGTATGCAATAGGAGAAAATTGAAGTTAAATATGGGTAAAAACAAGGTAATGAGATGTACAAAAGTAGAGGATGGCAGTGAGTTGAAGTCTGAAAGAAGAGAGGCTGCAGGAAGTGGATAGCTTTAGGTATTTGGGGTCACATGTGGTAGGAAAGGGAGAAGTTGAGGTGGAGGTAAACTGTAAATTGAGAGAAGCAAGTAAATACCTCGAGGGATTAAAAAGTGTTTTGATAAATAGGCATCTGGGAATGGATGCAAAAAAGAGATTGTATGAAGGGGTGATTGTGCCGACAGCACTGTATGGGGGAGAGACTTGAAATTTACGAGAGGCAGAGAGGAAAAGTTTAAATGTGTTTGAGATGAAATGTCTCAGAAGTATATTAGGCATTACTAGGTTGGATAGAGTGAGAAATGAGGAGGTGAAGAGGAGAGCAGGAGTGGAAAAGGAGATGGCAGATAGGGCAGATGAAAGATTATTGGGATGGTTTGGACACATGGAAAGAATGGATGATGAAAGATTAGTAAATGAAGTGCAGAAGGCAGAGGTGGAGGGAGTGAACTTCAGGGGATAACTGAGGATGAGATGGATAGATGGGGAGAAAGGGCATTGTGAAAGAGGATAATGTCTTTTGAGCAAGGGAGAAGGAAGGAGATGGATGAGTGGATAGTGAGTATATCTAGACAATACTGTTATGCAAAGAAGGGAGGGGCATGGGGATGTGGGGGTAGGAAGTGCTTATATGTGAATGATAGTTTGATGCAACCTGGAAGTGATTTCTACCCATCTTCTCTTTTTCTGCATTAGGGGATGTAGTGGGGGGGGGGGGGGTCACCAATTAAGTGAAGCATCCTTGTTGTGTGATATACTGTCTTGCTGCACTGCTTCTGACCCAGGGCAGTGGGCAGGATACAGGGATGACCCATTATCCATGAGGAGCTAAGATGAGAGGGGGAAAAGGGTGGTGGATAGGAGTGAAGTGGGTGGGAGAAGGTATGTGCCTTTGACTTGGCTACTTCCCTATATAGGGGAAAAAGCTTGTGGTATATAGATAAACATATTTCCTTCATCTGTCTTTTACAATTTATTCACACATTTTGGCTATTTTATTGATCAAGGACACTGGTCAATTTAGCAGTACCTCTGTTTCATCCTTTGAATATCAAGTGTAGCATCAGAAACTACTTATTTTCATCCACCAAAATAATGATACACATAAGAATCTTAGATACAAAAAATATTATGCAAACCTTGAAACACAAAGTTACATACCAGTCAGTAATACAACAGCTGGATTGATGGTTTTAATAGTATTTTCAACAAACTCTTTAATTTCTTCTAAGTACTGACTATCTGCTTCTTTCCCAAGATGAATATCTGAAAACTACAAAGAATTGTACAAAATTGAAACTAAATTCAATTGTGTAATTATGTACATAAAGTTCAGTTTATCATAAAAAATTATTCAATACAGAAATAAAAACATGTAAATACAATAACACACCTGTAAAAACCATGAAACTCCTTCTGTCTGATGGGAATTACCAATCCCATTACTTGAAGATAATTGAGTTTCTCCATGTTTGGTTGAGACCACAAATGAAGAATCCCTTTGACAAGAGATTGAGTTGAGCAGATGGAAGATGCAAAAATAATATACAATACTGCCTGGAGAGGATTGATATGAATGCATTTCTTCCTACATTGGTCATGAAATATCGTCTTTCTTGAGATATATAGGTCAGATTTTTTGTTGCACACTGACGGCAACTGCTCGTCTTAGTGCTGTTAGCAGAAACTTCCTTGCCTGTGGTGACTTCTTAACTTGTGAGAAGAGGGTAGTTATACTTTAAAAGAATGACTGCTTTATGCTGAAAAAAAGGAGTTATGAGAATGTGTTTACCTGACATTATCTATAGATTCTATATGAATAAATTCAACCCTCACTCAACTTTAAGTACAATAGAATACATAATAAACAATTGTTGCCTAAAATTTCACTGAGTGGAAAACCTGCATATTCACAGTAGCTGGCAATGGTCCTTGGACCCTTCCACAGATTTCTCTGGAAAGAAAATTTGGACTGTTGTCAGTGTTGTATTGGTGTATTTACCTAGTTGTAATATACGGGAGGGGAGCTATGCTTGCGGTGACCCATCTTTGTATCTCTCCGCATCAAGTTTTATCTTAAAATCTTGTATAGTGTTTGCACATACTGTTTATGGGAAGAGTGCTATGCTCATAGTGACCCGCTTTTGTATCTTTCAGTATCCAGTTTGATCTTAAATTCTTGTATAGTTTTTACACTGTTTCCTCATTCAATTTGTTCCAGATATCCACCACTCTGTGTGGAAAACTATTTTTTTTCAGATCTCTTTTACAACTATCCATTTTAAGTTTCTTTTCATATCCTCTTGTTTTTCTTTTATCCCACTTTAATAAATCATCTCTATCAAGGACTTCCATTCCTTCCATAATTCTGTAGATGGTTAGTAAAGTTCCTCTTTCTCTTCTTTGTACCAGGGTTGGTAGCTCGAGTTTGGCCAATCTTTGTTTATATATCAATTTGGAGAGTGCTGGTGCCATCTTTGCCGTTGCTCTTTGAATTCTTCCTAATTTCTTGATATTCTTTTTAGTACTGGGTGTCCATAGTGTCACAGCATACTCCAATCTTGGTCTTATCAATGTAACTAATATATTCTATACTATTTCTTCATCCAAGTAGTCAAAGGCCACTTTCATTGATCTTAGTAAATTGAATATTTTTCTGATTATTTTGTTGATATGTTTGTCAGGTGCCATGTCTTTGCTGATAATTACTCCTAGGTCCCTTTCCGAGTTAATTTTTTTAACTTCCTTTGTACCAATTTTATATTGTCCCAATATTCTATTTTTACTTTTTCCACATTCCATTATACTACATTTCTTGATGTTGAAGTTCACTTTACATTTTTTACTCCATTCCCAGACTTTGTCCAGGTAATTTTGTAGGGATTCACAATCTTCCTCTGTACTTACTTTCTTTAGTAGTTTTGGATCATCTGCAAAGAAGTTCATATAACATTCCACACCTTCACCCATGTCATTTATATATATGGCAAACATTATTGGAGCCAATACAGAACCCTGCAGGACTATTTCTATGTCATTGGCTGAAAATAGCAGGTTGGGGGAAGCAGTTGTTGGCTGTCAGCTTTGCAAGTGTGAAAAAGTGTAAGAAATACAGATAAGGTTAATAGAAATCTCTTGATGGAGGTGAGAGAGTTGATGGGTTTTGAAAATGGGCAACTCTGTTGTCCATCTTGCAGGACCACCACAAGATGCCACTGGTCACTGGAATACATTAGTGATTTTGTCAAATTATTTTATTTAGCTAACTGACGGGTCAAATGTTGAAGGGCTCAAACTATCTAAATGTGATTGACCTTGGGACATACCTTACAGTTTACATTTTCATTTTATGCCAAGACATTTATTAGGTGAAGTGTGGTTTCCAAGACTGAAAAGGATAAGGCACCATTTTGCCTCATACTAAACTATTTACATCAAACTAATACAATAACTGGAGAGCATAGGTTAATTCTTCCAAGTATCTTGAACCTGTTATGATTCTTGTTTTGAGGTCCTGCAACTCTTTTCACCTCATCTCCCTACTAAGAAGAGGATAGTAGGATCTTGAAGCGATACTCAAGGACTGGACACCTAGAAAAGGAGAACCAACTACTGCCCCACCCCCTCCAGGTGGTACTTCCCAGAACTTATTCCCACCTGGGAGTTGCCAAGGGTGAGGCAGTTATCAAGACATGAAAGTATATTCAGTCATCATCAATCTTCTCTTCCATTAACAATAAGTTTACTTTTCCAACTAACAACCACAAGTCCTATGACAATGGTTCATGAAGGTGATCTCTGCAAGCCCTTAGTCACCAAGTGATTATACTGTTAAAGGAATAGAAAGTAACACAGCCTGGCAGCAACCTGCATGACTGAGCAGCCCTATTCAGGATCTGCTCTGTTCTCCCCATGTGGAGGAGGAGGAGGAGGAGGAGGAGGAGGAGGAGGAGGAGGAGGAGGAGGAGGAGGAGGAGAAGAAGAAGAAGAAGAAGAAGAAGAAGAAGAAGAACAACAACAACAACAACAAAATGACAATAAGGAGGGAGCAACAGCCCTCCCAAAACCAGAATCTCTCCATTGGACTCCTGCCTTGCTCTGCAAAATGTCTTTATAAGCACAGCAAAAAGGTCCTTCCAAAACTTGAGAACAATCTACAATACTAGCACCAGTACAACTGCCCACCCTCTCCATAGAGGGTAATAATTGATGTCATCAGTGTTATAATCAGACCCAAGTACCACAATCCATAACTACAAGCCTGATCCAAATAAGATATTGGACTTCTGAGTCTACCTAACTCCACTAGGCACCAATTATACCTGACTTGGAATATCCTAGATTCTTGGTCCTGAAACCTATACTATATACTATATACCAAAAAGGCCGTTTCCTTGTTATAAGGTAGATAGCCATTATAGGTATGCATCCACCCTTCACCCATCCCAGATCCATATGTTTTCCCTTTTATCTTAGCTCCTTATCAATGAAGGGCCATCCCTGACCCCCCCCCCACCTGCTGCCTGGGTCAGAAGCAATGCACCAAGACACAGGTCCTGACAACCAAAGCTTGTATAAACCCACTGTTTCATTACATGACAACTTTTCCTCCTCATCCACAAGTGATGAGATAAAAGAAGAAAAAAAAAAAAAAAACTCACTGAACCATATCAGTTTATCAACTATTCATAACAACTCTCCACTCACACCTATCTCTTGCCTTCTCCCTTCCCTGCTTAACAAGGCCCCCTTCACCCCATCCCATCTCAGTCTTCCCAAATTTACTTTATCCACCTGTTTTCCACACTCTTTATGCTCCTCTCTCTAGTCTCTCCTCATTCATTCTTGTCATATGCCCAAACCATCCCAGTATTCTTTGATCAACCTTATATGCCAGCTCTGTTTCGACCCCTGCTCTTCTCCTCATTTCTCACTCTGTTCATCCTCACAACCCCATATTACTTCTTAAAAACTTCATCTCAAACAAATTTAAATTGTTCCTTTCTGCCTGCCTTACACTCCAAGTATCTCCCTCATACAGAGTCATATGCACAATCACCCCTTCATACAATTTTCTCTGTGTGTTCATCCCCAGATACTGTACCTATTTCTCATGACACTTTTCATTCCCTTAAGACATTTTCTTGCTTCCCCCACTCTAGTTTCCCTCCACTCCTACTCCTCCATTCCCTGTTACATGTGCCCATAAATACTTAAAACTACCCACTTTCTGCAACCTCTCTCCTTAAAGACTTACTTCCATGCCATCCATCCATCTCATTCTTGGTCTTCCCCTCAATACCCTAAAATATCCTCAGCTCACACTTTGTATTTGGCACACTCTATGTGCCTTTTTTGCCACACTTATCTATCAACCTCTTGCTAATTTATGTTTGCCCTAGTTACAAACTAAGTAAAATTCCTGCAGAGGCACACCCCACCCCTCAATAAAGTCAGAAATCAATGCTTTATGGTGATTCATGCAACTCTGATGTTGATTTGTATCTTGATTTTTTTTTCTCTGGATAGGGGTAAAGTGAGTGAATTTTGGTGGAAATAACATCTTTATTGGTGTTAATAATTTAATTTGCTGTGTTAACACTAGCTGGTTGGGGAACAATCTGAGTTGCAGTGACAAATGTCTAATTTCTTAAGTAAAATATGACATTCACTTCCTCTTCTCTCCCTTTTTTTTTATGTGTATGTGTGTTTGCAGGGCTGGTACCCACTCAGACCTCAACCTTGTCAGTGGTCTGGAACTGTTCACATATGAATGCAGAAGACAGTGTCCACAGTATGCCACTGCAATGATGATACCCAAAGGAAGCTGATGTCTCACACATACACAATGATGCCCAAGTCACCTCAAGTCCTGAGGTGAAGAGCAGTTGGGGGCCACTACTCAAGAGTGGGTGCCTTTCCTAAACTCTGCGCCATGGTAAGGGTTTGAACAGACACCATGGCAGGCTCCCAACCATCTGCTGAGGCAAGCCTCAACCCTCCCACCATGGTGCCCAGCCACAGCAGTAACCTCCTCAGTAAACAGCTTAAGCTCACAGGCCAAAATGAGACTCAATCTGCCAACCTCATTTTTACAAAGCTAATGCACCACCACTGTAGTAGCCAGGAGGCATGGTTTCTTTCCATCATCTTTATTTATGTGAATGACCAAAGAAAGCACATGCACATTATATACATTACATTATGTACATACATACATATACCAAGGCTTTTCCCCCCTTACAAGGGAGGTAGCTAAAAAGAAAAAGGCATAAAATCATTCTCACCCATTCCATCCCTAAATACACTCCACTCCCCTCCACCCTCCCTCCCACCTTAACACCTCCTGGATGACGGATCATCCCTGCACCTTGTCCACTGCCCTGGGTCAGAAGCAGTGTCGCAAGTCACAGCACATCCACAGCAAGGCTGCTTCATTAAATCGGCGACCCCCCCCTCTCTGTCCCCCCATGCATAAAAGGAGAAGACAGGAAAAAATCCCTTCGGGCTGCATCAAATTTTGCTCACACATACTACCTCACCCCCATTCTCCATTCACCCCTGTCTTCTGTCCACTCCTGTCCTTCCTCAACAGACATTCCCCTCTTCCCCAAAGCCCCCTTCACCCCATCCATCCATCTCATTCTAGGACGTCCCTTCATGTTCACGCCCTCCACATCTGCCTACCATACCTCTTTTACTAGTCTTTCTTCACTCGTTCTTTCCATGTGTCTAAACCATCCTAATACTCTTTCATCAACCCTATCTCCCAGCTCCCTTTCCACCCCTGTTCTCCTCACCTCCTCATTTCTCACTCTATCTAGCCTAGTAACCCCCATCATACTTCTCATTATGCAGCCTCCAAAAATTATATCATGCATACCATACATTTCTGGAAGGCCCTCATTTAGGAAAAGTTGGCATAACTGATTAGGTGAGTTAATCTAGAATAGAAAAAATACTGTGGTAATAGACCTCTTCTAGAAATCTCATAATTTGTGAAGTTTTGTCTCACTCACATGCACAGCAATTTGTATATTTTTTGTTTCTATACTATAACAACTCCAACAACTTTTCTTAGTAATGTATCTTGCTGAACATTTTTACTAAGGGATGGGAAAAAGATAATTACCACTACCTTCCCACTATCCTGCACCAAAGTGCCATTTTTGTTGAGAGTTATTTATTCGTGAAACATGTTTTTCTTCCTATTCTAACTTAACCTACCTACCAAACCTACCTTACCTTATCTAACCTGAAAATGCGTGCAGGGACAGATATACACCACTTCAGTGACAGGTAGTGGGAGGGTTGCAGAAATTTTCCCACCATTCCTTATTATCAATTTACAGGAAAAAAATTACTAAGAAGAGCTTTTGGAGTGTTATAGTATAGATATAAAAAAAAATATGTGTAAAATTTTAGTTGTACACACCTATGCAATATAGCAATAGAAAATTAATTATTAATTTTGTAAATTATAATAGACCAACGTAATATGCAATTTTCTTGGTGGAAATCAATAACAAAAAAGTTGCTAAAACCTATTTTCTAACAAAGTCATGGTGGTTGAATAATATGCCATGTTTGTTTTGATAGGTGCCAAGGTCAAAAAAATGAAAGGATAAATTAGTCTATTCTAACCTAACCTATATAACCTAACCAATGTTTAGTAATTTGGTACTTCAAATTCTAAAGATCATCCAGGTCATCGTCATTATCACTGATGCTGATTATCATTGGACCTCGGGCAATTAACAGACGATGACAGAACCTCATGTTCTCTCAAAATGTCCAAGGAATCCTTATCATCTTTGTAACAGTGCTTATTAACGTCACCTGGAGTTGGAGAACACCTGGTCTACAATGTGAAAGCTGTTGTCTGGTAGTGACTGGACTGGCATGACATCCATACCGTATCCTAGCAGCTTTGTTCGTTAATAAATTTGCTTGTAGCAAGGCTTTTTGTTATTTTATTTCCGCCAAGAAAATCGCATGTTACGTTCATGTATTATAATTTATAAAATTAATATTTAATTTTCTAATGCTATATTGTGTGGGTATGCACAACTAAAATAATACCAAAATATGCAAATTATTTTACGAGAGGGTGAGACAAAATGGTGGATCGTGAGAAGTGCAAGAATGATTTTTTTTCCATCCTTGGCTATCAATTTCCACAAGAAACATTACTAAGAAGAGTTGTTGGAGTTGTTAGATATAAAAAATATACAAAATGCAGCGAGGTCCTAGCGATCCCAATCCATATGTTGTGGCTATCCACCTTAGACAAAGGGGAGATTCCGGCACTACTAAAGCAAGCCATTATAAGCCCAATATATAAAGGAGGAGATCGGACCTTGCCAAAGAACTATCGACCAGTTGCCTTCACGTCCCACATTATCAAGGTAATCGAGAAATGCATAAGGGACAAACTGTTCACACACCTTGAAGTGAAACACTTCATCAAAGAGAATCAGTATGGTTTCAGAAAAGGTCGGTCCTGCCTCTCAAACCTACTAGTACACTACGACTGGCTACTACAGAACCTGTCAGAAGGGAAGAATGTTGACGTAGTATTTCTAGACTTCGCAAAAGCCTTTGACAAGGTGGACCACAGTGTCCTCCTCCACAAGGCAAAAGATCTAGGAATCTCAGGGAAGCTAGGAGTATGGCTTCACAACTTCCTGACAGACTGTACACAGACAGTCGCAGTCGATGGTGTGAAGTCCAGTGATACCAAAGTAATAAGCGGAGTACCACAAGGCTCTGTCCTCGGCCCCCACCTGTTCCTTATTCATATGAATGACATAAACAGGAGAGTGGACTCAACCCTCCTGTCTTTTGCCAATGATACCCACATCAACCGTGCAGTGCGGGGAAGGGGGGACGTGCACCATCTACAAGATGATCTCAACACAGCATATGCATGGGCCAATGACAGCAACATGCAATTCAATGAAGAGAAGTTTGAGGTCTTGAAATATGGCACAAACCAAGGCATCAAAGACAACACTGAACTACACACGGAAAGAGGCATAAAAATCACACCCAAAACCCATTCTAAATGCCTGGGCATCCACCTAAGTGATGACGCCACTTTCCAACACCACATCACGCAGTCAGTGAAAAGAGATGGCCAGGGATGGCCAGCTGGGTACTAAGGACTTTCTCCTCAAGAGAGGTGCAAGTAATGCTTACCCTCTGGAAGGCGCTTATCCAACCAATCCTGGACTACTGTAGCCAACTCTGGTCACTACACAAGCACAAAGACATCTAGAAGCTTGAAGCTGTCCAAAGGAACTACACCAGGCACACCAAAGGGATGAAAGATCTCAATTATTGGGATTGCCTGGGAGCAATGGGTCTCTACTCCCAACAAAGGAGGAGAGAAAGATATAGGGCCATTTATACATGGAAAATCCTAGAAGGCCTTGTTCCGGACCCCATACCCTCAACAATCAAGCCGTACCACAGTGTAAGGCATGGGCGTAAGTGTGAGAGACAAACTCTCCCACCAAGAGCCCTGGGAAGGCTAAAGACCCTACTGGCATCTAGCCAAGGTCACGAGGGTCCAAAAATCTTCAACGCCCTCCCAAAAGAGGTGAGAGAGAAAACCAAATGCTAAGTGGACAGCTTCAAGCATGCACTGGACAACTTCCTACAGAAGGTGCCAGATGAGCCCCCAGTGACAGGCTACCCCGCCATCAGAAGGTATTCTTCAAACACAATACCAGACCAACTGGCCCTTGTGAGGAGGGACAGCAGGACTGGCAGCAGTGGTAGACCACTATGGCTGTGAGGACTGCCCTCAAAACTCCACCAAGTAAACCAAGTAAACCAAATAAGTAAGTAAACTGTTGTGCGAGCGGGTGAGACAAATCACAAATACCTAAATCAGGCAATTAGTTAAGTTGGCCTCAGTGGAAATATCATAAACTGGACTACTCTATTAGAGCCCTGTGCAGTTGACTGGTATCCTTATCAGTGGAGTCTATCAGGTAAGACTTCACTTAGGTGCAGACTGTAGAGGGGATCGATTGTAGGACAACTCGTACACGGACATCTCGTCCATGGACAACTCGTCCACAAAACTGCAAAGTAGGACAACTTGTCCACAGACACCACCATGGGTGGTCAACTCGTCCACGGACAAGATTTCAAAAAACTTTTAGAAAATTATTTTATTACCTTTTTTTAATGATATTTCATGTTATTTCATTAAAATTTGCTTTAGATGGTATATTTTGGTAAGTAATAGATGTGTTTATAAATGTTATGGACATGCTTATTTTAACACCCTAGAATAGCTCCAACTATGATAAAAAAGAAATAATCACAACTCTATCATATTTACACCTAATATTTACCCCCAACTATGCTCAAAAAGAGCTTGTCACACCTCTATCACACCTCAACTGGCTCAGTCACACCTCAGTTCTGTATATAAAGCTAGCTTGTCATGTCAGTTTTACTCATGTAGTTACTCAATCATGTCAGCTGAGCTTCAGGTTGTAACAACGCAGAGAGGTGCTCAAAAGATTCTTCTGGATGGATTCATGTACACTAAGAAACATGTTTCCAAGTCAGCTGATGAAGTTGTCTGGCGCTGTATCCAACGTGATGTCAAATGCAGTGCCGCTTGAAGACCACCAAGAGCCTTAGTGACCATAGGCTTGTTGGTGAGCACAGCCACATTGCAGACCGTGTGAGATGTGATATGGAGCAAGCTCGCCAATATATGAAGAGGAAGGCTGCTACCACCAACGACTGCCCCAACAACATCCTCAGCTTCACCGTTAGAGAGCTTGATGATCAGGTCAAGGCACGCATGCCAAGGCCGGACACCAGCAAGCGTGTCCTTCGGCGTGTCCGTGCTGCTCACCGTCCAAAGGATCCGCAGTCCCTTCAAGAGTTGGACATCACAGGCCCCTGGGCTTCCAACCTCCTCTACGACAACGGTCCTGCAGCTGATGAGCGCATCATCGTCTTCGCCTCCCCTGGTCATCTAGAGCAGCTCGCAGCCTGTGACGACTGGTGTATGGATGGCACGTTCTCAGTCGCTCCCAGACTGTTCACCCAACTGTACATCGTCAAAGGTCGCATCGGTGAAGGCTACTTTCCTCTGGCCTTTGCCTTGCTCCAGCACAAGACGCAGACCACCTATGAGGAGCTCTTCCGTGTTCTCGAACAGCATGGCTGCGACCCCAGCACCGTCATCGTGGACTTCGAGAGGCCAGTGGAGCTGGGCCTTCGTGCAGTGTTTGGAGAGGAGATCCAGGTCCGGTTCTGTTTCTACCACCTCAGCCAGTCTATTTGGAGGCAGATCCAGGGCCTGGGTCTCAAGAACCTGTACGAGTCAGACGACGAGTTCCGGCTCTTCTGCGGCCAGCTGGATGCCCTGGCCTTTCTTCCTACTGAGGACGTCCATGAAGGCATGAAACATTTCGGGTGCGGTCCACCATGCCCAACGAAGCAGCAGCCTTAGTGGAGTATTTCGACTCCACTTACGTCTCCGGCCACCTCCGCCACCAGCGCCGAGTCACCCCCACCCCAGGCAGAGTCATCCAACCAGTTCGGCTTCGGCTCACTCCACCGATGTTCCTACCTGAGCAGTGGAACTAACATCACGCCACCCTCAACAATGACCCACGCACAAACAACATATGTGAGGGGTGGCAAGCCCAACATCTAGACCTTACACTTGTATATTAATATTTATTCTGTATTACACACCTGTATTCTGTATATACATGTAAATAAAATTTTATTGTTCTGCAAATTATGTTTATTATTCTTAAAAAAAAGTCATTGGACGAGATGTCCATATTCCTGTGGACGAGTTGTCCTACTTTGCAGTTTTGTGGACGAGTTGTCCGTCCAGGGAGGGGATCATAGGGTGGTGAAGATCAAGATGGTAAAAATCATTGTGGGAAGATGATAAAGGCCAGCGTTTTATATAGTTTTAGAAATTGAATAGTACTACTACCATTTAGTGATTTGTCTCCACAAACTCAGTATTAAGAGTTATTTCTCAAAAGCATAAAATAAAAATGAAAATCAAAATCATGAAAATGTCATGTCAGTTTTACTCATTTTCCCACTCTTCCATCCATGGCATGGATCATTAGATAGCCCTCCGCGGTTCGAAGTTAATAATGACGCTAATAAAGGCCACAAACTGACACTTTTATATCTACGATTTATATAGTAAAATTTTGTAACCAACTATGATAAATTTGAAAACAATGACTTACCAATGTTATCCAACATATTCAGTACACATTTAACGACATTACTAACATTTTAATCCAGTCACCTGTCAAATTTTAAGATGACACTTAAGATTGATTATCCTGATCAACCCTTCTGTAACATTTTATATTTAAAAGAAGGAATCTAAGAATATCGTATCTAAAACGGTGTGAAAAAGTTGAAAAATCTGCTCGATATCGAACGCGAGGAAATGTAAACACTTCAATTTCATTCACATTCGAACGAAATCACATCGTCTGCAGTTACTTTTTTTTGTTGTTAGTCATTTCGAAGAGTTGTCAAAATGTCAGGCAAAAGTGGGCGCGGGAATCGTATAGAGGCTGACATAGAGAAAAGTAGAGAAGAAGCCAATTGGAGAAAAGTTATTGAGCTTGCAGAACAATTAAAAACTCGAAATGCCTCTGGTGTTGGTAAGTTGATATGTGTTGACATTTGAACCTACAACTTTATCAATCAACCACTTGTCACCCAATAAAAAGAGATAAAAGATCTATTGATCGGTTACTGTAAAATGTTTTAGATATATTCAAAGTGTTATGATTACATTGAAATGTGATTATATGGTATTAAGATATAAGGGAAATATTTTTTATTTATCGTGAGTTGTAGACCAATAATAATATAGATAAGTTTCATCTCTAACCAGAACTGTTTAACTGAGATGTTTAAGTAGAAATTGGATGTACTGATGTTCTTTAGGTGTAAACCATAAACAGCAGTTCTTAAAAAAGTAGTTTTATAAATCTGGACTTTAATCTAAAGGAGAATATATGATCATATGTAGGTAAACTTTTTACTTTTACTTTTCTCTGTGCAAGAGATGCAAGTATCTGCAGTGTCCTAAATTTGTGAGACTGCATGTGAAGGTATGCTGTGTATCTCAGAGAATATAAGATTCTTGGCAATTTGTCTTTGCCAGTCTGGCAAATATGATCTTCCCTTTCTCTGGGTATTTGTTCATATAATAAGCACAAGAATTATGGAGATCTAAACGGGTCTCACTATTTACTGGCAAAACTGACCAAACCAACAAAAAAACGACAAAACCCAAACAAGGACGGTTTTTGCTGAAATGCACAATTTTCATCTAATTTGACCAAAGAGAAGTTATGTTTTAGCCTCTGTAATATGACCGACCACAGCTACGAATACCGTAACAAATTAGCATATGGATGCATTATTTGAACTATTTTCTTTAAAATATATGATTTTCATGTAATTTGATCAAAGAGAAGTTATGTTTTTATCCTCTGCAAAATTACCAACCACAGCTACGATTCGTCCAGCCCACCATCTATGATCATTGCTGATATGGATCAAACTTCACACATTTTAAAGAAAATAGTTCAAATAATTCAACTATATGCAATCTATTACACTAATAACACAATAGTAAGAAACTTAATAAAGTGTAGTTTGATCCATACCACCAGTGATCATAGATGGCGTGCTGGACAAATCATAACTGTGGTCGATAATTTTGCAGAGGATAAAAACAATTTCTCTTAGATCAAATTACATGAAAATCACACCTTGTAAAGAAAATAGTTCAAATAATTCAACTATATGCAGTCTATTACACTAATAACAAAATAGTATTTCTTAATAGAGTGAAGTTTGATCCATACCACCAGTGATGGCAGGCTGGATGGTATTCGTAGCTGTGGTTGGTAATTTTGCAGAGGATAAAAATGTAACTTCTCCTTGGTAAAATTACATGAAAATCACACATTTTAAAGAAAATAGTTCAAATAATGCAACCATATGCTAATTTGTTGCAGTATTTGTAGCTGTGGTTGGTCATTCTTCAGAAGCTAAAAACATAATTTCTCTTTGGTCAAATTACATGAAAATCACACATTTTAAAGAAAATAGTTTAAATAATTCAACTATATGCAGTCTATTACACTAATAACACAATAGTAAGAAACTTAATAAAGTGTAGTTTGATCCATACCACCAGTGATCATAGATGGCGGGCTGGACGAATCATAGCTGTGGTCGGTAATTTTGCAGAGGATAAAAACGTAACTTCTGTTTGATCAAATTACATGGAAATCACACATTATAAAGAAAATAGGTCAAATAATGCAACCGTATTCTAGTTTTTATATAAAATTGTGCATTTGAGCAAAAACCGTCCTTGTTTGGGTTTTGTTGGTATTTAGTGAGTCGGACGTTATGCGTAGCTGTGGTGGGTAATTTTGCAGAGGCTAGAAATATGACTTCTCTTTTATCAAATTACATGTAAGTCACATATTTTAAAGAAAATATGTCAAATAATGCAACCATATATATAGAATTGTGCATTTAAGCAAAAACTGTCCTTGTTTGGGCTTTGTCGTTTTTTTTTTTTTCGGTTTTGTCGTTTTTTTGTCGGTTTGGTCAGTTTTGTCAGTAATCAGCTATATTTCTTACACCTTTTCACACATGAGACCTGACAGTCCACAACTGTTCTCCTCTGACTAGTACTTTCAGCTAGTGATGGAAACAGTCCAAAGTATCTTCCCAGAAAGATCTGTGGGAGGGCTCAGGGATTGTTGCCAGCCAATGTAGGGGTACAAGTATTCCATTCAGTGAAACATGGGTGTAGTGTCATATGTGTAATGATCAAATTAGGCAACTATATTTGATTATGAATGAATAGATGGTCGAGATGTATAGTACACCTTCATAAAATAATGTCCAATCCCAAGCACCATGGATGAGAAGGACAGTTATTCAAATATAGTTATACAGTGTTGATTGGGAAATCCTACATTAATTTGGATTGTTTTGATTAGTAATCACAAGATGGTTATTATGCTTTGCTGCCACCATCCCAGTCACAAAGCTAAATATATGTATATGTTACAGTAAGAACACGTACCTAGGGATTACGCATAATCCCTGAATGTTTCAGTGAATACGCGTAATTCCCGTTTCACTAACCTAAGGTTAGGTTAGGTTAGGTTAGTGAAACGGGGATTATGCGTATTCACTGAAACATTCAGGGATTACGCGTAATCCCTAGGTACGTGTTCTTACTGTAACATATATATATATATTAGAACACATGGTAGCTTGTGACCAATATACAGTTTTGATCCATTCCCCCATCTTTTAGGCCATTTTGTGTTATGTTATGTTTGCGAGATCAAGGCTAAAGGGAATTAAAGAAAACTTCAAGCTTACATCAATTTGGTTTATTAATCTATGAGATGATATTATTTTGATTCTTATCCACCCTTATAACATATACTCCTTCCTTAATCTGTACTTATTGCAATATAAATATGAAACAAATAATATGTAATTGCACTCATAGCAAACACAGGCATAGGGATAGGTATATAATGTTTCCCCACCATACAAGAATGTTCGTCCCTCTTTTCTTGAGTTTCCTATCCAATTACATACTGATTTAAACTGTTCAAAATTAATCAAATTCCTTATCCTGGATTACCAGTTATGAAGTGGTAGCATAGGGGGTAATGATTTAATACCCTCAATGGCGCAAGTAGAACATGCTGGTATTTTCTATAACCCTCTGACCACCTTTGTAAATATCCACCTAATAATCTAACCACATAATTTTATCATTGGAAGAGGATGCTCTCGGCCACAATGCCTTTCTTTTATGATTATTTTTTTACATAGGTTCTTACAACTGAATACACAGGATTCTTACAATCACTATACATCTTGCTTCTAGTGTAATAATGTGTCTATTTAACATCCCTGTCCCACCTGTTGAGAGGGGGAACCTGATATAGAATCATAGTACATATAAAGGTTTCTAACTACCATCTCAGTGTTCTCCATAATTTACAATAATGTTTACCTAAACCACTTGAACATACCTGTTGAAAGGGGGAACCTTATGTAGAATGACAACTCCTTGTGTGATAGCTACTGGGTTCCCACAATTATGGGATATATGTATGTATATATATATATATATATATATATATATATATATATATATATATATATATATATATATATACATGCAATAAAAACACTAGGAGCGTGTGTTCACAAATGCGTAAGTAACCACTAGGAAAAGTAAACTAACGAAGCAGAGCGCTTTCGTATAATTACATCTTCAGTGCAGATACAAAGAAGGAATTATAAGATGAAGAAACAAGGTACAGAATATATGACATAGTGAAGAGGGCATTCGGAGAGGTAGTGGAAGAAGTACACGTGACGGACGTTTGGGCCGTCCTGGTAGCCAACAAGTATGGGACGTTTGGGCCATCCTGGTAACCAACAAGTATGGGACAACTGCTCATAATTTATATTACAATTCAAACAATTTTGAAATTTCATGAGAAATAAAACTATCTAATTTGTACAAACCGTGATGAAGATTAACATTTATCCCCTTACTAGATTTGATCAAACTGCATTCAATTAAATTTCTGTTATGTTGTTGTTGTATGTGATGACTTTAGCGTTATCCCAGTCCACTGGGTGGTTAAAATGGTTCATGTGGTTGAATATACCGCTAGATTGGTTTCCCTCTCTAACGTATTTCTTGTGTTGATTGATTCGTGTTGTGAGTGTTTTAGCAGTCTGACCAACATAAAACTGATTACATGATTTGCAAGGTATTTTGTACACACACCCTTTATTACTATTGACAGAATTATTTATGAGCAGTTGTCTTACAGTGTTCTTATTATTGAAAACTACATTAATGTTAAATTTACGTAATATATTTGGAATATTTTGCAGGTTCTCTTGGTACGGTAAAATTAGCAAGTTACTCATATTGAAAGTTTGAGTTGACCTAAGGTTATAAAATGTCCTTTTAGCACGATTGTAAGCTTTGTCAAGAACATGTGTGGGGTATTGTAGCTTAGTACCAATGTCGTAAATACATCTTATTTCATCATCGATGTACTCTGGGCTGCAAATGCGTAGGGCCCTGAGGTACATCGACGAACAAAACAGATATCTTCACGCCATCAGGGTGTGAGGAATAATAGTGTATATATGAACAAACATTGGTTGGTTTGCGATATACACTAAACTTCAACTCACTTTCACGGCGGTAGATATTACAATCAAGGAAAGGCAAAACACCTTCTTTCTCTATCTCCACCGTGAACTTAATGGAACTGACCAAATTATTAAGCTTACATAAAAAATCATTTACATTATCTTGAATGGGCCACAGACATAGGATGTCATCAATGTACCGCATCCATGTAATGTTGGGGGGAATGATCTTACTTAAAATTTTGGTTTCAAAAAACTCCATATATAAATTACTCAATACGGGGGAGAGAGGATTACCCATGCTCATTCCAAATTTCTGAGAATAGAATTTATCATTAAATTGGAATTTGCAATCTTTAACACACAATTTGATCAGTTCAATTAAGGTGCCTGAAGGTAATGGTAAATCGTGCTTATTTAACTCTTCTTTAAGATAGATTAAAAGGTCATCCAAAGGAACTTTCGTAAACAAACTAACAATATCATAACTTACCAATTTAAATTCATAATCTGGTTTTACCTCACTTAGTTTGTTAATGAGGTCCAAACTGTTCTTAACATGTGAAGTGGAAATAGTTCCAACTAGTGGACTAAGAATTGTTACCAACCATTTCGAAAGTTTGTATGAAGCTGAACCTATTGAAGAAACGATTGGTCTTACCGGGTTATTTGGTTTATGTGTCTTAATTAGACCATACATGTAAGGCAAAGGAGGGCTGATAGAAATAAACTTTTTGATTAGTTCACTATTTCCACTTAACAATTCTTTTATCTTCTTATTATCACAGTTAGTTTACTTTTCCTAGTGGTTACTTACGCATATATATACATATACCACGAGCATAGCTCCCCTCCCGTATATATATATCAACTAGGTAAATACATACATATATATATTTATATGTACATATATATATATATATATATATATATATATATATATATATATATATATATATATATATATATATATATATATATATATATATAGGGACAAGTGTTAAAGATATTGTAAATGTAACAGTTTATTAAAAGTCATAAAAGGAAATGTAAAAATCTAATAAATCTTATCATTTCACTTTACCTGAGCTTTCGTATTTTTATTCTTTATAGAAATTCTTGCAAATTTCCTTATTGGAGAAGGAAAATTGGAGTTATATTTGGAAGAGAACCCACCAACTGAAGCAAACATCCCTAAGGCCAAGAATGGATTATCAGATGCAAGGCATCATCTCTTGAACTGCACAGGGGAGCACTCAAAAAAGGTAAACTTTTGAAAGAAATAGTATATAATTTGCACTAAACTGCAATTATGGCATCTGAATAGATATAATTTTAACATATATAAATATAGATAAATATGTGATAGTGGCTGCCCCAGTCTGACGTTGCAACTGGATTTTTTTTCATAGTCCTGTATTATGAATGGAATGCCCCATATTGCCTGAATAAAATGCTCCATTGAAAATTCAACTAGCTTATGTTTTGCATTGCTTGTTTAAATTTGCCTTCATGCATCCCCAGTATTTCTTTTTTGTGGTTGTCAAAGCAGATGAGGTTGACTTTTAAGCCTCCTGTTGTTCTTTTTTCACTAATTGCTGCAAACCATTTATTCCCAGGGAGAGGTAAGCAGCAGAAGCAAGATCAGAATTTGTGCCCATCCTGGAAAACTGATCAAATAATCCTTGAATGTCCTGGGAAAGTCCTGGAAAAGTAGTTTTGTTTGTGTGTACAAACCCTTCAAGATACTTGTACCAGGGAGGTCATGCTACCCATTGTTTGAAAAGTCTGCATTGTTTTTTTTTTTTAAGTTTGGGTATTGTTTATAATTTTAGAAAAGGTTCTCAGTGCCTCTGAAGGCTTTATCATTGCACCTTGTGCAGCAATTAATTTTTATTTTTTCATAACCATGTTGATAAACTAAAACATTATTTGTTAAAAATAAACATGTCATGGTAAATATATCTTTGAAATTTCACAAGATTTATATTACATAAGTTTTCACTTTGTAGATTTATTTGACTAAAGATGAATATGATTTATTGACAATAGAAATTGAGCTCTCTTTCTTCTTTGTTGTTTCTTGGAATGTCTCTTACCAGGTGTCTCTAGATGCACTGCTGCTGCTGGGCAAGTTGGAGTATGCCTTGGGTGACTATGAAGGATCCCTCGCTCGCTTGCATGCTGCAGGTCTTGATCAACTAACAGAAAAGGCTTTACCAACACGTTCTCTTAGAATTGTGGCTGAATCATATGCTGTTAAAGGTATTATATTTTTTATTGTATATAGTATATTGCTATTTCTTTGTCAGTTCATTGCAGATTTGATTTTAATATTGCATCATTGTTACAACAATTTCTGATGTATTTTATCACATGCTATTTAGGGGTGGGGGTTGTCTTAAAATGACAGGTTTGTGCTCTTGTATTGGTATTTCAGATTAGTATTATGTTGTCGTGATATTATGTGTCTAGATATTTCCATTTGGTGGTGAATGGAGAAGTGGACATGGATGTGAATTATAGAGTAATGGGAGGAAGTAAATTTATGGGTGAAATGAAAAGTGTTATGAGAAATAGTTGTTCAGGGATGAATGCAAAGAGAAGGTTGTATGAAGGAATGATTGCACTCATTGTGTTGTGTAGTAGAGACTTGGAATATAAAGGATGCAGAGAGGAAGAATCTAAGTGTTTTTGAGATGAAATGTTTTAGACCTATAGTAGATGTTACAAAAGTGGAGGTTGGGCAGAGAACAGGGGTGGGAAGGGAACTATTAGAGAAGAGTAGAGTGCTGAGGTGGTTTGGGCACGAGGAAAGACTAGCAAAGAGAGTATGCAAAGCATCCAAAAACATACATACATATACCAAGGCTTTTTCCCCTTACAAGGGAGGTAGCCAAAAAGGAAAAGGCATAAAATCACTCCCACCCATTCCATCCCTAAATACACTCCACACCCCTCCACCCTCCCTCTTATCTTAGCACCTCCTGGATGACGGGTCATCCCTGCACCTTGTCCACTGCCCTGGGTCAGAAGCAGTGTCGCAAGACACAGCACATCCACAGCAAGGCCGCTTCATTAAATCGGCGACCCCCCCTCTCCGTCCCCCCATGCATAAAGGGAGAAGATGGGGAGAAATCCCTTTGGGCTGCGTCAAAATTTGCTCACACATACTACCTCACCCCCATCCCCCTGCCCATTCCACCTCATGCATCACAACATCATCCATATTCAACCACTCCCCATTCACCCCTGTCTTCTGTCCTCTCCCGTCCCTCCTCAACAGACATTCCCCTCTTCCCGAAAGCCCCCTTCACCCCATCCATCCACCTCATCCTAGGACGTCCCCACATGTTCACTTCCTCCACATCTGCCTTCCATACCTCTTTTACTAGTCTTTCTTCACTCATTCTTTCCATGTGTCCAAACCATCCTAATACTCTTTCATCAACCCTATCTCCCAACTCCCTTTCCACCCCTGTTCTCCTCCTCACCTCCTCATTTCTCACTCTATCTAGCCTAGTAACCCCCATCATACTTCTCAGACACCTCATCTCAAACACATTCCAACTCCTTCTCTCTTCCTCTCTTATGTTCCATGTTTCTGCCCCATACAGTGCTGTTGGCACAATCACTCCTTTATACAGTCTCCTCTTAGCATCCATTCCCAAATGTCAAAAACATACCAACACAAAACAAACACACCATAAACATATTACAAATTAAATAAACAGTATTATAAACAAACACATAGAGGAAAGATCAAGTGGGGTTGGCATGATGATCGACACTTCAAATTTCAACCATCTTAAAGGTTTTTAATGGAGAAAATCACTAATTGAGTACACTGGGGGTGGGGGGACAACACTATTTAGGGTCATTGTTGAAATTTAGAATTGGTGGTTTTAAATTTGGGAAATGGTTTGGAAGAGACGATAATGATTTTTTTTTGTCATTCAGTATAGGAAGCAAAGACATTTCTGTAAGGTTTGTTTACATTGCAAAGTGTTTATCTTTACACTACAAATGGCAAATTTTGAAGATTTTCTACAAAGAAAGCTGAGTATATATTTGAGGTACATGAGAATTTTTTTCATTAAAAAATTGAATATAAGAAATATGGTACATTATGAGGATGATACTAATGCCAAAACAAAAGGGATAGCTTCCAAGGACACAATAACTTAGCTTTGGAGATAAATGAATTCACAATTGAGTTGAAGTGATTGAGAAGATTACTTTCTTCCCATCAGTCAAAGTTTCATGATCTGAAATGAAAGCTTGAGCAAGAATAATCCAGAAACCTGGCTTGGAAAGTAGAATTTGATGAACTTAAAAGGGAAAATGAGACTTTAATAAGTGAGAGAATTAATCATATCAGTACCATAAAAGGAAGCAAGGGCATGATAAAACCAAATTAGGATAAGATCATAAATTGTGGAAGGTACACAAAGGCTGGTTATCTGGTCAACAGAAGGGTACAGTAAACTATAAAGAGATCTTGGAACAGCAGAGAAAAGAAACTGGTAGACTAGAGGAATGAAGTGAATGTTATTGAAAAAAAATTAATCTCTTGTCAGAGATGCAGTTGATAAGACCAGCTGTGTCATGTATTTTGGCTAGCAGGAAGACCACATTATGTCATGGAAGGTATGCCAGGAGCATGAGATGCAAAAGACTAGGGAAATTACCTCCTTGTTGCATTTCATCAGATTGATAAAATTTGAATTGCAAGCATAGCAAATGAGGTAATCAGCAAGTTTTGTAAGTCAGCACAAGAAGTATATTTTTTAGATATTTGGTTAGGAAAGGACAATTTAAGATGAATGTACAAAGATACAGGAGCTTTCAAAGAAAGCTGAAGACAAAAATTAAATCAGGACCGAAGAAGAAAAACAGCAGTTTTCTTGAGACTTCTTAATCAGAGTGTGAGGAAATGGTTTAGAACAGTTGTTCTTAAACCCTGAGTCATGACCTAAAGTTGGGTCACCAAGCCCTTTGAATGGGTCGCCATATTATTTTCCCAATATTTCTATCAAAAATATTGTCATGAGTAATGATACTTTGTTAAAATACCTAAATCATCAGCATCCAAGCACAGCATTATAAAGAATAAACAATTCAATTGAGTTGAAAAATCTTTTCAACATCTACAAATATCTTAGAATTTACATACATACATATACCAAGGCTTTTTCCCCCTTCCAAGGGAGGTAGCCAAAAAGGGAAAGGCATAAAAACACTCCCACCCATTTCATCCCTAGATACACTCCACACCCCTCCCACCCTCCCTCTCATCTGAGCACCTCCTGGATGACGGGTCATCCCTGCACCCTGCCCACCGCCCTGGGTCAGAAGCAGTGTCGCAAGACACAGTACATCCACAGCAAGGCCGCTTCATTTAATCGGCGACCCCCCCTCTCCGTCCCCCTCTGCATATAAGGCGAGGACGGGGAGAAATCCCTTCGGGCTGCGTCAAAATTTACTCACACATACTACCCCGGCCCCCCCCCCCCCGCCTATTCCTCCTCATGCAGTCACAACATCATCCATATACAACCATTCTCCACTCACCTCTGTCTTCCGTCCTCTCCCTTCCTTCCTCAACAGACATTCCCCTCTTCCCCAAAGCCCCCTTCACCCCATCCATCCACCTCATCCTAGGACGTCCCCTCATGTTCACTCCCTCCACATCTGCCTTCCATACCTCTTTTACTAGTCTTTCTTCACTCATTCTTTCCATGTGTCCAAACCATCCTAATATTCTTTCATCAACCCTATCTCCCAAATCCTTTTTCACCCCTGTTCTCCTCCTCACCTCCTCATTTCTCACTCTATCTAGCCTAGTAACCCCCACCATACTTCTCAGACACCTCATCTCAAACACATTCAAACTCCTTCTCTCTTCTTCTCTTATATTCCACGTTTCTGCCCCATACAGTGCTGTTGGCACAATCACTCCTTCATACAGTCTCCTCTTCGCATCCATTCCCAAATGTCTATTCCTCATTACACTCTTTAAACCACCAAGGCATTTACTCGCTTCTCTCAATCTCTATTCTACCTCCACCTTCACTCCACCTTTTCCTGCTACACTTGCTCCCAAGTATCTAAAACTATCCACTTCCTCCAGTCGCTCTCCCTTAATGTTCACTTCCAGTCTACTGCCACTTTCACCCCTTGTACATCTCATCACCTTACTTTTACCCACATTTATCTTTAGCTTTCTTCTATCACATACTCTCCCAAACTCTGCCACCAGCTTCCTCAATCCCTCCTCTGACCCTGCCACAAGCGCAGTGTCGTCCGCAAACAACAGCCTGCTCACCTCCCACTTTTCTCCATTTTCTTTAACCATCTCCAATCCCTGACCCACTACCCTAGCATTCACCTCTCGCACCACCCCATCCATGTATAAGTTGAACAGCCAGGGCGACATAACGCATCCTTGACGAAGTCCCACCTTTACTTCAAACCACTCACTCTCTCCATTTCTAATCCTGACACATGCTCTACTACTCTCATAAAAACTCTTGACAGCTCCCAGAAGCTTTCCTCCTATCCCATAAATCTGCATAACCTCCCACAGTGCCTTTCTGTCTACCCTATCATAAGCCTTTTCCAGATCCATAAAAGCCCAAAAAACATCCTTCCCCTTTCCTATAGCTTTCTCACATATCTGTCTTACCACAAAGATCTGATCTACACAACCTCTACCTGTCCTAAATCCACACTGTTCCTCACCAATTACTCCTTCTGTTCCTCTCCTAATCCTCTCAATTAAGATCCTCCCATAAGCCTTTCCTACTACACTTAACAGGCTAATCCCTCTGAAACTACTACATTCACACTTGTCCCCTTTTCCCTTGTAAAGAGGAACTATACAGGCACTTCTCCAGTCCTCCGGTACTCTACCCTCTCTCCAGCAAACATTAAATAACCTCACCAACCAGTCCACCATCACTGAACCTCCCTTTTTCAGACATTCTGCATGGCATCCATCCAGACCAGGTGCCTTACCTACTTTCATCATCTTTACAACTGCCTTCACCTCATCCTTCCCTATTTCTCCTCCATTCTCCTCCATTCTCCTCACTCATCACTCTCATTTTCTTCGCATTTCCCACTGCAACTATCTTTCCTTCCCTATCCTCCTTCACATTTAGCAACTCCCTAAAATATTCTGCCCATCTTCCCCTTACTGCCATCTCTTCCATTATCATCTCTCCATCTGTACCTTTTACCTTTTCTTCCCTACTTGATTCGCCTCCTCTTCCTCTCTTAATTTCTTTCCAAAACATCTTTTTATTACTTTCAAAATTTTCTGTCATACTCCTACCCCATTTCACATCTGCTCTCCTCTTTGCCTCCTTTACCTTTTGCTTTACTTCTCTTTTCTTTTCTTTGTACGTCTCATACGACTCCCCCGTCCTCTTTTGTAACCAATCTGTGAATGCTCGCTTCTTCTCTTCTACAACCTTCTTCGTTTCCTCATCCCACCATTCACTACCCTTTCTTCTATTTCCCCCTGCCCTTCTTGTTCCACACACCATCCTTGCACACTTTAAGACTCCCTCCTTGAACCATCCCCATTCCTCCTCCACACCCATCTCTGCTCTATCCTTTACACCCTCCCACTCCTCCTTCAGCTTCTTTTCGTACTCCTTCTCCTTTTCCTTTTCATTCAAGGAGTTCACTCTAAGAACCTCCCTACCTTTTGTCCCTTTCCTCCTTCTCCAGCTCTCCTCCACTCTCAGCTTACCTTCCACCAAAAAATGATCTGATATTCCCCCACCCTCTCCCCTTAGCACATGTACATCCTTAACTCTTCCTATCATAATCCTATTTACCACTACATAATCCATTAGCGCTCTATCTACCACCCTTCCCTCCACCACCCTCTCCCATGTGTACTTATGCTTGACTTTCTTCCGAAACACTGTATTTGCTATCATCAACTCTCTTTCTAGACACATTTCCACCATCAACTCTCCACTACGATTCTTTCCTGGAACTCCACACTTCCCAACCACTCCATCGATTGGACCATTTCCCACCCTAGCATTAAGGTCTCCCAGTACTATTACATTGACATTTCTTCCTAAACCCTCTATGCACTCATTTAAATCTATCCAAAAGGCCTCCCTTTCTTCCACGCTCTTCTCACTGCCAGGCCCATATGCACTTACAAAGACCCACATCTCCTTTCCCAGTTTCACCTTCATCCACATTATCCTTGAGGAAACCTCCTTCCACTCCACTACCTCTTTACCTATCTCCTCACTCAATAGAATAGCCACCCCTTCCCTCCCTCGCCCTCTCTTCACTCCTGATAACCTCCCACTTACATTCCCAAACTTACACTCACCCTTCCCTTTCAACTTAGTTTCACTCAAAGCCAACACATCCATCTTTCTTCTCACAAACATACTACCTATCTCTTCCCTTTTACTCTCATCTGTACCACATCCACGCACATTAAAAGACCCAAACCTTAGGGTGCTGGCCCGAGGCCCTCCAGCACCCCTTATGCCTTCACTTTCCAATTTAGGAATTTGCCCCGTGGGGCTACAGGGAGAAGGATGCCTAGTCCCTCTCCCCGTCCCTTTCTTCTCGCCTCTTACGATCCAAGTGGGAAACTTGGTGGCAGTATTCTTTTCCCCGACCACAGGGAATTCCCCCATTACAGAAAGAGAATACTCAGAGAAATGGTACAGGACAGCAACAAGGGGTTGGGGGACAGCATAACGGAGGGACAGTCGTAGTATAAAAGTGTCATCATTTCTCTATGAACAGAATTTCTTCTATCATAGACAAAATGATGTGTGGCTCTGGTCCGTAGGGGCGCCCCATATAGACCCTAAAGTATCGACTGCATGCTACTTTGCCACAATAACAAGCAGCCAATACCCCAGACGGGTATCTTAGAATTTAATGAAATAAAATGCTTATGAGGGTATGGGTTGTCATGGTTGATCTGGACAGGATTTTGAGTCAGTGCATTAAAAGGTTAAGAACCACTGGTTTAGATGAATACAGGAGGGCAATATTACATAGAAAGCACAACAAATGTCTTGAAGATATGAACAATTTGAGACAGTGTTGTTTTCGATCTGGAAGGTCATATGTGTCAAGCTTTTTGATTTTTTTTCTCATGAGTGATCATTGTGCTGTAAGAGAGGGAGGGCTAGGTGGACTGTGTGTACCTCAGTCTAAAGAAGGTTTCTGATGAGGTACCTCACAAGGAGCCACCACTAAACTATAGGCTGGTGTCATTAATCAACACAGTAGTGAAATTTTATGAAAAGATTGTGAAAGGTTCATGGGTCAGATATCTTGAAAAGAATAAAATTTTGACAGACAATCAGTTTTGTTTTAGATTTGGAAGGTCATATGTGTTAAACCATTTAAACTTTTACTTGAGAGTGGTCAGTGCATGGAAAGAGAGCAGCACATTAGGAGGGAGGAAGGCAGAAAGGAGAAATTTAAATATGTTCAAGATTATGTGTTTGAGAAGTATGCTTAGTGTGATAGATTATTACAAGTTTTAAATCTTTGTATAATATTTTGTTTTCAGCTCTCTGCTTAGAGAAATCACCTCTACCACACAGTAGCAAGTACCAGCAGGCAGAGAGAGATGAGAAGATGATAAAGTGTTTTGAATTGGCTGGAGATCTTACTTTGCTCTACCTCCAAGAACAAGACAAACTGACTTCAACGTCTTCCTCACATTCCTTACCATCAATATCCACACCAAACACCACAGGTATTACTTTATTAATGTTTTTTGTTTTATCACTTAACCAATTTGCAGATCACTGTTCGATTTTAACCAAAAGTTCCAACAATTTGCATAGTGGGAACCAACCAGATGTAATATAGTGTTTTTTTTTTTTGTTTTTTTTCTTCTTCCTCTCTCTCTCTCTACATCTACCAAGAGGCTTCTTCCTCCTTACAGGGTAGTCAGCCAAGGCATCCACCCATGCCTACCCATCCCACTCCCATGTGTCACCCAATTATTTCCCCATTATCTTAGCTCCTTGTGGATGAAGGGTCATTCATCTCCTGTCCACTGCCTGGGTTATAAACAATGGAGTAAGACATAGCAAATCTACAGCAGGGCCACCCAATTCATTCACTAGCTACCCAACCCCCCTTGTCCCTCCATGTGAAAATAGAGAAGACAAGGAAGAATTCCGTTAGGCTGTGTCAATTTATAATCCATTCACAACCATTCTGCACTCACATGTATCTCTCACCCACTCTTTTCCTTGATCAACAGACATTCCTCCTTTACTCAAGGCCCTCACACCCCATTCATTCATCTCATTCTTGGTGTTCCCCTCAATTACAAAAGATTACAAATGCGGAGCATGCCGACAGATCTTTTGGTCCATATCTAAGTAAGATGCGAAAAAAATCATACATACATACATATACCAAGGCTTTTTCCCCCTTACAAGGGGGGTAGCCAAAAAGAAAAAGGCATAAAATCATTCCCACCCATTCCATCCCTGAATACACTCCACACCCCTCCACCCTCCCTCTTATCTTAGCACCTCCTGAATGACGGGTCATCCCTGCACCTTGTCCACTGTCCTGGGTCAGAAGCAGTGTCGCAAGACACAGCACATCCACAGCAAGGCCGCTTCATTAAATCGGCGACCCCCCCTCTCCGTCCCCCCATTGCATAAAAATTTGCTCACACATACTACCTCACCCCCATCCCCCCGCCCATTCCACCTCATGCAATCACAACATCATCCATATACAACCATTCTCCATTCACCCCTGTCTTCTGTCCTCTCCCGTCCTTCCTCAACAGACATTCCCCTCTTCCCCAAAGCCCCCTTCACCCCATCCATCCACCTCATCCTAGGACATCCCCTCATGTTCACTCCCTCCACATCTGCCTTTCATACCTCTTTTACTAGTCTTTCTTCACTCATTCTTTCCATGTGTCCAAACCATCCTAATACTCTTTCATCAACCCTATCTCCCAGCTCCTTTTCCACCCCTGTTCTCCTCCTCACCTCCTCATTTCTCATTCTATCTAGCCTAGTAACCCCCATCATACTTCTCAGACACCTCATCTCAAACACATTCCAACTCCTTCTCTCTTCCTCTCTTATGTTCCATGTTTCTGCCCCATACAGTGCTGTTGGCACAATCACTCCTTTATACAGTCTCCTCTTAGCATCCATTCCCAAATGTCTATTCCTCATTACACTCTTCAATCCACCAAGGCATTTACTCGCTTCTCTCAATCTACATTCTACCTCCACTTTCACTCCACCTTTCCCTCCCACATTTGCACCCAAGTATCTAAAACTATCCACTTCCTCCAGTCACTCTCCCTTAATGCTCACTTCCAGTCTACTGCCACTTTCACCCCTTGTACATCTCATCACCTTACTTTTACCCACATTTATCTTTAGCTTTCTTCTATCACATACTCTCCCAAACTCTGTCACCAACTTCCTCAATCCCTCCTCCGATCCTGCCACAAGCGCAGTGTTGTCCACAAACAACAGCCTGCTCACCTCCCACTTTTCTCCATTTTCTTTAACCATCTCCAATCCCTGACCCACTACCCTTGCATTTACCTCTCGCACCTTGCATTTACCTCTTGCATTTACCTCTCGAAAAAATCATAATAATGATAAACAAATAAATGAATAAATAAAAACTATAATAATGTAAATAATGAATAAAATATATAGATAAATGCATAGATAGAGTTAGATAATAAACAGGTAAATAGTAAATGATAATAAATTGACATAACTAATAATAAATGAGAATCAAACAAATAATAATAAACAAACAGACAAATGATAACAAAACAAATAAACAAATAATATAAAATAAATCATAGTTACTCCATTCACCTCTGCCTTCCACAATCTTTTTGCTAATCTTTCATCACTCATTCATTCCATGTGCCCAAAACTTCCCAATATTCTTTCATCAGCCTTGTCTGACAGTTTCTTTTCCACCCTTGCTCTCCTACTCACCTCATTTCTCACTCTATACATGCATGTAATACCCACCCTACTTCTCAAACATATCTCAAGCACATCTAAGTTTCTCCCCTGAATTATAGTCTGCCCCACATAGTGTTGTGGTCACAATCACCCCTTCATACAGTCTTCTCTTTGCACCAATCCCCAAATACTTGTTTCTCATGGTACTTTTCATTCCCCCAACACATTTACTTGCTTCTCTCACCCACACTCAGAGGTTGTTGACTGTTACTTGAAGGCTGTGAGTCTTCTACAAGAGAGACCAGGGGCAATGGAATAACTGATTGATCATATGGTATATCTGCTAAGCTGGGAACTAGTTTGGTTGTTACCCTTTTGCATTTCCTTGATCTTGCTTATATCTTTCAATCTGTGTGGGGAGCATACCTATCCATCAATCTATCTAAATACCATGGACTTGTGCCCATTTATAAGGGAGGTATCTAATGTAAGCATGCACCCACTCCCACCTATTCCACTCCCATTAACCATCCATTGTTTTCCTTTTATCTTAGCTCCTCACAGATAAAGGGTCATACCTGTCTCTTGTTCACTGCCTGGGTCAGAAGCAATGCAGGAAGACACAGCACATCTACAGCAGGGCAGTTTCATTCACACAGTAACCCACCCTCCTTGAGGGGTGCCATCCCACTGATGTATATTCTAGTCTTGGATGGATCAGGGTCTAAGTTTTTTCATCATCTTTTCATCCATGTAGTGAAGGGCCACTTTAATATTCTGCAACAGTTCATATGTGTCTTCCATAATCCTGCTGATAAGTTTTTCAGGTGACAGGTTGTCTTTTATCAACACTCCAAAATCTTTCTCCTCTTGAGCTATTAGCTATTTTCAATACTTTGCAGTTTTGATTTTGAAATTAATTTTACATTCTTGGCTTCATATAAATATGGTGTCTAATCTTTTTGCAATAGCCTACAAATTTTGTTTTTTCACTTTTCTCATAATTCTTGCATCATCTGTAAAGATATTGGCATAATTGTTGTACCTTCCATCATGTCATTAACCTCTTCAATATGAGTCAAATATTTGTGCACACATTAGCTACCTAACTTATGATGATGCCTCACAATACATGCATTATAGCATATAAAGTTACAGATGTTACACTTGTTCTCTTTTACCCAGAATGTTTGTAACCACTGAAAAAGTGATCAAGCCTGTTCACAGAGGGTCACTCAGCTACAACTACAAAATAAATATAATCAGGAAACTAAAGCTGACCTCTTCATGTACTGACTTGCACCTCATGACGCCTACATAGGCATCATCATATTCAAGAGGTTAACATAGATAAGAACTATTACAGGTGCTAGCGCTGAACCTTATGGTACTCTTTTTATTTATTTATTTATTTATTTATTATTTTTATTATTTCAGGTTCAAGCTCTCCACTGCCTCCAAATGGAGGAGAGAACAAAAAGATCGGAGTTATTTTGGAGACTGCTTTGCAAAGGGCCCCCATTTTACACATGAAAGCCGGTGATGTTGATAAGGCCATTGCAAGATACAGGTATATTAATGAGAGTTATTTAAGGTAACATGATTGTTAAGTGTTGCCAGGTAAATTTTCATGTTTTTTCTGGGAATATGGTGGCTGAGTGGACTATGATACAATATCTTGAGATAAGAATCCAGACATAGGCAATTTAAAACTCCAAGATTTAGTATGTAATGTCAGTGAGGGTAGGGGATCTTAAATGCTGAAGCTACAATGATAAAAGATTTCATGTCTAGCTATCTTACTGTGCAAGTAATAGAGGAACTTTTGAAAAAAAAAGTTCAAAAAAGTTCTTTGGGTACATGTTTCACTACATATATTTGTTTTGTGTTTTGGGACAAATAAACACAATCATAGGAGACCAGATTTAAGACATCTTTCTTTTTGTGCATGTCATAAAAGTTGACTAAATGTCATGGAGGAGAGGGCAGACTGGTAAGGCCCATCTGTGTTTTCCCCTGGAAAGAGGCAAGTGTCAGGTGAGACACAGTCATCCCACTAGCACCATGTAACCCAATACTACCTGCTGCATGATTGTGTTGATAGTGACTAAACCAGCTTCCTTGCTAGCCTGCTGCCAGTGTGGAGGGTGTGTTGGACACCCAGATGAACAAAAACAAAACTAAACAAAGGACAGATTAATTTTTTATCAGTAATCATTGACTCCTGTTATGGGCCATTAACTGATTTGTTTGCCATTCATGGCACCCCAGTAAGGTCTGGAGATCAGAGTCCTGAAGGCAGAATGCTATGGTAGTACTGAACCTGGAATTCCAATATATGACACTGATCCTTTATTCAGACCAGGATGGATGGCCCCTCCTGGCTTGGAGAGGCAAATCAGCTAAGCTGCCTGACTTGAACCTTTGAATTGGGCATCCTTGAACCCAAGCAGGTATTAGTTGGGCTGACACCACATGGCCTGTAGTTGTATCAAGGTGGTGGTTGCATATACTCCTCCATGACCCATGGAATTGTAGGGGTAGAAATGTATACCCATTCCCTGGTTTGCCCTCAATGGGCTCTGTGGTGGGTAGGGATTTGGGAGGAAGAATTCTTGATTTTATGTACTTCTCAAACATGTCCAGGTTATTCCTTTCTGCCTCCAACCATCCTCTTATACAGTCTTTTTGTATTCATCCCCAGATACCTATTTCTCATGACTCTTCACAGATTAACTCTATCATGTATGGGTCCAAAACTATAGATATTTAAATTTGAACAAAGACTTGTTTAAGATGAAGTGTTTAAGAAGTATGGTGGGGAATACAAGAATGGATGAAGTGAAAAATGTGAAGGTTAGAGAGTGAGGGTGGAAAGAGAGCTGGCAGAGAAGGCAGATCAAAGAATGCAGGGGTGGTTTGGGTATGTGGAGAAAATGAATGAAGTAAGATTAGCAGAAGAGAAGAAACAGTAGTGGGTGGAAAGAACTTGAGAGGAAGACCAGGAATGAGGTGGATGGATAGGATGAAAGGGCATTGGATGCATTGAGCAAGGAAGAAATAGGGCATAAGATGAGAGTTGGAGAGTGTTTGTAAATAGAAGAGGAAAATGTGGCCTGAAAGGATTTCTTCTTGTCTGTTCTGTATATTTTATGATTGGATGAGGGGAGAAGGTGATTGCTTTGTAATTAACCAGTAGGGGTAAACCAATGCCTACTGTTGGTCACTGCTGTGGAAATGCTGTGTCTTGCTGCCTCACCTCTGATCCAAGCAGTGTACCAAGTGACAGGGATGACCCTTGATTTACAAGGAGCTAAGATGGGAGGGACAATGAGTGGATTTTTGGGAGGTTATTTCTTCAATCATTCTTTCCATTTGCCCAAACTATTCTAGTATTATTTACCTAGTTGTATTATACAGGAAGGGAGCAGTGCTCGTGGTGACCCATCTTTGTATCTTTCAGCATCAAGTTTTTTCTTAAAATCTTGAATTGTGTTTACACACACTGTTTCTATGTATAATTTGTTCCAGGTATCTATCACTCTGTGTGGGAAGCTTTTTTTTCAGATCTCTTCTGTGATTATCCTTTTTGAGTTTCTTCTTGTGTCCTCTTGTTTTTTCATTGTCCCATTTCAATAAATCATTCTTATCTAAGATTTCCATTCCTTTCATAATTCTATAGATAGTTTACTTCCAGCACCACCCCATCCATGTATAAGTTGAACAGCCAGGGTGACATAACACATCCCTGATGAAGTCTCACCTTTACCTCGAACCACTCACTCTCTCCATTTCTAATCCTGACACAAGCTCTACTACTCTCATAAAAACTCTTAACAGCTCCTAAAAGCTTTCCTCCTATCCCATATATCTGCAAAACCTCCCACAGTGCCTTCCTGTCTACCCTGTCATAAGCCTTTTCCAGATCCATAAAAGACCAAAAACATCCTTACCTTTTCCTATAGCTTTCTCACATATCTGTCTTACCACAAAAATCTGATCTACGCAACCTCTACCTGTCATAAATTCACGCTGTTCCTTACCAATTACTCTCTCTGTTCCTCTCCTAATCCTCTCAATCAAGATCCTCCCATAAGCCTTCCCAAGTACACTTAACCCATTCACCTCATGGCAGCCGCTTGTTGTGTAGATACGAAAAACCGGATATGGTAGATCCTCGCGCGGGCCCTTACATCGGATGGCATGTGATGCGGCTTGACCGCGCGAGGACTGACATCATATTTTTCTGGTGTTTGATAAAACATTTTGGTGTTTTATGATTTTTTGTTTTATTTGTTTTATTTGACCAAATTTGTGCATTTAGATTTTTTTCAATATCTCTCATAAATTATAGTTTGATGTCTGTAGTCAAGGAAGACGAACAAAATTTTCCATGTTGTCCATGCTACTCTTTGGTATAAAATATTAAATACTGAAAATGAGATTTATTCTTCTGCGAGAGCTCAAAGTATACACTTTCTTTAGTTTTTTGTAAAATATGACCAAAAAAAAAGGACTTTGTAAAACACCTATCCATATGTATAGGTTTTCCTCAGTAGTCATGAGACACACTGAAATGCTTTCATATTCTTCATACTAGCCCTGTATATAAGAGAAATATTTATTAGTTTTTTTTTTTTTTTTTTTTTTTTTTTTTTCAAAGTATGTCCTTTTTTTCCCTGTGAGAGTTGGGAAGTTACGGATGTATAATACAACAGAAACTGTATGTATCATTTTGTAAAATTGTGGAAAGTATGAAAACACAATATCATATCCTACACCTTTATGTATAAAAATATAAAAATATACAAATATATACATATATATATATATGCAATATATATACAAAACACAAAACAAAAATAAAGTGTGCTGTGTCTTGCCACATTGCTTCTGACCATATCCAATACATATAAAGAAAAAAAATATATACACAATATATACATACATTCACACAATGAAAATAAGGTGTGCTGTGTCTTGCTACATTGCTTCTGACCCAGATCGGGCGAGGAATGACCCGATTGTAATTTGCTGGTTCTTACTGCATTGCTTCTGAACCATAGTACCACAAAAATATTGCTGTGTCTTGCTGCATTGCTTCTGATCCATCACGGCCGCAGCCACAGGAAATAGGGGGTACTGTGTCTTGCTGCATTGCTTCTGACCCATGATAGAGGGGGGAGAGAAAGATGACCCAATAACTACTTACAAATTTTTTTCCTCGTGGTACTTTTGAAAGCAACCATACGTGCAGAGTGGCTTCTTGCACACCCTGCACGTACTGCGGGTCATCTTCCTCTTACCGTCACGGTAGCACAAAAAACACCTTCGGTATTTGCCCCCCTCTGTCATTGTGACTGCATGGGAAGTCTTCCCTTGCAGTCTTGAGGGAACGGGCATGGGAGATGGGCTGCCACGCTGGTTGTAGGGCTCCAGAAGCCCGGCATACTCATTGAGCATGGCATTTGCCAGGGTCCGGTGGAAGTGGTAATGATCCCCTTTGTGGCCCAGTTTTTTCCATATGGCATGGCAATTGACTATTGTCATGTCATACAGGAAAAAAAAGAGTTTCTTATACCACTTCTTCCATCGCCTGACTGAAGGGTACGACCTGGCAAGCTGGTCGCTCAGATCGACACCCTTCATATGCTTGGTGTATTCCGCAATACACTTGGGCTTCTGGAGCACCTTACCACGGCTCTGCACATCAACCATGCCGGATGTGTGGACTGTGCTTAGCATGGTGACCGTCCTTTTGTCCTTCCATTGCAAGCACAGCATTCCTGTGGCAGTCGACCGATGGTCCACATCCCCTCTCTTGTCCACGCTGAGGTCCGTAGGCATATAGCGCCGGTTCACCCTGACGGTTCCGACGGCCCCAGTCTTCCGAGCCTGAAGATAGTGGAACAAGGAAGGAGATGTGTACCAGTTATCTACATAAACAGTATACCCCTTGTCAAAGAGGTCGGCGTCCTCCATGAGGTCCACTACCGCCTTCTGTGAACAGGGAAGTTCACTTCTATCCTTCCCTGAATAGATCTTGAAGGCGGCAGTGTATCCGGCGGCAGGCCCCGAGCTTTCCGACAGCTTGTACACCTGTAGAATAAGAATAATAATGATTCATGGTGTAGTGTAGTCATGTGTGTAGTGTAGTCAAATAATGTAATCATATGCTGAAAGTATACATTTACAATTTATGTATTGTATACATACTTTGAACCCAAAACGAGCACGTTTAGACGGATTGTACATTCGGAAGCTGAGGCGGCCCCTGAACTTCCACAGGCTTTCATCGATGGAAATGTGCTGTGCAGGCACATATACCGATGAAAACCTGTGGCTGAGCATGTCTATGACCGGCCTCAGCTTCCAAAGTCTATCCTCCTCATCTTCATCTTCATTATTTGCAAAATGAAGATTTGCCGAGATGTTTTCGAACCTCGTTCTGGGCATTGTGTCTCCAAACAAGGCCTGGTAAAAAGCTGGGTCCGTCGACCAGTAGTCCTGCAACCTGGGTTTTATATTGAGGCCCATCATGAGCCTCAAGCCAAGATATAGGTGCAGTTCTTGAGGTGTAAGTGGATGCCACCCAGCGGAAGGTACTCCGGCAAACCTATAGAAAATAAGAGCAAGGAAATAGCTCATGTAAATACTGTGCTCACCTTTTCTGTTTGAGTATAAGAAAACACATAAATAATGTTGGCTGTATCAACTCTACATACCGGTTGGTCTCCTCGACAATGTGGGAAATCAGTTCGTCTGTCATGAACGCCTTATAGACGTCCATGACAGACGAGGAGTCGTCGAGCTCCACCGTGATGCCGGTCTTGCCCGTGAATCCATACCTCCGTATGACGTTTTCATTGTTGGACCATGTAAACCCTGGTGTCCCTGGAGCGTTCCTTTTCCAGGCCTTGTCCCTCACACTCGAGAGGGGTTCGTCGCTGTCAATAGTGGTATCCAGGGCGCTTACATAGTCCAACTCAAACTCGCTGGAGTCGCACTGCGACGAGTCCTCCGTGGACTCATCCAGACTATCATGGCTATCTTCCTCAGGATCTTGCCTCGAGGTTGAGGGCTGAGGTTCTGGTTGACGGCGAGCAGGTGCAGATGTCATCTTCAGTCTTGACCGGTTCCTAATGCTGGAAGGAGGCCTTGACCGACCTTTTATAGATATTGCTGGCCAATAAGGGGACTCTACGTGTCCTTGTCCCCCAATCACAATCATTGTTGAATTTGGTCCAATTAGGTCAAAGCCGGCAGGTGCAAACCACAAATCACGAGATGAAATGTCATCAATGATTTTCGTCATAATGGGCGAGGTCAATGAACCCGTGACTCTGCGCTGAGCAGCCAATCCAGCGTAATTATGCACCACATGAGACTGCCCACCCGGCTTCCGTCATAATTACATCATAATTATCGACTAATCCCGGGAAAGTATCAGTTGGCATCAATTGAAGAAATTTACTTATAATGGGCAAGGTCAGTGAACCCGTGACTCTGACCTGAGCAGCCAATCCAGCGTTAATTATGCACCACAGGAGACTGCCCACCCGCTTTCGTCATAATTACATCATAATTATCGACTAATCCCGGGAAAGTATCAGTTGGCATCTTCTCCCTCTCTCCTTCTCCTCTCCCTTCCTCCTCCTCCTCTTCTTTTCCCTTCCCCAATCCTCCTCCCATTCCCCCTTCTCTTCCTCTCCCTCCTCCTCCTCCGCCTCTCCTCATCTCTCTTTCCCTCCTCCTCCTCCTCCTCCTCCCCCTCTCCCTCCTCCCCCTCTCCCTCCTCCCTCCCTCCTCCCCCTCTCCCTCCTCCCCCTCTCCCCCTCCTCCCCCTCTCCCTCCTCCTCCCTCCTCCTCTCCCTCCTCACCACAGGAGGTTGCCCGCGAGGCTTACGTCATTATTGTCATAATTACATCACAATTATCGACTAATCCTGTAAAAGTATCATTTGGTATCAATTGGAGAAATTTATGTCTAACCATACACCACAGGAGGGTGACGTAGGCATTACGTCATTATTACGTCATAATTATAAACTAATCCCATGTAAGTATCAAGTACCGTCTATTTGGAAAAAACAACACAAAAACAAGTATATACGATGTTAAAAACACATGCCACTCATCGTGCGCATGATATCATGCCACCTGAGGTACGATGTTTATCTCCCCCTTGATGCCATGGAGGTAGTGATCCAATTCACTCATGGCATGTTTTGATGTCAGCTGATTTTGTGTCCAACCATCCCTTGACACCACATCATGTCATCCGAGGTGAATGGGTTAACAAGCTAATCCCTCTGAAACTACTATATTCACACTTGTCCCCCTTTTCTTTGTAAAGTGGAACTATACAGGCACTCCTCCAGTCCTCCGGCACTCAACCCTCTCTCCAGCAAACATTAAATAACCTCACCAGCCAGTCCACCATCACTGTACTTCCTTTTTTCAGACAGTCTGCATGGCATCCATCCAGACCAGGTGCCTTACCTGCTCTCATCATCTTAACAACTGCCTTCACTTCATCCTTTCTTATTTCTCCTCCATTTTCCTCACTCATCAAGGTCATTTTCTTAGCACTTCTCACTGCAACTACCTTTCCCTCCCTATCCTCCTTCACATTTAGGAACACCCTAAAATACTCTGTCCATCTTCCTCTTACTGCATTCTCTTCCATTATCATCTCACCATCTGCACCTTTTACCTTTTCTTCTCTACTTGATTTGCCTCCTCTTCCTCTCTCAATTTCTTTCCAAAACATCTTTTTATTAATTTCAAAATTTTCTATCATACTCTTACCCCATTTCACATCTGCTCTCCTCTTTGCCTCCTTTACCTTGTGCTTTACTTCTCTTCTCTTTTCTTTGTACTTCTTATATGACTCCCTTGTCCTATTTTATAACCAATCTGTGAAAGCTTGCTTCCTCTCTTCTACAACCTTCTTTGTTTCCTCATCTCATCCTCACTACCCTTCCTTCTATTTCCTCCTATCCTTCTTGTTCCACACACCATCTTTACACACTTTTTGACTCCCTCCTTGAACCATCCCCATTCCTCCTCAACTCCTAGTTCTACTCTATCCTTCACTCCCTCTCACTCCTCAGCTTCTTCTTGTACTCCTCCTTTTCTTTCTCATTTAAGCAGTTCACTCTAAACACCTCCCTACCCTTTGTCCTTTTCCTCTTTCTCCATCTATCCTCCACTCTCAACTTACCTTCCACCAATAAATGATCTGATATTCCTCCACTCTCTCCCCTTAGAACATGTACATCTTTAACTCTTCCTGTTATACTCCTATCTACCACTACATAGTCCATTAACGCTCTATCTACCATCCTTCCTTCCACCACCCTCTCCCATGTGTACTTATGCTTGACTTTCTTCTGAAACACTGTATTTGCTATCATCAACTCTCTTTATAGACACATCTCCACCATCAACTCTCCACAATGATTCTTTCCTGGAACTCCACATTTCCCAACCACTCCTTCAATTGGTTCATTTCCTACCCTAGCATTAAGGTCTCCCAGTACTACTATATTGATGTTCCACCCTAATCCCTCTATGCACTTATTTAAATCTATCCAAAAACCCTCCCTTTCTTCTACACTCTTCTCACTACCAGGCCCATATGCTCTTACAAAAACCCACATCTCCTTTCCCAGTTTCACCTTCATCCACATTAACCTTGAGGAAACCTTCCACTCCACTACATGTTTACCTATCTCTTCACGTACTGGTATAGCCACCCCCTCTCTCCCTCGCCCTCTCTTCACTCCTGAGAACCTCCCAACTACACTCCCAGATTCACACTCGCCCGTTGCTCTCATCTTAGTTTCACTCAAAGCCAACACATCCATCTTTCTTCTCACAAACATACTACCTATCTCTACCCTTTTACTCTCATCTGTACCACATCCACACATTCAAAGACCCAAACCTTAGGGTGCTGCTTGGAAAACTCCTAGACTCTCTTATGACTTTACTTTTTTTAGGAATGTCCCCTGTGGGGCTACAAGGAAAAGAATGCCTGGTCCCAATCCCCATCCCGTTTTTCTCGCCTCTTACAACCCAAGTGGGAATACTTGGTGGTACCATTCTTTTCCCCCCCACCACAGGGTAGACAAAACAAGGAAATGAAATTCAGAGAAATGGTACAGGACAGCAACAAGGAGTTGGAGGACAGCATAACGGAGGAACTGTAGCATACATATATACATATACCAAGGCTTTTTCCCCCTTACAAGGGAGGTAGACAAAAAGGAAAAGGCATAAAATTATTCCCACCCATTCCATCCCTGAATACACTCCACAGCCCTCCACCTTCCCTCTTATCTTAGCACCTCCTGGATGACGGGTCATCCCTGCACCTTGTCCACTGCCCTGGGTCAGAAGCAGTGTCACAAGACACAGCACATCCACAGCAAGGCCGCATCATTAAATCGGCGACCCCCCCTCTCCATCCCCCCATGCATAAAAGGAGAAGACGGAGAGAAATCCCTTTGCGCTGCGTCAAATTTTGCTCACACATACTAACTCACCCCATTCCACCTCATGCATCACAACATCATCAGTATACAACCATTCTCCATTCACCTCCTCAACAGACATTCCCCTCTTCCCCAAAGCCCCCTTCACCCCATCCATCCACCTCATCCTAGGACGTCCCCTCATGTTCACTTCCTCCACATCTGCCTTCCATACCTCTTTTACTAGTCTTTCTTCACTCATTCTTTCCATGTGTCCAACCCATCCTAATACTCTTTCATCAACCCTATCTCCCAACTCCCTTTCCACCGCTGTTCTCCTCCTCACCTCCTCATTTCTCACTCTATCTAGCCTAGTAACCCCCATCATACTTCTCAGACACCTCATCTCAAACACATTCAAACTCCTTCTCTCTTCTTCTCTTATGTTCCATGTTTCTGCCCCATACAGTGCTGTTGGCACAATCACTCCCTCATACAGTCTCCTCTAAGCATCCATTCCCAAATGTCTATTCCTCATTACACTCTTCAATCCACCAAGGCATTTACTCGCTTCTCTCAATCTACATTCTACCTCCACCTTCACTCCACCTTTTCCTGCCACATTTGCACCCAAGTATCTAAAACTATCCACTTCCTCCAGTCGCTCTCCCTTAATGCTCACTTCCAGTCTACTGCCACTTTCACCCCATGTACATCTCATCACCTTACTTTTACCCACATTTATCTTTAGCTTTCTTCTATCACATACTCTCCCAAACTCTGTCACCAACTTCCTCAATCCCTCCTCCGATCCTGCCACAAGCGCAGTGTCGTCAGCAAACAACAGCTGTCTCACCTCCCACTTTTCTCCATTTTCTTTAACCATCTCCAATCCCTGACCCACTACCCTTGGATTTACCTCTCGCACCACCCCATTCATGTATAAGTTGAACAGCCAGGGTGACATAACGCATCCTTGACGAAGTTCCACCTTTACCTCAAACCACTCACTCTCTCCATTTCTAATCCTGACACAAGCTCTACTACTCTCATAAAAACTCTTGACAGCTCCTAGAATCTTTCCTCCTATCCCATATATCTGCATAACCTCCCACAGTGCCTTTCTGTCTACCCTATCATAAGCCTTTTCCAGATCCATAAAAGCCCAAAAAACATCCTTCCCCTTTCCTATAGCTTTCTCACATATCTGTCTTACCACAAAGATCTAATCTACACAACCTTTACCCGTCCTAAATCCACACTGTTCCTCACCAATTACTCCCTCTGTTCCTCTCCTAATCCTCTCAATCAAGATCCTCCCATATGCCTTCCCAACTACACTTAACAAGCTAATCCCTCTGAAACTACTACATTCACACTTGTCCCCTTTTCCCTTGTAAAGTGGAACTATACAGGCACTCCTCCAGTCCAGGGACTGTAGCAGTATAATAAAAGTTTCATCATTTCTCTGTGACCAAAGTCCTCCTCTATCACAGACAAAATTATGTGTGGCTCTGGTCCATAGGGGTGCCCCATATAGTCCCTAAAATATCAACTTCATGCTACTTTGCCATAACAACATGCAGCCAATACCCCAGACGGGTATTGGTCTTATTAGTGTAGTTAATTTTTTTTTTTATCATTTCTTCATCCAAATAGACAAATGCCACTTTTATTGACCTCAATAAATTGTAGGTTTCTCCAGCTATTTTATTAATATATTGTCTGGTGTCATGTCTTTGCTGATCATCACTCTATTTGCCAGCTCTCTTTTCACTCCCTGCTCTCTGCCTCACCTCATTTCTTAATGTATCCTTCCATCCTCCACTTATTTCTTAAACATATCAGCTGGAGTATATGTAGGCTCTTCCTTCCCACCTCTAGTAAATTCTAAGAGTCTGCTTCTTACAGTGTTGTGGGCCACAATTACCCTTTCATACAGTTGTCTCTTTGAGGTAATCCACAGATACCTATTTCTCCTGAACTTCTTTGCAGATGACACAAAAATACAAAAAAAAAGTAAATACAGAGGAAGATTGTGAATCACTAGATAGACCTAGATAAAATCTGGAAATGGAGTCAAATGTGGGAAGTGAACTTTAACATCAAGAAATGTAGTATAATGGAGTTTGGAAAAAGTAAAAATAGAATATCAAGGAATTACAAAATTGGTGAAGAAGAAGTCAAAAAAGTGAGCTTGGAAAGGGACCTGGGAGTAATTATCAGCAAAGACATGTCGCCAAACAAACATATCAATAAAATAGTCTGAGAAACCCTCAGCCTACTAAGGACAGTGAAAGTGGCATTTGGCTATTTGGATGAGGAAATGGTCAAGAAAATATTAGTTACACTAATAAGACCAAAATTGGAATATACTGTGACACTATGAACACCCAGTACTAAGAATAATATAAAGAAATTAGAAAGAATATGACACTGCTTCTGACCCAGGGCAGTGGACAAGGTGCAGGGATGACCCATCATCCAGGAGGTGCTAAGATGAGAGGGAGGGTTGAGGGGTTTGGAGTGTATTCAGGGATGGAATGGGTGGGAATGATTTTATGCCTTTTCCTTTTTGGCTACCTCCCTTGTAAGGGGGAAAAAGCCTTGGTATATGTATGTATGTAGAAAGAATTCAAAGAGCAATAACAAAGATGGCACCAACACTCTCCAAATTGACATATGAACAAAGATTGTCCAAATTGGATCTACCAACTCTAGAACAAAGAAGAGAAAGAGGAGATCTACTGACTATACAAACATGAAAGGAATGGAAATCCTAGATAGAGATGATTTATTAATGTGGGACAATAGAAAAACAAGAAGACATGAAAAGAAACTCGAAAAGGATAATTATAGAAGAGATCTGAAAAAGAATAGCTTCCCACACAGAGTGGTGGATACCTGGAATAAATTAGATGAGGCAGTAGTGTGTGCAAATACTATTCAAGAATTTAAGAACAAACTTGATGCTGAAAGATATAAAGATGGGTCACTATGAGCATAGCTCCCTTCCCATACAATACAACTAGATAAATACAACTTCATTATCCCCAGACACTTACTTGCTTCCTTTACTTTGTAGTTTACCTCCATCCCCAATTCCTCCATTCTTTGCCACATGTGACCCTAAATACCTACTGTTCTCTACTTCCTCCAGCCTCTCTTCTTTTAAACTCAGCTGCAACTCTGTCTTCAATGTTACTGCATGAGGGGACAGAGATAGGGGTAGCTGATTGAATAAAGTGGCCTTGCTGTGTAGGTGCTGTGCCTTGCTGCATTACTTCTGGCCCAGGGCAATGGGTTGATGCAGGGATGGCCTGTCATCCAGGAGGAACAGAGATGAGAGGGAGGGAGGAAGGGGAGGTGAATGGGGATAAAATGGGTGAGAGTGGAATTATACCTTTTGACTTTGGCTACTTTCCTAGCAATGGGGAAGAATTTTTGTTTATAAATGTATGTATGTAACCAGCTGCCACCTTCTCCCCTTGTACATCTCATCACCTTACTTTTGCCCACATTTACTTTCAGCTCTCTCACATACCCTACCAAACTGTGCAACTAACTGCATCAGTCCCTCTGACCACCTAGAAGCACAATGTCATCTGCAAACAATAACTGATTCATGTCACTTCCTTCCACCCTCTTTTACCAACCCCTGACCTCCCACCCATCACCTTCACATTTACATCCCACACCACACCACTTCATTTACATTCACAAGTAGATATAATTAGGTAAATACAGAAATGTTCCAATCACATAACAAGCAGTTCACCAAATTCCCCAGAAATCAACCCTACAGAGAAATCACTTCCAAGACAAACAACAATTGCACTAGCATATGTACATTCAGGTTGTCACTTGTCAGAATGAACATAGTATGAACATATGAAGTATGAACAGTATTAACATAGAATTGGCCTGCCAGTAGACACCAATTGCCCCCAATGCAACCACCTCAAAGAAAACACATAGCACCTTATACTACACTGTCCTATATTCACCTTTTTCAGACAGCAACACAAAATCTTTTCACTGGGTGTCTTATGGGCTGAACTGGTGGCCATGGCCAGTTACATTGGGGCTGCAGGTCCCTTGCAAAATAGAGCCAGGGCAACTGATTGATTGAATTTATGACAGGTGTTTATTTTTCCTTTAAATTTGAACAAACAATTCAGTTACAAGTATGCATTTATTAACACTAGATCTGGTTTACCACAGGAGTATGTTGTCTGCTGTGGAATCCATTTCCACCCAGCACCTTCGCTTGACTCTGGCCAGGCAGTTAGCAGAGGTGTTACTCAGAGGTTGCTCAGAGCATTCATACAAGTCTCCCAGCAAGGGTACGAAGAAACTTGGTAGGTTAGAAGGGCTGTGAAGGATTGATGGAGATTAATTTCTTATATTCACACTTACTTTCACCAAAGCCATTTTCCAAACTTCTTTTGCAGCAGAAGGGTATGTTTGAATATATTTTTCACATATTTCATCTTTTGCACTTGATGGTTTCTTCTATTCTGAACAGCTCTTTTAACATGTTTGTTAAGCCCCTAAGCTTTTGTTATTGCATGCTTTGCACTATTACTAAGTTCATTCAGCACAAAGATTGGTGTTGCAAGATGGTACCATCTATAAAGTCAAAGCATTGTTTTCTGCTTTAAATAGCCTTTTCTGGTTTGAAAACTGGTATTGTGCATGCAATCTTCATTTTGGCTTGTCTTGAAGTGAACATGACATGTTGATTTAAAAACCTGTTTGTCATGATGAGAGCCCAGTAGTGGTCTTGCAGGATGGATGTCAGGGAAAATATTTTCTATGCAACCCGTCTTCAAAGTTCATCACACCTGTACCTCCATCTGGAGATAACCCCTAAGGATTTGATAGTCTCTAGACAAGGCCTAAGCTCTTTCTTTGTATCAGTTTAAACTGTATTTCCTTTATTATCTTCAAATATGGAGAGCTGGTAATCAGTGATTGCTCCCCTCCTTCTACTACTATAAGCCAATGATAAAGAAACTGTCTCACATTAATGCAGCACAGACAACTATCCAAAGATTCTTCCAAGAGAGGTCTATGAAAGGGCATAAGGACAGAGGCCACCTACCATGGGGTTATGGGTTTCCAGTCTATGAAACTTGAGACATCAGTTATTATTGTTACTGTCATGATGTACTTTGAATAGCGAGATCATCACATAGAATTGTGCTGAAATGATTAAATTGTAGTGATATGATATTCATGATTATTAGCACTGAAAAATAGTTTTTTAAACATTTTGATAAAAAAGTAATTATTCAAACTTGTAGGTTAACCAATGCTCTACAACATATGTAGAAATAGATTACCTTAGTAAGAATAATTTTGTCTTATGTTATATCCTCTTTGTCTTTGGAATTTTTATAGATGAACGAAGCAAAAGCAGCTCTAGTCTGAAGACAGGGGAGAGTCCATGGAAGCCAAGGAAATACATGGGAATCAATCTATTCTTGCCCAAAAATATAAATGAAGAGGTTATTCTTCTTTTGCTCATTAGGTGATTTTGCTATATATTTCTGTTTCATATAATCTTGTTCAAGTTGAATTTTTATTTCATGATATTTTTAATCTGGGGAAGTTGATTTAATTGTCAAATTTCCTGTAAATAACAGTGAAGCAATGGCTGTACGAGAAGCTGTGCTAAGTCAGTCACCGGAGTTCAAAAATGCACGTGTTCATGCCTTTGACAATGCAACTGCTGTGTATGATCTTCTTTGCATTGCCCTGTCCCGCAGAAAGCAGTTTAAGATACTTCATGAGGTAAGTAAAGCTCTCTTTCCACCCTCATTCACTGCCTCACCTCTGTATTTTAGCTCAGTATTCGTAAATGAAACACCTCAAAGTGAACTCCGAACTGAAACCTGTGAAAAGTCTAGGGTAAAGTTATTACTGTAAATATAACAAAAGAAAAAATTAAAAGGTGTATAAATAAACTCAAGGTTAATAAAACACCAGGGCCTGACGGTTGGCATCCAAGAATCTTAAAGGAAATGAAAAATGAGATTGTTGTTCCATTAGAAATTATTTTCAAGAAATCCATTATATCCGGAGATGTCCCAAGAGAATGGAAGCTAGCTAACGTTACTCCCATATTCAAAAAAGGTGACAAAAAGAAACCAAATAACTATAGGCCTATAAGTTTGACTTCAATCGTAGGAAAAATAATGGAAACTATCATCAGAGATGCTATCGAACATCATCTAGATAGTAACCATTTGATAAATGATAGCCAGCATGGTTTCAGACGGAAACGTTCTTGCGTGACTAACTTACTCGAATTCTACAACACAGTTATCTCGAATTATGACAAAAGAAACAATATAGATTTAATATATCTAGAATTTGCAAAAGCTTTTGATACCGTCCCACACGAAAGACTACCTACTAAATTAGCTTTACACGGAATAAGTGGTAACCTATTAAGTTGGACAAGTAATTGGTTGAATGATCGAAAACAGAGAGTTGTTTTAAATGGAAAAATGTTACAAGTGGAGTTCCTCAGGGTTCCGTTCTTGGGCCACTTCTATTCATAGTATATATAAATGATATAGACCATGGACTAAAATCTACTGTTTCCAAATTTGCTGATGATACAAGACTGTGCAGAATGGCTAATGATCACTTAAACCAATTAGATATTCAAGAAGATTTAGATAAATTACAGCAATGGTCTGAAAAGTGGCTAATGAAATTCAACACAAGTAAATGCAAGGTAATGCACATAGGTAAAAATAACAGTAAGTACAAGTTATTTGGAAATTCGTTAACAAAAGTGGATAGTGAAAAAGATATCGGCGTAATTATCAGTAATGACCTCAAATCATCCAAGCAGTGTATTTCAGCCTCTGAGAAAGCAAATAAGATTCTAGGACTGATTGCGTGATCTTTTGATTTCAAAAGTCCATCACTCATTAACAAGCTATATAAATCGTTAGTTCGTCCACATTTGGAATATGCTGTTTCCGTATGGTCACCGAATCTCATTAAAGACATTGACAGACTGGAAAAAGTACAACGGCAAGCCACAAAACTGATTCCAAATATCAAAAGTAAATCATACGAAAATCGACTAAAACATATGAATCTGTTTTCCCTAAAAAAGCGTAGACTCAGAGGTGACTTGATACAGGTCTTTAAAACTCTAAAGGGAATTGACAACATCAAAAGTGACAAAATTTTCACATTGAATGAGAATCAGACAAGAAACAATGGTCTCAAAGTGTCCGGAAATAGATTCAATTTGGAAGTAGGTAGAAAGAACTTTGCCAACCGTGTAGTTAATGAATGGAATAAACTTCCTGCACAGGTAGTGCAATGTAGTTCAGTTCAAAGATTTAAGAATCATTTAGATAAACACCTAAGCAAGATGCTCTAATGATTATAATTTATTTTATATTATTTGTTTTTGTTTTATTGTCATTTGTCTGTTTGATTTTCATTTATCATTAGTTATATGTCAATTTATTATTATTCACTATTTACCTGTTTGTTTATTATCTAACTATACCTATGCATTTATTTATGTATTTTATTTGTTATTTACATTATCATAGTTTTTATTTATCATTTTATTATTATTATGATTTTTTTTTCTCGCATCCGACCAAGATATGGACCAAAAGGTCTCCTGTCGGCATGCTCCGCCTTTGTAATCCTTTGTAATCCTTTGTATTTCTCACACTATCCATCCTCATAACCCCTACCACACATTTTAAACATTCAATCTCAGACATCTTATTAATATTTCATCCCATTTTTTGTATATCTGTCCCATTTTTTTTCATACCAGTGGGCGAGATGCATGAGTGACCTTTCGTCCAGGAGGAGCCAATATAAGAGGGAGGGAGGGGGGGTGAATGGGAGTGGAGTATGTGGGGATGGAATGGGTGAGAGTGGATTTTATGCCTTTGTTTTTTGCCTCGTCTGGGGTATTGGTTGCATGTTATTGCAACAGAGTAGCATGCAGTTGATACTTTAGGGTCTATATGGGGCGCCCCTACAGACTAGAGCCACGCATAATTTTTTCTGTGATAGAGGAAAACTCTGTTCATAGAGAAATGATGATACTTTTATTATACTGCGACTGTCCCTCCGTTATGCTGTCCCCCAACCCCTTGTTACCGTCCTGTACCATTTCTCTGAACATTCATTTCCTTTTTTCGCCTACCCTGTGGAAGGGGAAGAGAATGCTACCACCAAGTCTTTCCACTTGAGTCGTAAGAGGCAACAAAAAATGGGATGGGGGATGGGATTAGGAGTCCTAAAAAAAGTAAAGGCATAAGAGGGTCTGGGAGTTTTCCAACCAGTACCCTAAGGTTTGGGTCTTTTTATGTGCATGGATGTGGTACAGATGAGAGTAAAAGGGAAGAGATAGGTAGTATGTTTGCAAGAAGAAAGATGGATGTGCTGGCTTTGAGTAAAACTAAAATGAAAGGGAAGGGTGAGTGTGAGTTTGGGAGTGTAGTTGGGAGTTACTCAGGAGTGAAGAGGGGACGAGGGAGAGAAGGAGTGGCTATACTAGTAAGTGAGGAGATAAGTAAGCATGTAGTGGAGTGGAAGGAGGTTTCATCAAGGTTGATGTGGATGAAGATGAAGCAGGGAAGGGAGGTGTGGGTTTTTATAAGTGCGTATGGGCCTGGTAGTGAGAAGAATGTAGAGGATAGGGAGGCTTTTTGGGTAGATATAAATGATTGCATAGAGGGATTAGGGAGAAATGTCAATGTAGTTGTATTGGGAGACCTTAATGCTAGGGTAGGAAATGAACCAATAGACGGAGTGATTGGGAAGTATGGAGTTCCAGGTAAAAATCATAGTGGAGATGTGTCTTAAAAGAGAGTTGATGATAGCAAATACAGTGTTTAGGAAGAAAGTCAAGCATAAGTACACATGGGAGAGGGTGGTGGATGGAAGGGTGGCAGATAGAGCATTAATGGACTATATAGTGGTGACCAGGAGTATGGTAGGAAGAGTTAAGGATGTACATGTTCTAAGGGGAGAGAGTGGAGGAATATCAGATCATTTTCTGGTGGAAGTTAAATTGAGAGTGGGGAATAGGTGGAGAAAGAGGAAAAGGGCAGAAGGTAGGGAGGTACTTAGAGTGAACTGCTTAAATGAGAAAGAAAAGGAGAATGAGTATAAGAAGAAGCTGAGAGAGGAGTGGGAGGGAGTGAAGGATAGAGTAGAACTAGGAGTGGAGGAGGAATAGGTATGGTTCAAGGAGGGAGTCATAAGGTGTGCAAAGATGGTGTGTGGAACAAGGAGGGCGGGAGGAAATAGAAGGAAGGGTAGTGAGTGGTGGGATGAGGAAGCAAAGAAGGGTGTAGAAGAGAAGAAAGAGGCATTCATAGATTGGCTACAAATTAGGACGAGGGAGTCATATGAGAGGTACAAAGTAAAGAGAAGGGAAGTTAAGCATAAGATAAAGGAAGCAAAGAGAAGAGCAGATGTGAAATGGGGTAAGAGTATGACAGAAATTTTTGAAAGTAATAAAAAGATGTTTTGGAAAGAAATTAAAAGAGGAAGAGGAGATGAATCAAGTAGAGAAGAAAAGGTAAAAGGTGCAGATGGAGAGAAGATAATGGAAGAGAAGGCAGTTAGAGGAAGGTGGGCAGAGTGTTTTATGGAGTTGCTAAATGTGAAGGAGGATAGGGAGGTAAAGATAGTTGCAGTGGGAAGCGCTAAGAAAATGAGGTACAGTGATGGTGGACTGGCTGGTGAGGTTATTCATTGTTTGTTTTAGAGAGGAGTACTGGAGGAGTGCCTGTATAGTTCCACTTTAGAAGGGAAAGGGGGACAAGTGTGAGTGTAGTAGTTTCAGAGGGATCAGCTTGTTGAGTGTAGTTGGAAAGGCTTATGGGAGGGTCTTCATTGAGAGGATTAGGAAAGGAAGAGAGGGAGTAATTGGTGAGGAACAGTGTGGTTTTAGGACAGTTAGGGGTTATGTAGATCAGATTTTTGTGGTAAGACAGATATGTGAGAAAGCTATAGGAAAAGGTATCTAGGTACATTATGTTTTTCTTTAATACCATAAACTACAATGCACTTTTTTTATCCACTGTGTCTCTGACACAATTTTCTTTTTCCTTAATTACTTTAATTACCATTTCTTTAGCATTTTCTTCCACTTGTACTATTTCTTTAAAAGTAATTTTTTGGTTTTCTTGTTCCACTTTCTGTTGATTTTTTATTTCTTGGAGATCTGCCTCTTTAATAGTTTCACCAACTTCCTTGGTTACCATTTGTATTTGTTCTATCACTTCTTTTTTCAAAGCCTCATTTTTGTTTTTATCTTAATTTTTCATTCTTTTATTTTCACTTCTGACCATGTTTAATTCCTTTTTTAAATCATTAAGGTCCCTGTTAGTCTAATCATTAGCTCTTTTTAGTTGGTTCAACTCTCTGTACATTGCCCTGTATTCAGCTTTCAGATCCATTAGTTCCTCTATCAATTCAGCAATATCCCAATTTCTTGGGACATTTTTATACAGTGAGACCTCTCATTAACGGACGTTAATTAGCTGTGGTTGCGGTGTTTTCGGTGTTTTGGAGTGGTTTTTGGGTGGCATAGTGATTGCACGCACTAAACAACAGCACCAAAACACAACAAAAACACCGCAAACAGCTAATTAACATCCGTTAATGAGAGTTCTCACTGTACCTAGATTCTCTTTCCAATTCTAAACCTCTACCAAATATTCCATTTTCTTCTATAAACCCTGAAAATGCAGTATTATCCAACCTTTGAGTAGGTTTTGGGGGATCAATCATACAAGATTTCTTAGGTATGACCCCCAGCGGTGATTCCACTCTGCTTACATCCAAAGATCTTTTCATTGGTTCACTTTTTCCTCTTTTTCCTTTATCATTCCCCTTTTTGTGTATTTAACAATAATGTTAATGATTTTATAATGATGTTAATAATGTTAATGATTGTGTATTTAACACTAATGTTAATGATGGAATGGGTGGGGGTGATTTTGTGCCTTTTTCTTTTTGGCTACCTCCCTTGTAAGGGGGAAAAAGCCTTGGTATATGTATGTATGTAACACTAATGTTGTATACTCTATTTTATCACTTCAGTCACTCGATTAACATAACTCTCTTTCTCGAATGTAAATACAACCAGGTATTTCCTTCGAATTTATCAAAAGAATGATGTACATCAGAGCTCATTTTTAGCCATCCATTCCCGCCTGTGATTCGCGCTCATGTGGTATAGTTCTTTGTTGTACTGAAACCAGTATATATTTTTCAGGTGTTTGAGAGAGCAATGAAATTTTCTTTTGAAGAAACTCATGTTTGGCAGCAGTTTGGTCTGGCATTAACCAGTGGTATGCACAGTTCTCGAGCAGTACTTGTCCTGAGGGAAGTGAATAGACTGCTGCCAAATGAACCTCATTATTGTCTTCTTGCTGCTAAAGTGTACTTCCAGAGACTCAACAAGGTAAAAATACCCAGATTATATGTATTTACTTTGCAGGAATTATCATTGTTTTTACTCGCTAGATTTAAAACTGTTTAAAGAAATTTGATTGAAATACATGCCTATATATAAATGATGGTACATTATAATATATATATATATATATATATATATATATATATATATATATATATATATATATATATATATATATATATATATATATATATATATCACAGGAAACCCACAGTCAGAGAAAATAAACTTTGAGTGAAAGAAGATTCCTATATTTCAGCTATGAACTGTAGCCCTATATATATAGAGTAGGGAGTGAATCAATACATGGAGTAGTAGGGAGGTTTGGTGTGGCAGATAATAGTCTTAGTGGAGAAAAGATGGAGATGTGTTTAGAAAGGGAGTTGATAATAGTAAACATGGTGTTTAAGAAGAGAGCCAAGCTCAAGTATACATGGGAAAGAGTGGTGGATTGAAGGGTTTTGATAGGGCATTAATGGACTTTGTAGTGGTATCCTAAGGAAGGATAAGAATTCTGGATATTCATGTTTTCAGGCGAGAGAGTGGGGGAAGGGTCGGATAATTTTTGTTGTAGTAGAAGGGAAAGTGAGGAAGGATGGGAGAGGACAGAAGACAGGGGTGAATGGAGAATGGTTGTATATGGATGATACTGTGATGCATGAGGTGAAATGGGTGGGGGTGGGGGGTGAGGGAGCATGTGTGAGAAATAATTTGATACAGCCTGAAGGGATTTCTCCAGTCTTCCCTTTTTCTGCATGAGGGATGTGCTGTGGATGTGCTGTGTCTTGTGACACTGCTTCTGACCCAGGGCAGTGGGCGAGATGCAGGGATGTCCTGTCATCCAGGAGGTGCCAAGAGAGAGGGAGGGAAGAGGGTGGATGGGAGTGGAGTATGATAGGGATGAAATGGGTGGGAGTGGTTTTTATGTCTTTGTTTTTTTTTGGCTATCTCCCTTATAAAGGGGAAAAAAGCCTTTGGTATATGTATGTATAGAAGGGAAATTGAGAGAGCAGGAAAAATGGAGGAGGAAGAAAAGGGTGGGAAGTAGAAAGGTGGTGAGAGATAGCAAATTGAATGAGAGGGAAAAGGAGAAAGAATACCAGGAGGAACATAGAGAAGTGTGTGATGTGGTGATGGATAGGGGGAGGTAGGAATAGAAGAGAAATAGGTATGTTGTAAAGAGGAGGTGACAAAGTGTGCTAAGGTGATATGTGAGACAAGGAGGATGGGAAGGAATAGGAAGAAGGGTAGTGAATGGTGGGATAGAGAGGTGAAGGCAGTGGTAGAAGAGAAAAAGAAGTGTATGTGAATTGCAAAGTAGAACTGGGGATGCATATGAGAGATATAATAAAAGAGGAGAAGCAAAATATAAGATGAGTGAAACAAAGAGCAGATGTAATATGGGGTAGGAATTTTATAAAAAAGTTTCAAAAGAATTGAAAAAAAATTGGAAGGAAGTGAAGAGAGTGAGGGGAGAGTGAATCAGTTAGAGAGGAAAAGGTAAAAGGTGCAGATGGACAGATGTTAATGGAAGTGAAGAATTGTGAAAGATTGATGAATCAAATATCTTAAAGTTTGACTTCAGATCTAGAGGGTGTATGTCAAACCTTTTAAGCTTTTACTTGAAAGTAGTTGATATGCTGCAAGAAGGACTTGCAAGATGTGCTGCAAGAAGGAAGGGTGGGTGGACTGTGTGTACCTCTGCCTAGAGAAGGTTTTTGATAAAGCAGCCCGAAGGGATTTCTCCCCGTCTTCTCCTTTTCTGCACGAGGGGATGGAGAGGGGGGGGTTGCCAATTTAATGAAGCAGCCTTGCTGTGGATGTGCTATGTCTTGCGACACTGCCTCTTACCCAGGGCAGTGGACAAGATGCAGGGATGACCTGTCATCCAGGAGGTGCCAAGATAAGAGAGAAGGTAGAGGGTGGAGGGGAGTGGAGTGTGTTGGGGATGGAATGGGTGGGAATGGTTTTTGTGCCTTTTCTTTTTGTACCCCAAAAAGAAATGCATATTTAAAAATACACAGGGAAGAAAAAAGAAACTATGAAAAAGACATAATAGACAAATGTAAGAATCAACCGAAATTATGTAGGCCTATATAAATGGTAAATTAAAAAATAAACAGGAAATAGTAAAACTACATCAGGGGAATACAGAATATATAGAAGATATAGAAATGGCTGAAATTATGAACAAAAATTTCAAATCTGTATTCTCAAATGAAAATACACACAATTGGGATGAAGGAAAGGGAGGAAGATACCCCCCCCCAATGAAAGAAATAATTGTGACACAGAAAGAAATAAGGGACCAAATGATAAACCTTGATGTCAGAAAATCACACAGACTGGATGAAATTGCAAACTGAATACCTAAAGAATGTATAGATGAACTAATGGACAAAATATACAAGATAATAAATTGCTCACTCAAAGAAGGAAAGGTACTGCACAGTAAGGCCCAACAGTCAAAGCTGTTTCGACCTTACTCTATTGTTTAATGATTTCCCTTCCCTCTTTCCCTCATCCACTTGAGAAATAAATGGAATAACTTTCTTGGCAGATTAATTTTTGGAAGGTGAGGTTGCTAGCCTGGAACACTCCTTATCCTGTCATACACGTATAATGACTTGCAGGGAATATGTGGGCAATGTTTCTACTGACCTTAATATCAAATTTTCCTTGTTTGTGTGAGAAAATTTCTTATCCAAAAGGACTGACATCAGCAGTCAAGTGGACTATAAATATTGATATCATTGATTGGCCCAGTTTTCAGATGGTGAAGAATAAAAGTATATATATTTTTTATGTTTCAGATTGAAGAAGGGTTAGAGTGGGTGGCAAAGGCTCTGAAATGTGCAGAAGAAAAGAGCAATAGTGCTTTTATCTCTCGCTGCCTTGTGTACCAGGGTATTGGTTTGATGCTCAAAGCACACCATACACAGAGAAGACAAGACCACCAGATGCTTCGATCAAAAGCATTTGATGCTTTTCTGAAGTAAGTTACCACACTGATACATAAAAATATATGTACCAAAAGACCCTTTTTCCCTTATAGATGGGCAGCTGAGTCAAATTATGCACATCAACACAAATAAAACCCTTTCAACCATCTTGCCTGTCTCACCATCTTAGGGATGAAAGGTTGCCTCATCCTCCCCACCATACTGTTTTAGGGAAAACCAGTACAGTGAGGTACAGCCCTTCCTTAGCAGGCCCTAGTTGTTGTTGTTGTTGTTGTCGTTCCCTAGACTGTCTGTCCGAGCAGTCCCGTCTCCCCAAGGAATGCTACTGCCGAAACTGGGTTTTCCCACAAATCCTTTATAGAGTGTATGTTGTGTTGTTTGCGTGCATGATTGTGTATAATGCAGTCTTCCATTATGTGCTGTATGGTATGGGGTGAAGTGTTACATCCTGGGCAGCTGTTCACAATGCGGTCATCCAGCCTCTTCTGGTAGCTTAGAAGTGCTGGGTGGTGGCCACACCGCAGTCTGGCCAAGTGGACTCTGTCCTTTCGTGAGAGAGAGGATTCAGAATGGTGGATATCAGGGGGTCTGGCATGCAGCAGTGTGTTGTCTTTCAGTGTGTTAATGGAGCAGTGTGTGATATGATTATGAATATGTTTCCGGAGGCTGGTATTTGGTGGTTGTGGAGGAAGAGAAGAGAGTATTTGTGCGTAATAAAGGTCTTTGGGTGTTGTTTTAATGTTTCTTGGTGTGTGTGGGTGTTCTGCTATGTAGTGTAGCGGGTGTGATGTGTTTGTGGTGGCTGCGGCAAGTGTTTGTGTGCCTCTCATGTCGAGGTGGTCCTTGACTTTGAGGACTTTTGTTTCATGGTGTAAATGGTCTGTTGGTGTTGTATTTGTGCAGCCTGTAATTGTTTTTAGGGCTTTGTTTTGTATGATTTGAAGGGTGTTGTGGTGTGTCTCACTGAGATTAGGAGCCCATGCAGGACTCGCATAATTCAACACTGAGCGTATGCATTGTTTGTATATTGTTATATTAGTTTCTTTGTTTTGTCCAAATGTCGTTCCAGTGATTGACTTAAGTGCGTTAAGTCTAGGTGTGCATTTGTTTTTTATGTTTGTGATGTGTTGTTTGAAAGACATGGATGTATCGTATGTTACACCAAGAATTTTCGGTGTGTTTGTGTGTGGTATTAGAGTGTTGTTGATGTAGAGATGAGGTATGTATTTGTGTTCTATTGTACAATTGGTGAGAAGTGTTGCTGTAGATTTGGTTGGAGCTATTTGGAGTCTGTTTGTGATGAACCATGTGTTGAGTGTATCAAGGTATGGCTGGATTATTTCTGCAGCTTTGTCTGTGTTATGATGTGTGCATGTGATTGTTATGTCGTCTGCATAGGAAGAGATTTGTATTTCTGAGGTGTCTGGTGTGGGTAAGTCATGCATGTATAGATTAAATAGTGTGGGGGATAGAACTGAGCCCTGTGGTACTCCATTCTTAATGTTTCTGATGTGCGATGATTGGCCATTATATGACACGTAAGCATTCCTACCTGCCAGATAATTGGCCAGCCATCTTTTGGTGTTATTGTGCATGTATGTGTTATATATTTTATTTGTTAGGTTGTGGCGGGGGATAGCATCAAAAGCTTTACTAATGTCTAATGTTATGAGAAGTGTTCTGTGGTGGGGCCTATCTGAATTGATGCCATCTAAAATTCTTTGTGTGAGGTTTATCAGAAGAGTGTTTGTGGAGTGTAGTGGCCTAAAACCGTGTTGTGAGTCAGCAAGGGGAATATGTGGTGTGACAAGTTTAAGTATTAGGCGCTCAATGACTTTAGAGGGGGTGCAGAGAAGTGTGATTGGGCGGTGCGATGTTGGGATTGTTGGGTCTTTGTTTGGTTTTGGAATGGTGATTATTTTACCATGCTTCCAGATGTCAGGTATAGTGTTGTGTGAATAGCTGTAGTTTGCAATGTTTGTGAGTGCGTGTATACCTTGTGGTCCAATGTGTTTTAGGTGGATGTTGCTTATGTTATCAGGGCCACAGGCAGATGAGTGCTTGAGATTATGTATTATGAGTCTGTGGGGAAGTCTTTCTTACGTCGAATGGTGCGTCGGTCGTCAGGGTGAGAAGTGAGATGGCTTGTCTGTGCAAAATGACGTATGAGTGCGTTTGCTTGTTGTCTGTTTGAGGGTAGATTATCTGTTGTTGTGATTATTGCTGCGTGAGAGCGTGTAGTGTTACCGTTGGATAGTGTAATGCTGTTGAGTGTTTTGTACAATTTGCTGGTGTTTGTTTTGTGATCAAGTGCATTGATAAAGTTTTGCCAATTTTGTGTTTTTTGTTAGTGTATTTTATTAGCAATCACAGTGTTTAGTGTTTGTATTTGGTATGCTATGTTTTGAGGGATAGGTGTGGGGGTATCGTGTTTAAGTGTGTCACGTTGTCTGATGTGGTCTTGGATTTCTGGTGTGAAGTTGGGGTTGTGTGATTTTCTGTTGCCTCTAGGGATGTATCTCTTGTCTGCGTTTTGTATGATTGTATTAAAAGTGTGCACAGCATTGTTTATGTTTGTGATTGGTGTACTGTTAAGTGTTTCAAAATGTTGTTCTGTCTCATTAGTAAAAGCTTCCCAGTTAGCTCTCTTGTAATTGGTGTATGTGTGTCTGTGGCCAACTGGGGTGCATCTTGTTTTGGTGGTGATGATGATTGGAAGGTGGTCAGAACCAAGGGTTCCGACCACTCTCCATGATGTTGTTGGGGATAGGCAGGGGGAGCAGAAGGTGATATCAGGAGAGGAGGGAGTGTAGAGGGCTTGGTGTGGGATATGTGTATGATTATGTGTGTTGTTCATGATAGTCAATGTGTCAAACTGAGTCTGTATATCAAGCCCTCTGTCTGTGTCAGGGTTGTCGACATACCAGGCAGACGACTTGGCGTTGAAGTCACCACCCATGATCAGGTTGGGGATTGAGGCTAGTTGGCTAAATTGAGGCCTGAAGGTGTTTGGAACTGTGGGGGATGATTGTGGGGGAATGTACATGTTAACTATTGTCAGTGTTGATTTGTTGCCTGTGCGGATTCGAATGGATTGGATTTCTGTTGTGTTATCTGTGGTAGGGAGGAGAATTTTGGTTGTGGCACTTGTGTCCACAAAACAGATGGAGTGATGGATCAGGGTGATGAGTCCACCGCCATTGCCGTCGGTCCGGTCTTGTCTGATGGTGGTGTAATTATGAAATGATGGTGTTTTGTGTGAGTGTCTTAGTTTTGTTTCTTGTATAATCGCAATGTGTATGTTGTGTTGTTTAAGAAAGTGTTCAAGTTCATGTTTTTTCGTGTTAATACCGTCAATGTTGTGTTGTAATATGTTGATGTTGTGTGTTTTGTATGTGTTGTATGATGCCGTTTGGGGTTGAGGTTGGGGTGGTAATGGGGAAGGTGTAGGATCTGGGTTAGAGGGAGGGAAAGGAGAGATCGGGGACAAAGGAAGGGGAGTACTGATCGGGAGTAAGGGCAAAGGGAAATTGGGAGTGGGTAAGGGTGCTGGCTGTGGTTGGGGAGGTGGGAGTGGGGTTACTGGAGGGCAGGTAGAACATGTCCAAGTGTTTGTGTATTGGTTTGTGTCAGCAAGTGTTGTACAAGTGAGGTGGGCCCAGTTTTTGCACATATTGCACTGAACTGAGCCCTTTGTCTGTCTGCTCGAAGTAATGGGTTTAGAGCATGTTGGGCATGTGTATTTTGTGGTGGGCCCAGGATTGCTCTCTACATCTCCGGCTAAAAGTAGAAGAAGAGGGGTGATCGCCGGAAAATCACCCCTCGGTGCAGAAAAAACGTAACATTGCATGTTGGGAAAAAGGATTGTGGTACTCCCCAAGGCAGGCGTAGCTCCTCTTGGGGATCGGTGCCACCTGCGTAGAGCTGATGGCCAGGGGTGGTTGCTGCTGTTTGGCCCCCAACTCTTGGGGTTGGGGGGTGGTCCCACGACGTAGACGCTGCAGCTCCAGGACCGCAGGCCCTAGTAGATGGAGCTGGTTAACTCTCCACTGCTTCATCATAGAGTGGCTTCCCCTGTCCTCATCTACTCATTTGTAAAATAGATAAGAACATCTCTTTGGGCCACATCATCCCTTCAACCATTCACAATCTTCCATTCATAGAATATGGCAGTGTGTTGAAGGTATTTAGTGATTTTGTAAAGCAAGATGATTATATGTTAAATGATCTATCAATCCATTGCCTCAGGCTTCTCTTGCAAGAAACCCATGACTCCCAGATAAGTAGCAACAGCTACCTGATTGGCCCACATGTTTTCAAGGAAGAGAAATTGTGTCATTATCTGGACTATTGGTTCCATGTTAATGTGGGGTTAAAAGCTGCTTAGTTGCATGCAGCTGATACTCTAGGGTCTGTATGGGGTGCCCCTACAGACCAGAGCCACATATCATTTTGTCTGTGGTAGAGGAAATCTCAATTCATAGAGAAATGATGATACTTTTTAGTACTGTGGCTCCCCATGCACTATCCTGTCCCCCCACTCTTGTTACTGTAAAAAAAAAGTAAAGGCATACCCCATCTGGGATATTGGCCCCTGTCTGGGGTATTGGCTGCATGCTATTGTGGCAAAGTAGCATGCAGTTGATATTTTAGGGTCTATATGGGGTGCCCTTATGGACCAGAGCCACACATCATTTTGTCTGTGATAGAGGAAATCTCTGTTTATAGAGAAATGATGACACTGTTATTATACTGCGCTGTCCCTGTGTTGTTATGCTGTCCCCCCACCCCTTGTTACTGTCCTGTACCATTTCTCTGAATGTTCATTTCCTTTTTTTTGCCTAACCCTGTGTTGGGGGAAAAGAATACTGCCACCAAGTACTCCCTTTTGAGTTGTATGAGGCAACAAAAAATGGGATGGTGATAGGACTAGGAATCCTCCTACCTGTAACCCCAAAAGGGACATTCCTAAAAAAAGTAAAGGCATATGAGGGTCTGGGAGTTTTCCAATCAGTACCCTAAGGTTTGGTTCTTTTAATATGTGTGGATGTGGTACAGATGAGAGTAAAAGGGAAGAAATAGGCAGTATGTTTGTGAGAAGAAAGATAGATGTGTTGGCATTGAGTGAAACTAAGTTGAAAGGGAGGGGCAAGTGTGAGTTTGGGAGTGTAGTTGGGAGGTTCTCAGGAGTGAAGAGAGGACGAGGGAGAGAAGGGGTGGCTATACTAGTAAGTGAAGAGATAGGTAAGTGTGTAATGGAGTGGAAGGAGGTTTCTTCAAGGTTAATGTGGATGAAGGTGAAACTGGGAAGGGAGATGTGGGTTTTTGTAAGTGCATATGGGCCTGGTAGTGAGAAGAGTGTAGAGGAAAGGGAGGCTTTTTGGATGGATTTAAGGGAGTACATAGAGGGATTAGGGAAATATGTCAATGTTATTGTATTGGGAGACCTTAATGCTAGGGTAGGAAATGAACCAATAGATGGAGTGATTGGGAAGTGTGGAGTTCTAGGAAAAAATCGTAATGGAGAGTTGATGGTGGAGATGTGTCTAGAAAGAGAGTTGATAATAGCAAATACAGTGGTACCTCTACGCAATTAATTTTTTCTATACACCTCCACATGAATAGAAATTTACATAAATGGAAACGCTATTTCCCATTGAAATCAATGTTAATTCAATTAATCCGTTCCCGACCTCGAAAAAGTCTACTTTTTTCCCTCTGATATGATGAAGCCTGTCACCAAATATACATAAATAGGTATGATTATGATGTCCCTGCAACATTAATGCCAAAAAATAAATGTTAAAGACCACTTACAAGGTAAAAAATATAATGAAAAAAGCAATCTTTTGTACCTACCAATGGTAAGGCTTGCAGCTGGCATAAGAAAGGGTAGAGTGCCAAAGGACTGGAGGAGTGCCTGTGTACCGTATTTTCCGGCGTATAGTGCGCGACTTTTTTCCGTTGGAAGAGCCTAAAAATGGGGGGTGCGCATTATCTACGGCCTACGATAAAAATTCTGCGGCCGTGTGTGTAATTTTTTTCACAACAACGTGACGATGTTGGCCGTCACAAAGTCGGGACGGCACACTTCTCCGTGACGTTCCGTGAGAACAAGAAGAACAGCCATGGTGACATGAAAGAATATGCCAGCATGGGCTACCGTATATAAATATTTGGTATAGGTAGGTATCTATCGAATCTTATTTTTCATGCTTAAATAGGCCTAAACACCATGAAACATGATCAATATTCACGATATTTGCCCATGTTCACAGCATAGTTTGAATTTTTATGTTGGCTTTGTTGCTTCACTTTAGGTATGGTACAAATTACGTTGCGGCTGTTCATAAACTCGTGTCAAACACCTTACTACAACACCCTCTTTCGGGAGTTATATTAACTAAACGTCACCTCGATGAGAGACTTTCCTATTTCATCACTGTCATTGCAGGTTCAAAGCTAAAACGAAACAGTCTGTAGTTTCAGTATTAAATAAAAAATGGTAAAGACGAATTATTTCCTCAAGATATAAAATGAAAATTTTCTGTAAAAATCCCGAAATTTTTCTGTATATTTTACTTTCAATAAACTTTTTTTAGATCATATTTCCTACAAACTATTTAAGCTACAAAGTAATAAGGGACCAACGCACAACATGAGTCATATACCGATACATGTAGTTCCGACTTTTTCTTAGTTGTGTCCTGATTGATGCCTAAACCGACACTTAATTTAGTGACAAATCAACAGATTTCCCAGCGGTGGCTCTAGCCAATGAAAAGTACTTCTCCATGTAACCTCGTTCATATGATATAAATACCGAGGTAAAACTGCGTTATAGACAAATGCGATCGGGCATGCGCGTTATACGTCAGTGCACGCTATCTGTGTACTGAGATAACGAAGTGCATGGGTGCGCATTATAACCCGATGCGCATTTTAAGCCGGAAAATACGGTAGTTCCACTTTACAAGGGAAAAAGAGACAAGTGTGGTTGTAGTAGTTTCAGAGAGATCAGTTTGTTAAGTGTAGTTGGGAAAGTTTATGGGATGGTTGATTGAGAGGATTAGGAGAGGAGCAGAGGGAATAATTGGTGGGGAACAATGTGGGTTTAGGGCAGGTAAGGGTTGCATGGATCAGATTTTTGTGGTAAGACAGATATGTGAGAAAACTATAGGAAAAGGTAAGGATGTTTTTTGGGCTTTTATGGATTTGGAAAAGGCTTATGACAGGGTAAACAGGAAGGCACTGTGGGAAGTATTGCAGATATATGGGATAGGAGGAAAGCTGTTAAAAGCAATCAAGAATTTTTACAAGAGTATTAGAGCCTGATAGACTGGAGGAAGTGGATAGTTTTAGATACTTGGGTGCGAATATAGCAGGAAAGGGAGTAATGGAGGTGGAGGTAGACTGTAGACTGAGAGAAGCAAGTAAATGCCTTGGAGGATTAAAAAGTGTAATGAGAAATAGATATTTGGGAATGGATGCTAAGAGGAGATTGTATGAAGGAGAAATTGTGCCGACAGCAGTGTATGGGGTAGAAACATGGAACATAAGAGAGGAGGAGTTTGAATGTGTTTGAGATGAGGTGCCTGAGAAGTATTATAAGAATTACTATGCTGGTTAGAGTGAGAAATGAGGTGAAGAGGAGAACGGGAGTGGAAAGGGAGTTGAGAGATAGGGTTAATGAAAGAGTATTGGGATGAAATAGAGGAAACTGTATGGAAATGAAAAAGTATTAAAGGGACTAAGCGCAGACATGCTTTAGGAAGACAGCATATTATATGTTTGAAAGATAGAAATGGAGAAATCATTAACTGCATAGACAGAATGGTAAAGAGAGTAGAGGAATTTTACCAAGAGCTTTACTCATCGAAGACCGTTGTTGAGTCAGTAAATTCATCTGTAGGCGTTAGTAGTGTACCAGAGATTACAAAGGAAGAAGTAGAATTTGCTCTAAAAAATTAAGGGGATGGAGAGGGGCAGTCACCGATGTAATGAAGTTGCCTTACTATGGATGTACTGTGTCTTGTGACATTGCTTTTGACCCAGGGCAATGGGCGAGATGCAGGGATGACCCATCATCCAGGAGGAACCAAGATAAGAGGGAGAGAAGGGGGTGAATGGGAGTGGAGTATGTGTGGATGGAATGGGTGGGAGTGGATTTTGTGCCGTTGTTTTTTGGCTACCTCCCTTGTAAGGGGGAAAGGGCCTTTGACATATGTATGTATATATGTTTGGGGATGACTAGGATGAGTTTCTAGGTCTGTTTTAGTGACCAGGCACTGGCCCCTTGGGGCTGCACCTTTGGGTGTAGGTGGGAAAAAATGTTGAATTTGAGGGAATTCTGATATACAGTACTGCTGGAAATAAGGCATTGATACTTCACAGGATGTGTGTATATAGATTCCTCCACAGTGTTGCCTCTTGCAAGCTGCACACAGCAATACTATATAATGATTCATTTCAGTTGACATAGCTTTTAGATAAATATCAACAAAGAAAAAAAAACAGGTGTTGCAGAGGATATTGGCAGTGTAGCTTTATCATCTTAGGACCATTAGGACATATATGATACTTCTAAAGATGCATTTTGCTCATGTTAGGCTGTTTAATTTGCTTTAGAGGAATCTTTTGTCTGTATGTAGTGGTAAATAGGATTATGATAGGAAGAGTTAGGGATGTACATGTGCTAAGGGGAGAGGGTGGGGGAATATCAGATCATTTTCTGGTGGAAGGTAAGTTGAGAGTGGAGGATAGATGGAGGAAGAGGAAAGGGACAAAAGGTAGGGAGGTGCTTAGAGTGAACTCTAAACGAAGAGGAAAAGGAGAAGGAGTACAAGAGGAAGCTGAAGGAGGAGTGGGAGGGAGTGAAGGATAGAGTGGAGGTAGGTGTGGAGGAGGAATGGGGATGGTTCAAGGAGGGAGTCACAAAGTGTGCAAGGATGGTGTGTGGAACAAGAAGGTCAGGAGGAAATAGAAGGAAGGGTAGTGAATGGTGGGATGAGGAAATGAAGAAGGTTGTAGAAGAGAAGAAGCGAGCTTTCACAGATTGGTTACAAATTAGGACGAGGGAGTCATATGAGACGTACAGGGAAAAGAAAAGAGAAGTAAAGAAAAAGGTAAAGGAGGCAAAGAGGAGAGCAGATGTAAAATGGGGTAAGAGTATGACAGAAAATTTTGAAAGTAATAAAAAGATGTTTTGGAAAGAAATTAAGAGAGGAAGAGGAGGCGAATCAAGTGGGGAAGAAAAGGTGAAAGGTGCAGATGGAGAGATGATAATGGAGGAGGGGGCAGTAAGGGGAAGATGGGCAGAATACTTTAGGGAGTTGCTTAATGTGAAGGAGGATAGGGAGGGAAAGATAGCTGCAGTGGGAAATGCTAAGAAAATGAGAGTGATGAGTGAGGAAAATGGAGGAGAAATAAGGAAGGATGAAGTGAAGGCAGCAGTTAAGATGATGAAAGCAGGTAAGGTCACCTGGTCTGGATGGATGCCATGCAGAATGTCTAAAAAAAGGAGGTATAGTGATGGTGGACTGGTTGGTGAGGTTATCTAATGTTTGCTGGAGAGAAGGTAGAGTGCCAGAGGACTGGAGGAGTGCGTGTATAGTTCCACTTTACAAGGGAAAGGGGGACAAGTGTGAATGTAGTAGTTTCAGAGGGATTAGCTTGTTAAGTGTAGTTGGGAAGGCTTATGGGAGGATCTTGATTGAGAGGATTAGGAGAGGAACAGAGGGAGTAATTGGTGAGGAACAGTGTGGGTTTAGGACAGGTAGAGGTTGTGTAGATCAGATTTTTGTGGTAAGACAGATATGTGAGAAAGCTATAGGTAAGGGGAAGGATGTTTTCTGGGCCTTTATGGATCTGGAAAAGGCTTACGATAGGGTAGACAGAAAGGCACTGTGGGAGGTTATGCGGATATACGGGATAGGAGGAAATCTTCTGGGAGCTGTCAAGAGTTTTTATGAGAGTAGTAGAGCTTGTGTCAGGATAGAAATGGAGAGAGTGAGTGGTTTGAGGTAAAGGTGGGACTTCGTCAAGGATGCGTTATGTCACCCTGGCTGTTCAACTTATACATGGATGGGGTGGTGCGAGAGGTGAATGCAAGGGTAGTGGGTCAGGGATTGGAGATGGTTAAGGAAAATGGAGAAAAGTGGGAGGTGAGCCAGCTGTTGTTTGCGGATGACACTGCGCTTGTGGCAGGATTGGAGGAGGGATTGAGGAAGCTGGTGACAGAGTTTGGGAGAGTGTGTGATAGAAGAAAGCTGAAGATAAATGTGGGTAAAAGTAAGGTGATGAGATGTACAAGGGGTGAAAGTGGCAGTAATCTGGAAGTGAGCATTAAGGGAGAGCAACTGGAGGAAGTGGATAGTTTTAGATATTTGGGTGCAAATGTGGCAGGAAAGGGTGGAGTGAAGGTGGAGGTAGAATGTAGATTGAGAGAAGCGAGTAAATGCCTTGGTGGTTTAAAAAGTGTAATGAGGAATAGGAATCTGGGAATGGATGCTAAGAGGAGACTGTATGAAGGAGTGATTGTGCCAACAGCACTGTATGGAGCAGAAACATGGAACATGAGAGAGGAAGAGAGAAGGAGTTCGAATGTGTTTGAGATGAAGTGTCTGAGAAGTATGATGGGGGTTACTAGGCTAGATAGAGTGAGAAATGAGGAAGTGAGGAGGAGAACAGGGGTGGAAAGGGAGCTGGGAGATAGGGTTGATGAAAGAGTATTAGGATGGTTTGGACACATGGAAAGAATGAGTGAAGAAAGACTAGTAAAGGAGGTATGGAAGGCAGATGTGGAGGGAGTGAACATGAAGGGACGTCCTAGGATGAGGTGAATGGATGGGGTGAAGGGGGCTTTGGGGAAGAGGGGAATGTCTGTTGAGGAAGGACGGGAGAGGACAGAAGACAGGGGTGAATGGAGAATGGTTGTATATGGATGATGTTGTGATGCATGAGGTGGATTGGACGGGGGAATGGGGGTGAGGTAGTGTGTGTGAGCAAAAAGTTTTGACGCAGCCCGAAGGGATTTCTCCCCGTCCTCTCCTTTATATGGGGGGACGGAGAGGGGGGGTCGCCGATTTAATGAAGCGGCCTTGCTGTGGATGTGCTGTGTCCTGCGACACTGCTTCTGACCCAGGGCAGTGGACAGGGTGCAGGGATGACCCGTCATCTAGGAGGTGCTAAGATGGGAGGGAGGGTGGAGGGGTGTGGAGTGTTTTCGGGGATGAATTGGGTGGGAATGTTTTTTGTGCCTTGTCCTTTTTGGCTACCCCCCTGGTAAGGGGGAAAAAAGCCTTGGTATATGTATGTATGTATGTATGTACATTCATACACCAGAAGGTCTATTCATTCTTATGAGGGTGTGTCTTAGCCCAAGTATACACCCACCCTTTACTTATCCCACACCCATCCAACATCCATTTGTTGCCCCTTCTATCTCAACTCCTTGTAGGTGAAGGGTCATCCCTGTCCCCTTCCCACTGCTTGGGTCAGATCCAGTTTTGGGAAAATGAACTACTTGATCTTGAGGATATTCTTTGAAGATGCCAACTGGGAGATACTGATGAATACTACTACGAGCCCTATGAAGAAATAGGAACGTTTTCTATATTTTTGCTCCTTGGGTGTGAAGAAACATTTGCTGGGTATGAATAGGAGGAAAAATGATAAAAAATAAATGAGTTGGACAATAATCCACTCTAGGTATGAATATGTAGCTGTGGTGTAGTTCCCACACAAAGTGAAAGATCAAGACAATACAAAGAGTAGCAACCAAAATGATCATCAGACTTGCAGATAAATCATATGATGAGAGGCACTGGACCTGCCATTAATAAGGGATTGAGGATAAAGAGGGAACTTGATCATGATATTCAGATCACCGAAAGGGGATGAACAAAATCGACAGGTTTTTTGTTTTGGAATTGGAGGCATCATGAAGTCACCGGAAAAAGTTTAAAATGACCTCTTGTCTGAAGAATGTGAATATCCTAAAAGATGATATTGGTGAAGCTAGAACTATACATAAATTTAAAACAATGTATACTAATTGGAGAATAAAAGACAGGACCCCACAAGTGTAAGTCACCTCCTGTATACAATTGAGTTAAAGTAATTAGGTAAATACCTGAAGGGATACATTTTTTTTTTTTTTTTTTTTTTTTTTTTTATCTTTTCATTTTTTCTTACATTTATCTTGGACTAGGTAAGATTGGAGATAGGATGCTAAAGAAAGAATTTAAGACCTTTTAGGTAACTGTAAATGCCCTTAATTTTATTCCAGAGCTCAGCAGTTGGATCCAAGTGACCACTTGGCAGAATATTACTTGGGTCTCCATTATGCCCAGTCTTGTCAATTGGCTGAGGCAACCCACCATGTGAAGATGGCAATATATCTCCGTTCTGAACATTCCCATGCTCTTCATCTTCTCATTCTCATTCTGTCTGCTCAGAAGGAGTTTGAGGAAGCCTTAGAGGTTTGTTGATATCTGTCACATGTTGAAGAAGCCTTAGGGATATGTAAAGTATAGCCCTAGGCAAGGGCATCATTTCATTTTTCTGAATGGGGCAATATTTGTGATAGTAGTTGAGTGTGTTCAGAAATACTTCATTTGAAAATATAGAAGTATACATATCAAAAGGTTCTTTTCCTTTTTAAGGAGGTGGCCAAATCAAAACATATATCCTTCCTTCACCCATTTGCCATCCCTTCCATCTTAGGTTCTTGTAGATGAAAAGTCATTTCTGTCCCTCACCCACTGCGCAGCTCAGGTAATGCAGCAAAATACAGCACCTCCACAGAAGGACCTGACAGTCAAAGCTGGTGTACTCCTATTGCTTCATTCTTCTTACATCCAGTGCCTCTTTCACCTTGTCCATCCATCTCATTATAGGTCTTCCCCTCAAGTATATTCTATCCACCTTTCCTTTCCACACCCCTTTTGCTAGTCATTCTTCACTCATTTTTTCCATATACCCAAACCATTCCAGTGTTCTTTGACCCTATCTACCAGTTCTCTTTCTACCCCTGCTTCCTGCCTCATTTCTACATTTCTCAATCTATCCATCCTCGTAACTCCCAACATTCTTAGATACTTCATCCCAAACATACAGTGTCATAGGCACAATCACTCCTGTGTACAGTTTCCTCTTTACATTCATCCATAGATGATTATTTCACATGACATTTTTCACTTCCCCAGGCACTTAACGTACTTTCCTTGTTGTGTAACCTCCACTTCAACCCCATTCCTCCATTTCCTGCTCCATATGACCCTAAATACTTAAAGCTTTTCACTTTCTTCATCCCTTTGCCCCTTAAACTCACCTCCAATTCACTGCCACACTTTCCCCTTGTAAATCTCACCTCTTATTTTTGCCCACATTTACTTTCAGCTTTCTCTTCTCATACAGCTTGATGGTGCAGTGGTACCATTTGTAACCACTACTCCACCCAGGGCTGAAATAATTTCAGCATTGTTACACTACAAACCAACACTCCAACTCCCATGGACAAGGAGTTGGGTGTGTGTGCAAGGTCACAGCATTACCCATAAATCGGGCATATTTGAGCTCAGAGCTCTCATCTGGGAGGGTAACAACTCAACTGTGAATCATAAATCCAACATACAAATCCAAATTCAAGACCATGGGGAATCACATAAACTTGTAAACTCTGCCATCAACTGCTTCAGTCTCTCTTCTGACTCAATTACAAACACATTACCATCCACAAATAATAGTTGATTCACTTCCCACTTTTTTCCAATCTTACTTAACAGTTCCAAAGCCTTGCCCAACACCATTGCATTTACCTTTCACATTACCCCACCCATATTAGGTAAATACAACTAGGTAAATATGCATGTTGAACAACCATGGTGTCATTACATAATCCTAGTACAGCTCCACCTTCACCTCAAACCACTCACTATTTTCAGTACCTACTCTAACATAAACTGTACCACTCACATAAAAACTTTTGACCACCCTCAACAGATTTCCCTCTTCTCATAAATCTGCAACACATCACAACTTGTCTTTGTCAACACTGCCATCCATAAAAGCCTAGAAGACATACTTACATACATACATACATACATACACCAAAGGTTTTTTCCCCCTTACAAGGGAGGTAGCCAAAAAACAGACATAAAAACCACTCCCACCCATTCCGTCCCCAACATACTCCACTCCCGTCCACCCTCTTCCTTCCCTTTTATATTGGTACCTCTTGGATGACAGGTCATCCCTGCATCTTCCTGGATGACAGGTCATCCCTGCATCTTCCCCATCTGGGGTGTTGGTTGCATGTTATTATGGCTAAGTAGCATGCAGCTGATACTTTAGGGTCTATATGGGGTGCCCCTATGGACCAGAGCCACACCTTCATTTTGTCTGTGATAGAGAAAATCTCTGTTCATAGAGAAATGATGATACTTTATTATACTACAACTGTCCCTCTGTTATGCTGTCCCCCATCACTTGTTACTGTCCTGTACCATTTCTCTGATTTTTTTTTTTTTTTCCGAACCCTGTGGTGGGGGAAAAGAATACTGCCACCAAGTCTTTCCACTTGAGTTGTACGAAGTGACAAAAAACAGGACGGGGATAGGACTAGGCATCCTTCTCCGTGTAGCCCCAAAGGGGACATTCCATTAAAAAAAAATAAAGAAGATATGCTTACCTTTGCTTAAAACTTTTCACATATCTACCATACTATAAAATTTTTGTCTGCATACCCTCTTCCTCTCCTGAATCCACACTGCTCTTCCCCAGCTGCTCCTGTTCTCCTCCTAATACTCTCAGTTAATACCCTCCTGTACACCTTACCAACTGTACTACAGACTGAGCCCTCTTACACTACTACTTTTATATTTGTCCCCTTTGCCTTTGTATCATGGAGCTATACATCCACTCCTTGAGTCCACTGGCACATCTGACCCCCCCCCTTATGCATACTTTAAATAATCTCACTAGCCAATACATTATAATTGTTTCTCCTTTCTTTAGACACTCCACATAACACCCATCTACCCCAGATGCCTTACCAGCTTTTATCACTTTCAATGAATTTTGCATATCTTCTTTTCCTATACCCCTGTCATTCTCCTCTCCCTTTAACACTCATTTTACTGGCATCTCCCACTGCAAACAATCAACAAATTCCAGAAATATTCTGCCTATTTTCTCCTCTGCTTTCACTTCCATTAGTATATGTTTGTTTACTCACTATACCTTTTCCTCTCTACCTGTTTCAGCCCTCTCACTTTTTTTACTTCCTTTCGAAACATCTTTTTATTGATTTTAAAATTGTCAATTAGAATTCTACTCCATTTTACAAATGTTCTCTTTGCCTCCCTCACCTTGTGTTTTCCTTCTACTGTCTTTGTTCTGTACTTTCATATGCTTTCCTAGATCTACTTTGCAACCAGTCTTTATGTGCTTACTGGTGGTAGTGGTTTTCTCATAGTTCCTTATTTCATGTTGTCTTTTACTATTCTCAAAATAGGTGAAAAATCTAAGAAAGCCAAAAAAGAAGGTAGAGGAGAAGCTAGGCTAAACATTAAGAGGAAATGATGGTTAACAGTTATGCTATTTGTGGTTGGCACTAAATCATGAAAGATTTAATCAGAAAATTGGATAAATATTTCCCAAGACTAGAACAAGAAATGTTTAAGTGATAAATGTTGTTATTGTTTTCAGTTAGCTGAGGCTGCAATTCAAGAATACCCAGAGAACTTACACTTGATGTATGTAAAAGCAAGTTTAGAAGAAGTTGTTCATGGTCCAGATGTTGCTCTGCTAACAGCCAAAAAGATGTTGGTTTTGTGGCAACAATTGTACAAAGACCATATGATGTCTGATGTCAGTGATGCACAATCCCAATATATGAACCATGATTCTTATAGTGTCTTCAATTTGTCAGACAAAGATACAGGTTAGGCATAGCTACAATTTAATGAGTTAGTAATTTCCTGTAGTGTTGTCAGATACTTTATTAAAGTGTTATATTTCTGGAATCAGATTGAATATGTGAGATAAACAAGTAAGAAAGTCTAATGGATCCCTCATTCATTTTCATCCAAGAGTAAATTATCCTTTCCAGTGAGTGTCCGTGCAGAAAGTGTGGAAGCTTCAAGAGTAGAGCAGGCCTTGTCTGAAGTTGCTTCATCACTGTCATCGTACCAACCTCGTCCAGGACCCCACCAAGCATGGCTCATGCAGATACAAATATGGCTACTAACAGCACAGTTATATCTCAAGTATGTGTGATATATAGTTTTGGTTGACTAATAATATGGTATGATTAACCAGGCTTCACAGGGTATGTACAGCTGGGATCAGCATATGGATATGATTGTGGGAGTCCAAAGTAGACAAAAATGGGAGAAGTATAGAGCTTCTCTTGGTGGAAATAAAAGGTGGGGTTGCTTTATAAAGGCTAGTTGAGTTAATGTTAGGGTACAGGTAAGGAGTACTAGAAAGAATTATGACTGGGAAATTGAAGTGGGAGCAAGGTGTAGGGGTGTGGAAGAAGTTAAGAAAATAAAGAAAAAGATAAATGGCAGGACAGATATTGAGAATATCCAGGGTAGGTGGTGGGGGTAGTAGAGGGAAACTAGCAGAAGGTGATCAGTACAAACAGGTATGGATAAAAAGAGAGATGAATAAAGAGGAAAGAGAGGAAGAAAAAACAAAAAGAATTGAAGCTAAGGGAAAAAAATGAGAACAGAACAAAGTCAGACAAAGAGAAATTCTAATGGAGAGTAGTGGATATGAAAGCAAGGAAATGGTTCATAGGAGAGAAAAACAGAAGGGAAACAGAAAACAGGGTGAAGGTAAAAGAAAATTAAAAGTGTCCTTTACAAATATAGATGGATTAATAACAGGCTTGGATGAACTGAATGATTACCTGAAGGTAAAAGAACCAGACATAATGGGAATTGTGGAGACAAAATTGAAAGGTCCACTACCACCCAATAGTGTAGGACATGGTGTATATAACTATTGGATTAGAAACAGAGAAGTACAAGGTGGTGGAGTTGTGTTCCTGACTAAGAAGGATATAAATATGAAGAATGTTACGTATTGAAAGAATAGAGTGGAGATGATTATGATGGAAATAGAGGACAGGGACAAGAAGAGCAGGAAGTTTGTGGTAAATTATGTGCCTCCTAAAATGGCTTCCTGAGAAGAGAGAGAACACAAGAATATGTTAGAAGACACAAGGATAACACTAAATAAGATAATGGAAGATGGAGCAAGAATAATTATAGTGAGTGACTTTAATTGTAAAGAAATCTGCTAGGAAGAGATGACAGTGAAGGGTGGAGATGACCTATGGGGAAATGTACGACTTGATATGTTTATAGAACATACAATGACGCAATGGATACAAGAGAATACTAGGCATAGAAATGAGGAAGAGCCATCAAGACTGGCCCTAATAATCACATCAGAACCTGAAATAGTGGACAAGATTGAATATAAGACACCACTTAGTAAAAGTGACCACATATTAATTGAACTAGAACTAAATAAAGAGAAATATATGGGAAAAAATGAACAATAAAGAAAGGAAAAAATGTATGGATAATTTTGATCAAATGAGAAAAAAAAATAAAAAAGCAGACTGGGAAAGGATATACAAAGAGGAAACAACAGTAGAAGAGAAATGGAAAATCTTGACAAAAATTTATAAGGAAGGAGTGGAAAAGTATGTTCCAAGACAAGAAAAAGGATATGTAGAATGTTGGTGCAACAAAAGATGTAGTGAATTAAAAGATAAAAGGGATAAAGCTTGGATAAAATTGAGGAAAGACAAAAAAAACGAAAATGGAAAATATATACTGGTTATAGAAATGAATATGTACTAGTGCGCAGAGAAGAAAAGAGAAAATACAAAAAGGTTGTCATAGAAAAATGTAAAGATCAACCAAAACTACTTTATAGATTAGTAAACAACAAATTGAAAAACAAACAAGAATTAGTGAAACTACAACAAAGGGGAATAGAATACACAGAGGAAATAGAAATGGCAGAAATTATGAACAAGCATTTCAAATGTGTCTACGAGAGAGAACATACAACTTAGAGATGTCAAGTGGGAGGAGAAAGTCCCCCCTACGAAAGAGATAGAAGTAACAAAGAATGAAATAATGAATCACTTGAATAATCTCGATGTTAGAAAATCGCATAGTCCAGATGAAATGGCAAACTGGATTTTGAGAGAATGCAGGAATGAACAGACAAAATACATATTCTAATAAACAGTTCATTGAAGAAAGGAAAAGTTCCAGAAGACTGGAAAAGGGCAAATATAGTACCAATATATAAGAGGGAAACAAAGATCCTACAAAGTATAGACCAGTCTCTCTTACAAGTACGGTAGCTAAAATTTGTGAAAGAATTATCAAAATTAGATGGGTAAAGCATCTGGTAAAAACAATGTACTAATTCCAAGGCAGTTTGGATTTAGACAAGGAAGATCATGTGTCACAAACTTTGTGTTTCTATTCAAGGCTAATAGACATAATACAAGAAAGAGATGGATGGGCTGATTGTGCATTTCTAGACCTGAAAAAAGCTTTTGATAAGGTGCCACATAAGAAATTGCTCAAGAAATTAGAAACTGCAGGAGGAATACAGGGCAAACTACTAAAGTGGATGGAAGACTTCTTGCATGAAAGGAAAATAAGAGAGGTGATAAGAGACAAAAGTTCCAATTGGAATGAGGTGATTAGTGGAGTTCCAAAAGGAACAGTACTGGCCCCAATAATGTTTGCTATATATATTAATGATATGGACGAAGGAATTGAAAGTTATATGATCTTCTTCACAGACGATGCAAAAATGTTGGAAAAAGTGAGTACCGAAGAGGATTGTAAGTAGCTGCAGAGTGATCTCATTAAAGTATGGAAATGGAATAGGAAGTGGGAGATGGAATTCAACATTAAGAAGTGTAGTAGTGCGACACTGCTTCTGACCCAGGGCAGTGGACAAGGTGCAGGGATGACCCGTCATCCAGGAGGTGCTAAGATGGGAGGGAGGGTGGAGGGGTGTGGAGTGTATTCAGGGATGGAATGGGTGGGAATGATTGTATGCCTTTTCCTTTTTGGCTACCTCCCTTGTAAGGGGGAAAAAGCCTTGGTATATGTATGTATGTAGTATAATGGGATTTGGAAGAAGCAAAAAAAGCATAGTGGGATCATATACAGACGCTCCTCTACTTAAGTTCATTCGTTTTACGTTTTTTCGATTTTACGTTTGAAGTGACTGTAAAAAAAATTGTAAAAAAAAATTTTGAGTGAATTTTTTAGTTTAGCACGCTCTCCGTAGTTCAAACGATACTTACGCATGACGCTGCGTCCATTGTTTACATGGCACAAACGACAGACTGAACGTGCCTTGCCTCCTCCTCCTCCACCATCTCAATTTATGTTGCTTGAATTTAATTTATTTGAAATTAATGTTACAGTAAACTCGCGCTTATCCGAACGCGTTTTAACCGAATAATTGCATTAACCGAACATTTTCTCAATACGGGAGCCATCGCTTCAACCGAACGTATTTGGATCTCAACCGAATATTCAAACACCCCGCCGCCTCTTCCGCCACCCGCGAGCTTCACTAATTGCTCACACGGTGGCAGTACACTCCATGTTTACACCCGATCGTCTGTTTATACTCTATAGAATATGTTTATGAACTATTATAAGCATTTCCATGTGTATGTTAAGTTTACAGGTACGAATATTGCAGCCGACATTACCGCATAAAACTCCACGGGAACGAAACATACAAAGTAGGATTAACCGAACATTTCGGTTAATCGGACATTTCTAATCCCCCTTGGAGTTCGGATAAGTGGAAGTTTACTGTATTTTACAATGTTATGTGTATAATTAACGATTTAGGGGTGTTTTATAAGATACGGTAATAGAATTTACAGATGTATAGTACAGTATGAACGGTCATACATTACTAGAATGTGCATTAACAACTTACGTTCATTTTCAACTTACGTTCGGCTGTTCGGAACGTAACTAAAACGTAAGTTGAGGAGTGTCTGTACATTGGGAGAGGAAGAAATTAAAAAAGTGGAAAAAGAGAATGACCTAGGAGTCATTATTATGAATAGTATGTCCCCTGAGAAACATATAAACAAATTTTTTTGAGAAACTTATAATTTAATAAAATCAATCAAAGTGGCATTTACATATCTGGACAAAGAAATTGTGAAGAAAACACTAGTTACTTTGATAAGACCAAGATTGGAGTATGCAGCAACAACGTGGTCACCAAGTACAAAAAAATGTATAACAAAACTTGAAAGAATACAAAGAGTAATTACGAAATTGGCATCAATGCTCTCAGAACTATCATATGTGGAGAGGCTGGCAAAACTTGGACTACAGACATCAGAGCAAAGAAAAGAGAGAGGAGACTTAATAACTATTTATAGAATCATGAAAATCATGGAAATTATTGATAGAGAGGATCTAATAAAATAGGATGGTAGAGATACAAGAGGATATGGAAAGAAAATTAAGAAAGACAATTATAGAAGAGACCTGAAAAAGAACAGCTTTCACCACAGGATAATAGACATTTGGAACAAGTTAGATGAAAATGTGGTGTGTGCAAAAACGATACACAAATTTAAAAACAGTCTAGGTAAAACGAGACATGTAGACAGGACACCACGAGCATAGCTCCCCTTCACGTAAAATACAACTAGGTAAATACAACTAGGTAAATACACACTATATATATATATATATATATATATATATATATATATATATATATATATATATATATATATATATATATATATATATACATACATACAGAGTGATAGATTCCTGGAACAAATTAGACAAAGAAACAGTATGTGCAAACACTATTCAAGATTTAAAGAAAAAACTTGATGCTGAAAGATACAAAGACGGGTCACTATGAGCATAGCTCCCTTCCCGTATAATACAACTAGGTAAATACATGTACCATAGGCTTTTTCCCCCTTACAAGGGAGGTATCCAAAAGACAAAGGCATAAACTCCACTCCCACCTATTCCATCCCCACATATTCCTCTCCCATTCACCTCCCTCCATCCCTTTTATCTTGGCTCCTCCTGGATGACAGGTCATCCCTGCATCTCACCCATTGCCCTGGGTCAGAAGCAGTGTCGCAAAACACAGATATCCACAGCAAGGTTACTTCACTAAATCAGTGATGCCCCCTCACCGTCCCCTCATGCAGAAAAAGAGAAGACAGGAAGAAATCACTTTGGGCTGCGTCAAATTAATTTTTTACACATACTCCCCCACCCTCTCACCCCATCTTCCTCTCATGCATCACAGCATCATCCATACACAATCATTCTCCATTCACTCCTATCTTTTGTCTTCTCCCTTCCTTCCTCAACAGACATTCCACTCTTTCCCAATGTCCCTTTTACCCCATCTATCCATCTCATCCTTGGTTGCCCCCTCATGTTCACTCCTTTTACCTCTGCCTTCCACACCTCTTCTACCAATCTTTCTTCACTCATTCTTTCCATGTGTCCAAACCATGCCAGTACTCTTTCATCAACCCTATCTCCCAATTCCCTTTCCACCCCTGTTCTCTTCCTCACCTCCTTGTTTCTTACTCTATCCAGCCTAGTAACCCTTATCATACTTCCCAGGCACTTCATCTCAAACATACTCCTCTCTTCCTCTCTTATGTTCCATGTTTCTGTCCCATACACTGCTGTTGGTACAATCACTCCTTCATACAATCTCCCTTTAGCATGCATTCCTAAATGTCTATTTCTCATTACACTTTTTAATCCCCCAAAGCATTTACTTTTTTCTCTCAATCTACATTCTACTTCCACTCCTCCCTTTCCTGCCACATTCACACCCAAGTATATAAAACTATCCACTCCATCCAGTCTCTCTCCCTTAATACTCACTTCAGTCTGCTGCCACTTTCTCCCTTTGTGCATCTCATTACCTTACTTTTACCCATATTTATCTTCAACTTGCTTCTTTCGCACACCTCCCCAAACTCTGTCACTAACTTCCTCAATCCCTCCTCCGATCCTGCCACAAGTGCATTGTCATCAGCAAACAGGAATTGACTTATCTCCCACTTTTCTCCATTTTCTTTTACCATCTCCAATCCCCAACCCATTACCTTTGTGTTTACTTCTTGCACCACCCCATCCATGTATAAATTGAAGAGACAAGGCAATATAACACGTCCCTGGCAAAGCCCCACCTTTACCTCAAACCACTCGCTCTCTCCATTTCTGATTCTAACACAGGATCTGCTACTCTCGTAAAAAAAAAATTCCTGCTCTTAACAGCTTTCCTCCTATCCCATATATCTGCAATACCTCCCACATTGCCTTTCTTTATGCACATTATATATATATATATATATGAATATATGGTGGGGTGATTTGTCAGTGCAATTGTATAAATTTTTTATATATTTCATACTGTCACAACAGCCTTGGGAAAGAGGGGAATGTCTATTGAGGAAGGATGGGAGAAGACAGAAGATAGGGGTGAATGGAGAATGGTTGTGTATGGATGATGCTGTGATGCATGAGGGGGAGTGGGTTGGGGATGGGAGGTGAGGGAGTATGTATGAGAAATAAATTGATGCAGCCTGAAGGGATTTCTCCCTGTCTTCTTCTTTTCTACATGAGGAGATGGAGAGGGGGGTCGCCGATTTAATGAAGTGGCCTTGTAGATGTGCTGTGGCTTGCGGCACTGCTTCTGACCTAGGGCAGTGGACAAGATGCAGGGATGACCCATCATCCAGGAGGTGCCAAGATAAGAGAGAGGAAAGAGGGTAGAGGGGAGTGGAGTATATGGGGGTGGAATGGGTGGGAGTGGTTTCTATGCCTATTTTTTGGGGGAGGCTACCTTATTTGTAAGGAGGAAAAAGCCATTTGTATATGTATGTATGTCTCAGCAGGGAGAATGAGTGTGTAAATTTTGATGTTTATGCTGATATATAGGAGCATTAACACTTAATGTTTCACAAGTTTTATAAAAAAAAAAAAAAAAAAAGCTTGGGGGATTAATATAGAGTTTATTTATTTACAGAACGGACCACGTTAATGAAGCTTCTCAATGCATCCAGGAAGCATCATCCATTTTTCCCATGAGTCACCACATCATGTTTATGGTCAGTATTAGACATCATGTATGTGGTTGGTATTACAATATTTTGTGGTTATCTTATTTATGTATCTGCTTGTGATTTGGTGTTGTTACACTTAACTCTGCATCCACAGTATGGCATCCAACAATCAAGAAAACAGAAACATCCTGTAAACAACATAAAATAAAACATTAAAAACAATTGCTGGCTGCACAAAAATAATACCAATAGAATATCTATGCTCAAGAACAAAAATCCTTTCCATAGCTCTGCATACGAAAATGATAGGTACACAATTCTTTACAAAAATCCTTAAGTCCACCCACCCTTCATATATCACACAGACACATCCCACATATTTCTGGAGAAGAAATGATGTACAGTTTTCATATAATTTAGGTGAAAGGAATGAAAGGGACAGGTATGATATTTGTTGTTTGTGTAGTTTCTAAGGTGAAGCTGACAAACCTTGCCCCCGGTCAAACTCCCAGATCTCAACCCCTGCCCCTTTTCCTATTGAAATTGGGAAATCTTTGGGGTGGAGTCTGCCTGGAGTTCCTGTTACTGTTCAGACCAGTCACATAACTCTCCAAGGCCAAGGTCTGGGAACCTCCAACCACTTGGAACAGAGAATGAAGCCACTTGCTTCTACAGCCAAGTGTTCCCAGGGATCTGTGCCATCTGTCCAGGAGGTAACTCTTCACCTCATACTATATAACACATTATGGAAGACTGCATTGTGCACAATCATACAAACCAACTACACAATATATACTCTATAAGGGATTTGTGGAAGAACCCCATTCCAGCCATGGCATTCCTCAGGGAGACTGAATTGCTTGGCTAGACAGTCTAGGGAACTACAACAACAACAACAGCCAAGTGCTGTAGATTTAAGGCAACCTTGTCACTCTTAAAGTGTGACCACACTTTAGTGTGTCTTAATCCTGAAAGGATCATAGAGGAGGGAAACACTCAATTTTTTCAGTTGTGTGCTGTAGGAATTTTAACATGCCCCATTTGTATGCTAGTGGTCCATGCACCAGTAGAATTGATTTTGGGTGCAATTTACCTGCTGGTTGTATTCCACATAGAAATGTGAAATTCAGGTTTGGTGATTATGTCAGATCCATAGGGAAGTGTCCTGAATCTACTGCAGTTATTATTCTTGCCTTGTGGTATGGGTAATGTTCATTATGAACATATATAACCTGTTACTGGGTAGATATGTTAAGAGTGAAAGGGCTGAAATTGTTCCTTTTCCTTCCCATGTCTAGTCACTTCACTTGCTTAATATCATTGTTTAGAGATTGGCACTTGGTCTTTGGATAGCATGTAAAGTGTATTACAGTAGGGATGAGGTGGGGTTTCAGATATGACGGCACTACAGGTACTCTGAGGAACACGGGCATTAACCTCCTCAGTACGAGTCAAATTCTCACGGGTAGCATCAGCTGCCTGACGTATGATGATGCATCATAATACTTGCATTATAAGATATAAAGTTACAGCTGTATTACTTGTTCTCTACCACTCTGAATATTAATAACCACAGAAAATATGATCAGGCCAATTCACAGAATATGGAGGTCACTCAGCTACAGCTGCAAAATAAATATAATCAAGACGCTGATGGTGGCATCCTCATGTACCCACTCACACCTCATGACACCTACATAGGTGTCATTGTATGGAAGGGGTTAAGTGTCTGGACATTGATGATGAAATGTCACAATATACCAGTCAGTAACTTACAATCTCTTTTGCAAAAGACCTGAAGTCCTTGAGGTCCTTGAGGAGGTGGGGAGTGTAGTATCCATTTGACATCTGCGGTGGATTTTATTTGGATGTTGTCCTTCCCTCTTTTTTCTGGGTGGGTGGGTCGGGGGGCATCTTCTTTTCCTTGTCATCTTGATACTCAGTGCAGCTGCTGGAAAGCTGGACAGTCCAGCACCTGACTGTGTACCAGAATATTACATTCAAACATTGTTCATGACTATGTTTATTTGCTGCTGTGATTTCTTTAAATTGTAGACTATTACTACTATTTTGGTTACACAATTAATTCCTCAGAACTTAGCTGTGCAGATTTCTCCTCTGGAACTTGATCCTCATACTCCTTGTGAAAAATTTCTTCCTAGTTCAAAATTTCTTTTTGCAAGATCTTGATGTATTTGGAAAATTATGAAAGTAAAAATTGGAAAATACCTTACAGGCCAGATTTTTTTATTCATTGGGTTATGGGACTGCCAATGTTGGAAAACATAAAATCAAAATGGAATAAAGACTGGTGAAATTCTCTTTTTTTATTTCCACCAAACTGCAGACTAGCACTGGTATAACAATCAAAGTAGAAAAAAAAAAAAAATGTTGGCCTATTGTTTGTACAAAACATGCAAAGCTTGTGTGCTCATGAGCCTGGCCAGTAAGAAGGTATAAATGAAACAAAACTGGAAAAAAATCCACCAACCTGACAACATGGCCTCCTAGAAGCTTTATATAAATGAATGTGTTGGGGGCAAAGATTTTTTATTTTTTTTTTATTTAACCCTCCAACCCAAGGGGGATCCATTGTGCCCATAACCCAATGAATAAGTAAAAACTCTGGCCTTATTTGTTGTGGGTGAAAATTGATGACTCACCTTCTATTCTGAAGAAAATATACTTCTTTGTTTTGATAGTGTAACTTCATCAAGAGCATTAGTAATTAAATGGGCAAACACATGTAGGCTACAGATCAGCTGAATATGGTATATGTGCATGATATGCTATGAAACATGAAACAGCCACACAATACAGCAATTAATTATCACCATCTAACAAAAATTATGGCTACAGCAGTTAGCTGTCACTGGCTAAAACAGATAATGGCTGCACAATTCAGCAGATAGACACCACCAACTAGCATAAATAATGGCTACAAAATACAGTAGATAGATGCCATCAACTAAGAAAAAATGAGTACACAATACAGCACAAATGGTCATGATAGATTAAATTTACAATTACAATTTTTGGGACAGAATGATAGGACTAGGTAATCTGCTCTCAGTAAAATTACCATACAAGAAGTCAAGGCATAAGAGGGTCTGAGAGGAGATTTCCAACCAGAACCCTAAGATGCAACCCTGTCTTTAATGCCCCTTTTCAATAGGAACATAACTCTCCATATGTGGCTGCCAATGAGCAAAATGGTTGGTAACCATATTGACATCACACTTCAAGCCCTGTCTCCTTGTTCCTAAAGTAATACAGTTCATAAATATACCTTTGCACCAGGCCTAAGATTTCTTTCAACTTGACTGCATTTCCCCCACCATTTCACATAAGGAGAGCTGACAGTCTGTGATTCTTCTCCTGCTTTCATCCAGTGATGTAGAAAAAGTCCCACACTAAATCAACACAAAAAGGTCCAAAGTTTCTTCCCAAATAAATCTATAGGAATGCCCAAAGACTGTTGCCAGCCACTGAGGGGCTACATGTTTCCAATCAGTAAAACTTGAGACAATTATTATTGTCATTATTGTTTTAATGTCCTATTAGTAAAGTTTCATCCAAAGTCATGTGTTTTTCTTCCTACAGAGGGGCCTTTTGCATGAGAAGAAGAATGAATTCCATGATGCTCAAGTGTGCTATCAGAATTCTCTAGCTGTCAATCCTTATCATTCAAAGAGTCTTCGACACTTGGTAAGTATGTACTTTTTGGTATTCATGCAGTCTTAGTAACTGGTATTCTCTTTAGATTTTGTTCTAAGAGTTGTTGAATGATTGTCTTCTATTGATGGATAAGTACCCAAGAATGAGTATCTTGATTAATTGAGACTCACCCTGTTTAAGCAAGGGGTCTGACCCTCAGCTGAACAAAATCATGTGGCATTATTAGTCATACTGACATTATGATGAAATGTTCCACAACCTTATGCAGTTCAGTTATGTTGGACCTTGAATGAAATTTTACCAGTTGCAAATTGTAATTCCAGCATTATAGGGCTGATAAATGAGATAACTGTAAAACACTGTAGGGAAATATTGCATGTAATTCCAGCATTATGGGGCTGATAAATGAGATAACTATAAAACACATTAGGGCAGTGGACAAGATGCAGGGATGACCCGTCAACCAGGAGGTGCCAAGATAAGAGGGTAGAGGGGTGTGGAGTATGTAGGGGATGGAATGGGTGGGAGTGGTTTCTATGCCTTTGTTTTTTGGCTATCTCCCTTGTAAGGGGGAAAAGCCTTTGGTGTATGTATGTATGTATGTTGCCCTGGCTGTTCAATCTATACATGGATGGGGTGGTGCGAGAGGTGAATGCAAGGGTGGTGGGTGATGGTTAAAGAAAATGGAGAAAAGTGGGAAATAAGCCAGTTGTTGTTTGCTGACGACACTGTGCTTGTAGCAGGATCAGAGGAATTTAGTGACAGAGTTTGAGAAGGTGTGTGAAAGAAGGAAGCTGAAGGTAAATGTGGGCAAAAGTAAGGTGATGAGGTGTACCAGGGGAGAGAATGACAGCAGGCTGGAAGTGAGCATTCAGGGAGAGAGACTGGAGGAAGTGGATAGTTTTAGATACTTGGGTGCGAATGTGGCAGGAAAGGGAGGAGTGGGGGTGGAGGTAGAATGTAGATTGAGAGAAGCGAGTAACTGCCTTGGTGGATTAAAAAGTGTAATGAGAAATAGACATCTGGGAATGGATGCTAAGAGGAGGTTATATGAAGGAGTGATTGTGCCAACAGCACTGTACGGGGCAGAAACATGGAACATAAGAGAGGAAAAGAGAAGGAGTTTGAATGTATTTGAGATCAAATGTCTGAGAAGTATAATAGGGGTTACTAGGCTAGAGTGAGAAATGAAGAGGTGAGAGAGTGTGTATGAGAAATAATTTGATGCAGCCTGAAGGGATTTCTCCCCGTCTTCTCCCTTTCTGTATGAGGGGATGGAGAGGGGTGTCGCTGAATTAATGTAACAGCCTTGCTGTGGATGTGTTGTCTTGCGACGCTGCTTCTGACCCAGAGCAGTGGATAGGATGCAGGGATGAACCGTCATCCAGGAGGTGCCAAGATGAGAGGGAGGGAGGAGGGTGGAGGGGAGTGGAATATGTAGGGGATGGAATGGGTGGGAGTGGTTTCTATGCCTTTTTCTTTTTGGCTATCCCCCGTGTAAGGGGGAAAAAAGCCTTTGGTATATGTATGTATGTAGAAAAGATTGCATACTCAAATAAGGTTTTCTTTACCAAAGGTTATCTTTTCTCTATCTGAGATATACAGAATAGCATCTGCATCAAGGGTTTGAATCACAGCTGTGCTTGTACAACAAGCATTATTATCCACATCCGCATGACATCATTGTTTTAGATTATCACCTGCATGTGTCCACCATAATGGCATATAAATTGCAGCACATCTATTTTGGTTTTAGAACCAGACCATCATGTATATTGAACTTGCTAATATTATACTTGAGTGATTCATATGCTGCAAGAAAGGGAGGGTTGGATAGATTGTGTATATTTAGATCTGGAGAAGGCATTTGATAATGTAACTCACAGTTGGCTGTTATAGAAATGAGCATATGAGAGGACTTAGAGGCAAATTATTTGATATGGTAAAGGATTTCCTGAAAAACCAGTACATGAGAACAGTAGTGTAGCATGAAATGTCAAGATGGAGGATGGTGATTAGCAGAGTCCCTTAAGGGTCAGTTCTTGTACTTGTCATATTCTTAGTTTATGCAAGTGACCTGAAGGAAGATATGACAAGCTACATTAACGTGTTTGCAGATGATACAAAGATCATGAGAGGAATACAACATAAGGTAGACTATAGATTTTTAAAATGTTTAGACAATATGTATCCCTAGACCCAAATGTGGAAAAGGAATTTTTAATACAAAAAAATGCAAAGTATTGGAAATTGTTGTGTGGAAACTCAAAAAGACCTTCAGTGAATTACTTAATAGGAAACGAGTCAAATACAAAAGCAAAAGAAGTATCTGGGAGTGAAACATACAGATTGTTGACAAGCATAAAAGAAACTTTTCACAATATAGAAAAGATGAACAAAAAAAATCAAAGGATGTCTGATTCACCCTAGATTAGAAGTGGTGGTATGGTCTTTGCACAAAGTAAAGGATATAAACAAGATAAAAAGAATATACTGGTGTATATATATATATATACAGGTACTCCTCGTTTAACGACCTACTCGGTTAACGACAACTCGGAGTAACGACGGGCTTTATGACGTCGTTTAACGTAAATCTCCCGAAGTTACGACGTCGTGTACGATAATTAAGTTGGCTGAGGCAAATTTGTATGATGTTATAAATGAACTTGTACGGTGGATATTAGCTGTGAGGTAAAGTGTTCTGAAGCTTAGGTCTACATTACCATCCTGCAAGCTGCAAAAACTACCTGGGGTACAGTGTATACCGGTAGTGGTAAATTTTTAGTTTCGACCATGGGCGCAATATAACAATAGAAAATTAATTATTAATTTTGTAAATTATAATGTATCAACGTAATATGCAATTTTGTGAGCGGAAATGAAAAAAAAATGCTAAAACAGATTTCGTAAGTAACGAAGTCATGTCGGACGAATGGTACACCATGTTTGTTATGATAGATGCCGATGTTGAAGAAATGAAAGGATGATAAATTAATTCGTCTAACCTAAACTAAACTAACCTAACCTGTGTTTAATAAATCATTACCTGCAAATTAAATGTCATCCGGCTCGTCTTCGTTGTCGTCGTCGTGAGAGACGTTGGCAGACGACAAGATGGCGTCCCGAGCCTATGCTACCGACTTCGTTCATTAGCATATTTTCTTGTAGCAAGGTATTTTTTACTTTCATTTCCGCCCACAAAATTGCATATTACGTTGATACATTTTAATTTACAAAATTAATAATTAATTTTCTATTGCTATATTGCGTCCATGGTCGAAACTAAAAAAATACCCCGGTATTCAATATGGAATGTCAGCATACGCGGATTTGGTCATATACGGTAATTTTAGGAACCTAACCACCGTAAATAAACAGTAAATAAAGCTTTAATGTACTGTATAAAAGAGGGAAAATACACGAAAATAAAGATACATGTATTGCTGGACATTGTACATACAGTACATGTACGTATATGTATACACTTTCGCTTAACGACCAATTCGGTTAACGACGGCGCGCTGGTCCCAATTGTCGTCGTTAAACGAGGAGTACCTGTATATATATACATACATACATATATATATATATATATACATATATATATATATACATATATATATACACATATATATATATATATATATATATATATATATATATATATATATATATATATAGGTTGAATAAAACTGAGAAAGGAAAGCATCACAAGGTTTTGGGGACAAATTGAAGAAGACCACAGGTCTTAAAGATGTCAGGAAACAACTTACCTTAATGATACATCATCTCTGGAGGGGCTGATACTTGTTGTTCAGGTATGGGCCTGTCAACTTTGACTATATTTGCCTCTTTTCCACAGAGCTAATAACTAACATCCATTCCCCCTTCCTCCACCTTCTCCTTTCCCCTTTTTTCTCCTTACTCCTCTTTCTCTTTCTCTTCTTCCTCCTCTTTCTCTTCATCCTCCTTCCCCTCTCTTTCTTTCTCCTTGAAAAATCACCCATCTCTTCTTTCTTTTCCTCCTCTTTCTTCACCTCTGCCTTCTCTTCCTCTCCCTTCACCTGTTCTTCCTCCTCCTCCTCCTATCCCTTCACCTCCTCCTCCTCCTCCTTTACTTCTTCATTTTCCTCCTCCTGTTCTCTTCTTCCTCCTCCTAACCGGTGACAGAAAAAGTTCCACATGCAGCGCAGATGAAAATGCGACTTTTATACCAAGAGAGACATGGAAGGGCTCATATATCCCCCTTCTTTGAAGAATTTTTCATCCAGTCTCAATGTAGGGTCATTGGTCTGGTAACGTACTAGACTCAAGAGTTCGTGGACTAACCCGTGTTTTTTTTTTTTTTTTTTTTTCTTTTTTTTTTTTTTCTTTTTTGCTGCTGCTGCTACTGCAAAGGAAAGCTTCGAGTTATCACCAGGGTTTGATTAATCAGCGTTAATCAGGTTAATCCCGGGGCATATGGGTAGGTTAAATCAGGGTAAGCATCGTCTAAGATTGGCTGGGATATTCTAAATACTGCCATACTGATGGTGATAATGATCGATCTTGGCGTATTGTTTACATAGCGAAGGCAATAGCATCGTCTGTCAAGGCCATCATCCCATTCAAGTAAAGGTGGCGGTACACTAGATTAGCATCCTACTTGCATTTGATACTTGGTTAGAGTAGAAGTGACTTCTGTTGCTGTATTCTAGACTTCCGTAAGAACATTTCAACAGTGTGTCTACTATTCGTATAAGTTTAACTTCTATAAGTTTGTCAATCAACTTCTCACTATATGACGCAAGAGTAATTGACAATTGAAAAACAAAATATCATAACACAAGTCATTTCCATTCAAAGTAACAAAAGCAAGTAGCATGCTAGCGAGAAATGTCTAGTGCGCCGCCACCTTTTAAAGCGCCGATGTTGCTGGGTTAGGCCCTGACACCATTGGCGGGAAACTGGTTGAAGAAAACTATACTGGCAACAAACCGATATTTATGCATTACAATTCAACCTTTAATTTGGACAGTTACGGCATTGAAATTGCATTGATTGGAAATATAAAGGAAGGATATTTGTACCCTACGAGAATAAAAGTGTAAAAATTTAGAAAATGAAAGAACAGATCTAAGCGCGGTAAAAACCCGTTGGTTTTATGGTTCATTGGTCAGTATTGTGGAATGGAACCTCTTCTTGAGGATTGCAGGTTCAAGCCCCGTAATTGACTGATAATTCGTAATGCAAGGAAGTGACCTTTGGAATTTGATTAGATTCTCCGTGTTTAACCTAAGATTATGTGGCTGAGATTATTTGCTCGAAACATAGGTGATAAGTTTTATTGTTCAGATGATTTCAACTAATAGAGGAAAACATTGTTGACAGGAAATGAAGGCATTAGAAGTATAACCATCACATGATTAATTGTAATGGTACTGTCGTAATAAGAGTCAGAGAGAGAGGGGAGAGAGAGAGAGAGGATGGGAGAGAGGGGAAGAGAGAAAAAGGCATTCGAAAGTTTGTTGGCGGACGCGACCGTTTTTAGTTCGCCTGTGACGTCATATCGTCCTTCACAGGCTAGCTCGGTCTGTTTTGCGTCGGTCTCTCTGTTTGAAAGGAGGCAGGGTCATGAAAGGCGAAGCACTCGACACTATTTTGAGTTCGTGAGTCGATTCCACCGCTACTGGTAGGATGTGGTGTCCTTGAGTAGTACAGTATAGTTAGTTGTCTGGGAGATACATATTCTGAAAATTACTTGAATCCACAGAGCTAATAACTAACATCTCCCCCTACCTCCTCCTTCTCCTCTTCCTCCTTCTCCTTCCCTCTTCCTCCATGTCCTCTTTGTTCTCTTTCTCCTCGTCTTCTCCCTTCCTCTTTCCTTACTCCTCCCCTTCTTCCTCTGCTTCTTCCTCTTCCTCCTCCTCCTCCCCCTCCTCCTCTTGTAGAATCGTAGATGGAGGGTATGCTTGTATCTATTTCGCCGTCAGTAACTTATTTTTCTATCCTTGGAAACTAAACGACGTCGAAGAGGCGAAGTTATAGATATCACAGGAAACAAAATAAATAAAAGTTTGGTGTTGAGATAAGGCCAATCAAACTGTTATTAGTGATAAATACAATAAGTTAATTCTCAACCGCCTTGCCGGACGTCCAAGGGGAAATTCCTTATTTTAGTATTTTGCTTAAACAAGGTTAGGTTACGTTGCGTTGGGTTTAAAATGGGTTAGGGTTGGTTACAACCTTCTTCTTCTTCTTCTTCTTCAAACTTGCTTCACGCGATGCCACAGACTGTGATTAGCGAGGGCACCCTGACTTCATGGGAGGTGAGGGGGGGGGTGTTGTTTCCGTTGATTTTGTCTCCGTGCTTTCGGTGTGATTTCGGCATCTCAACCATGTGTCTATAGTGTGTTTGATTTTAATGTTGGTATTGTTTTGTTTTACTTCTAGCGGGGGATGGGAGCCAGCTGGGGCTACTCGTCCTTCGGCAATTTCTTTTCGTCTGGGTGTTTGATTTAAGCATTGAATGCTTACCTGGTTCTTTCCCTGGTTTTTAACATTCCGAGTATACGAATAATTATTTTTTTCAGTTTTTATAATTGGGGAAAAGAAGCTCTACGTCAGGTCAGGTGTACTCATAGTTTTCGTGATGTGTTAATTGTTTTTGCTACTTTGAGTAGAGACGACTTCGATTGCATTATTCTAGACTTCCGTAAGAATATATCAACATTGTGCCTAACATTCGTATAGGTTCAACTTTTCTTGGTTCGTCATTTACTTCGCACTATATAACACAAGAATAAATTGACATTTGGGATTTTGAAAAAAAAAAATCAAAAGATCGTAACCGGATTCGTTTCTACTCAAACGAAGAAGCAAAAACAAGTAGCAGGCTTGCGAGAAATGCCCAGTGTGCCGTAAATATGAACGAATATAATTTTGCAAATACTTGAAGCTGTTATGAATTTCATTCCTACATTATATACACCTAGGTACACTGCTGATATGTTAAAAGTAAAAATGGACATATTTCTGAAGTTCAGCTCAACACGAGATTCCTACCCGACCAAAGCTGAACAGGTGAACTCCAAAATGCGTTCCCAGCCAAAACATGATTTGATAAGTACCTTGCGAGTTCAAAACCAATCAGCGAAGTCGGCATTTATTGAGCAGGATTAAAGAAATATAGATCTATTTTTAATACATAACAAGGAATGGCCACAACGGTGCTCTCAGGGTATGCCCAGTGCGATTGACAATGGGGGCGGGGTGACTGACGCGCATCCTCCCTCCCTCCCTCCTGGCATCATCATATTTGGGTAAACGCGTCAGTTGTAGGTTCGGTTAAAAATGAACAGCCTCGTACTTTGCACCTCCAAACAGCTCCATTCAAAGACAAAGAATCTGTGCTCTAGATGATCGTCTGACGGTCATCACTGAGCCGTGAACGATAATCGTTGAGCGATAATCGCACCGACCGAAACCTTGAGACCAAGCAGTGCAAGCTGAACGGCACAACTCGTAAACGATTTTACAATCTCAGAATTATGAAACAATGGCGTGGCGGCACAATTTGTGAGCTTATATAAGTCATACTGTATTAACATATGAGACACGCATTTGTATTTTCTTTTGCCCGTCCCCTCATGCAGAAAATGAGAAGACGGGGAGAAATCCCTTCGGGCTGCGTCAATTTGTTTCTCATACATACTCCCTCACCCCCCATCCCCCACCCACTCCTCCTCATGCATCACAGCATCATCCATATACAACCATTCTCCATTCACCCCTATCTTCTGTCTTCTCCCGTCCTTCCTCAACAGACATTCCTCTCTTTCCCAATGCCCCTTTTACCCCATCCATCCATCTCATCCTAGGACGCCCCCTCATGTTCACTCCTTCCACCTCTGCCTTCCACACCTCGTTTACTAATCTTTCTTCACTCATTCTTTCCATGTGTTCAAAGCATCCCAATACTCTTTCATCAACCCTATCTCATAATTCACTTTCCACCCCTGGTCTCCTCACCTCATTTCTCACTCTATCTAGCCTAGTAACCCTTATCATACTTCTCAGACACCTCATCTCAAACTCCTCTCTTCCTCTCTTATGTTCCATGTTTCTGCCCCGTACAGTGGTGTTGGCACAATCGCCCCTTTATATAATCTCCTCTTAGCATCCATTCCCAAATGTCTATTTCTCATTACTCTTTTTAATCTCCGAAGGCACGTACTTGCTTCTCTCAATCTACATAATAACAATATAATAATAGTAGATAATAATAAAGATAAAGAATGCCACGTAAATGTATGGAGCGCGCACTAGTGTCCAGCTACCAAGAAGCGAACGAAGGAAACGGTCGCCAATTGTCAGCTCGAGGTTATGACACTGGGCTTCCACGGACTTCACCAACGCCGACAGTTGAGAATTCCTTTGAATAAAAACGACTTTGGTTACAATGTTTAATTTTTCAAATCACCAAATATCAAATTATCTTTCAGCAAACCTGAATGATGAACTAAGAGATTGTAAACCTAGACAAATGTTAGACATTCTGTTGAAATACTCTTAGGGAAGTCTAGATTTCTGTAAACGAAATCATATTCTAGTTATTCAAATGGAGGTTGGAGGTAGGATGTGGGAGGAAACCTAACCCCTTTATTATGTGAAAGATTGGTGTTGGTGTAAGAGGTGTAATCAGAGTTGAAAAAAATCTTGGATCCGCTCCAGAAGAAGAGGGTCGCGCCTCTAGATGAAGGTGAAGGTGCGTTTTGCTCTTCGGTGCGATTTAGCCTCCTAGCCTAGTGCCACGGGCCGCACCGCGCATCATTCCTGGCATCATGTTTAGGTAAAGGCGGTGTTGTTGTTGTCGTTCCCTAGACTGTCTGTCCGAGCAGTCCCGGGTAAAGGCGTTGGTAGGTTCGGTTGAAAGTATAAAGCATCGTACTTTGCAGCTCGAAGCATAACAACCCCATTAAAAAAAAATAGTGGTCTAAACAATCGTTTGACGATCATCATTGAGCCATGAACGATCATCGTTGAACGATAATCGTACCGAATAAAACGTACCTGAAGGGTGTTGAGTTTTGAAAATGGACGGCGGGAAGATGATGGTCTCCGATGTCCGCTTCATTCAGAGAATCAACGCTTGGTTTCTTCTAACTCTGATACTTAAACTCCGAATCTAGAAGGTGTCTTCCATCTAGATTCTAGACTGAATAACTTCTGTTGATTCTTTACTATTTGATTTAATTGGAACGAGAAGTAAAATGAAAAAGAAAGACTTAGATACTTATAATCCTGGGGGACGAATTTAACGCGTAGAGCAGCCCTGTGCAACCTGCGGCCCTCAAAGGCTTTCATTGCGGCCCTCCCTTTCTCCTAAAAATAAATAAGCTATAATGCAGCCCTCAGAGAGAGGGTAGCCTTTCATTTGCTAATCAATGGTCAGGAAAATGTCTGTGTTTAATCATTCTTAGGATAATGAACCCAGTTAACCAATATTAAGTAATTATTTATGTTTGTACATTATAATAATAAGGTACGGTAGCCTTTCATTTGCTCATTTATAGTAAGGAAAATACATTTGTTTCGAACAATTCTTATTTTTGTGATCCCAATTTAAATCAAATCGGTAACAAACTACTTATCTATCTTTATCAGTATAATCTCACATAATATGTCTTCGATCGTAGTAAATAACATGAAATAGTAAGGTTATGTGACCCTCCATACCAACAGAGTAGTGACTAGTGGCCCTTTGGGAAAAAAGGTTACACACCTCTGGCGTAGAGGGGTTTTGATTTTTCTGACGCCATATAATTTCGTTCGTCTCAGAAGAACTCTTCTGGATAATACATGGTTAACAGTTTTCATGAATCTTGGGTGAGGTTCTGTACAACTGTTCTTGTTTGAATATCTATGACTAACGTATTTATGGAATTGGAACGTGAAAAGCCAGATAATTTTGAGTGTAAAGCTTTAGTGCATCGCTCTCCCCAAGAAACAGAATGAACTCACTTGACTTCAGTCAGACTAAAATCTAGGGCAGTGTTTCCCAACCTTTTCCGACTCTAGCACCCTTAGTAGTCAGGTCTAAGCAGTTTAGCACCCCCTAGCTAATATCTTATTACTAGAAGGATAATGGAAAGTGTAGTATGTATCCATCGCTTTTCAGCACCCCCCGGAATTGATTTGAGCACCCCAGGTTGGGAAACGCTGGGCTGGATAGTACATAGCCGTATAATGAAGAGGGTACAAGTGCGTGATGCGTCTTGACAGCCATATCTCATTATGGGGAAATGGAGGGAGGGGGAGATGTGTCTTTTGTATGTTGAAGATGTGTCCGCGCCCTCTCTCCGGTCCCTGGGTGCACCACGCGTCACGCCATGCATATAATGTCGTCCGGATTTTCATATCGAGTTATCGAGGATTAAGATCCTCTTGGCGTATTGGTGGACGGAGAACGCCTGCTCATAGGGATACTAAAAACTAGTGCAGGGGTTCACATCTAGAGCAAGTTCTTCCTCTAGGAGGGTTTTACTGTTCTAGGGAAAAAGGAATTAGGACCACACATTTTTAGACACACTGCAATCCTACTGAATGAGCTCTCCGCAGAATCTTCAGAATACCACTATTTTTAAGTGCCACAGATTAGATTAACACAAAAGATAAGTATTTATATATTTTGAATAAGAAAGAGTTGTAATAGGAGAGTGAATGATCTGATATTTGTGGAAAGGATGTGACAGGGTGTACTAAAAGGTTGAGAAACCATTGAACTAATAGTGCACTAATATAAAGAGCACAGTTGCATTCATGAGCTGTGGGCATTTTCGTGATTTTATTGACACAAATATAATTTTTGCTGCCGAGTGTCTTGTACATTTCTCTATCCATACAACAGTTGTACTTTTATCAATGGAACTCTTTGTAGTGATTATTCTGACTATATCTAGTTATCTGTATCTAGTTCTGTGGGCACTCTTTTTTTTCCGTTGAAAGAATAAGCTCCCGCTAAGATGCAAAACTGTTTTTAGCCCGTTCAGCATTTAGTATTTTTTGTGGATCTCACCAGAGTACTTTATTCAGTTTTGAAGGTATGCTCAATTTATTACAGAGGTTATCAAAATAGGTTTCCACGGGCTTCAACAGCGCCGGCAGTTGAGATTGTTAGAATCCCTTTTTAGACTTGGTGGTAATTAAAGTAGTTCCAACAAAGTGCGTTTTAGTTTGTATGTCTACAACGCGCACTGACTAGCCCACTGTCCAATCTCATACGGTCTAACGGTTCGTCGAACGCGGTTCGACAGACACGTGTTTAAAGTGATGTGTGAACGTGTGAACGGGGTATTTGGTTGTCGAACACGTTGGTTAAACGTGTTCGACAACCAAATACCCCGTTCACACGTTCACACATCACTTTAAACACGTGTCTGTCGAACCGCGTTCGACGAACCGTTAGACCGTGTAAACCCCCTCTAACAGAGACATCTCTCGGGACGCTTTAGAACTAATCTAATGACTATTTTCTTCCGAACATTAATTACAAACAAAATGTATCTATTACATTTGAATATTAATAATTATTTTTACATGCTATAAGATACACCGATGAGTCGTCTAGATTTGAATATGCTTAGATACTAATCCAAAGGTAATTAATAATAATAACGTTCAGGTTGGCGAGATTTGTTTGTTGTAGTGATACGGATTCTATATTTAGACATCCGATTGGTGCCTTGACGGATGTCGAACTACATGATCTATGTTTCAAGCATTTGCGTAGTATGAATACATCCTGTAGTTATTTTTCAAATCTCCAAGTACCAAATTATCTTTCCGTCATATATAGCAAAGCTCAATGATAAACTAAAGGAGTTAATCAAGATGGTATTAACCCGGGCCACGTGATAGCCCAGTGGATACCGTGTCGAACTCTTGAGGAGGTGATCATGGGTTCGATTACCTGTGCCTTCTGCATGCATCATATGTTGGTTCTCGACAGCCCTGACCAGGCGAGGAGGCGACCCAAACATGGGGAAAAAAAGGCGGTTTGCCGCAAGTGACAGGGCTTGCCTTACCATAGGTTTCTCACATCCCAATTCGTGAGAATGGGATGGTGAGTTTTAGGTTTGAGCTCATCACTACTGAAAGGTTATCATAAATATGAATAGAATCGCCTGGGCGTCAACCAGAAGGGAAAATTACGTTTAGTGTTGTGATTGAAGATGATTCGGTTTAACGTTACGAACTCACCCTATCAGGAGGCCAGGACGTTGCCCCTTACAGAGGACTTTGTGGTATGGAATTTAATAAACCATACCCTTGGTCCAACTCGCTGGCAGCAGCGTTCGAACTGCCGTTACCTCGACTGCCGCCGCAATTAGCGACGGTCTAACCCTCTCGACCACTGTGGTATCCTCGAAGGTTCGATTACATGAAAAGTATCACTGCTTGCGCACCTGAAATAGGAACTGAATCGTAAATCACTATGTTATATCATAATAACTAACTTCGATTTAGCGTTTGACAATTAATCGAACGTGGGCTTGGTAGTGTGAAGGGCTCTTGATTATGACTGTTGGCGTAGGCTTTATAGAACACTTGTCCTCGCTTTGAAAAGTGTGTATTAATCCATCTGTTGGTGGATCGAACCTGGTTAACTCGAAACCCGTAGCCCCACAGCAACTGGCAATGGTCCTCAGGCCCTTCCACAGATCTCTCTGGGAAGACATGTTGGATTTATGTCAATGTTGTGTTAATGTTGGATTATTTCTGTGTCACCTTATGAAAGTAGTAGTAGAAGGGGAACAGTCACCGGTTGCTAGCTCTCCTTGTTATTAAAGATAGAGAAAATACAAAGCTGGTAAAGAGAGATCCTGGATCCAGTCCGAGGACCAAGTGTCAGCCCTTCGGGGCTGCACCTCTAAATGGAAATGAGGGAGTTGGCCGAGTGTGAAGGTGGACGACAAGGAGTTGGGAAGATGCGTGGTCCTTCCCGGAATGGAGGTCGGGTGGGAGGTCGAGAACGGGAAAGGGAGGTAGGGGGGGGAGGAAGAAGGAGAAGAGAGGGGGGGAGGAAGAGGGATAGAAAGAGGAAAAGAAAGGAGGGGGAGAAAGAGGAAGAGAAAAGAGAGGACAGAAAGGAGAAGGAGAGAGAGGTTGGGGAGAGATGAGGAGAGAAAGAAGGAAAGGGAATAGAGAGAGGAGAGAGAGAGAGAGAAGGGGGGGGGGGAGAAAGAAAGGAGCGTTGCATGTTCCCTAACTCCCCCACCCCCTCTCCCCTGCCAAATCTCTGCTACACAGGCGCCCCCACCCCGACGCGTCCCCTCCTGCCCATGACACGCACACAGAGACGGCGTGCGTCTTGACACGACCAGTAACCCGAGGAGGTAAAAAGGGCAGAATACACAAAGATATACCACTCTAGAAGACTGTACATAAGAATGGAGGAGACTACAAGAGGCCATAAGGCCTACAATAGGCAGTTACACGTCCCTTACCACTATCCTTATCCTGTTTTGATGGTTATTAGGTAAATAGGACTTATTACACTGAGCTTCACCAGTGTCGACAGTTGAGAGTTCGTTTGAGTAAAAACGACTTCGGTTACAACATTTCATTTTTCAAATCTCAAAATATCAAATTATCTTTCCTTCTAAATGCTAATCTAAGATATTGTAAACCTACACGAATGTTAGACATGCTGTCGAAATGTTCTTAGAGAAATCTAGATTCCTGGAAGCGAAGTCATTTTCTAATTATTTAAATGGAGGTTGGAGGTAGGATGTGGGAGAAAAAATATCTCAGTGTGATAACCCCTTCAGCTTGGGTCAGGCCAGCCTGGGTCACAAATACTTGTTTCTTGGAATTTTATTGCCACGCCAGCTGAAGGCATTATCACACTTTGCTGTTTTTCCTCCGACTGTTGGAGCAGATTTTCAGCCCGCAGTTTTCGGGAAGGAATCTTATATGCTGGAGGAAAATAGGATATCAAAAGAAAATCCATGTTTATGAAAATCATAAATTGTTGAGAAAACAAAATAGTTTGTCTTAGTGATTTCACGGTAGGAAAAAAATCTGGAGGTGGGCCGTACCGCTGACTAATCGGAGGTTGGAGGAGAAATAGCCCAGTGTGATAGCCCCTTTATCTCTTATGTCTTGAAGCTGTCATTGTGTTTCGCATTTTGTATTCATTGGTCACAAATTTTAGTTCGGGATCGAAACTTCTCTCAGGAAGAAATGTCTTTTTTAAATCATACAATTTCTGAAATGTCTTTTAAGTGTCTCTGAGAATAATAATAAGAAAAAACCGGTATATATTAGTTCCTTATCATCTTCAATACCATTCACTTGAAATTGAAACTAGACATTTATAATTTGGTAAGTGGTCTGTGATTGGTCGCAGTTATCTCATGTAGACGGAAATCGGGGGACATTATCGAAAAAAAGGACATAGGCAGAACTCACCTTCCGACGGTCAGACACCAAGACTGACCACCTAACTGAGTGGCAACCTAAAGGGGTTATCACACTGGACTTTTTCCTCCGACCTCCGATTAATCGGCGATACCGCCCACCTCCAGAACTTTTCCCACTGTAAAATCACCTCGGTACACTGTTTTGTTTTCTCAACAGTTTATATAGAATGTCATTTGGTTTACTGGAGGAAAATAATGTTCCTCCAGCATATCTGATTCCTTCCCGAAAGCTGCGGGCTGTAAATTTGCTCCAACAGTCGGAGGAAAAATAGCTCAATGTGATAACGTCTTCAGGAGGTGACAGAAGCCAAGGAAGACAAAAAAAAAAAAAAAAAAGTCTATCAAAAGAAACACAATGTGGGGAAGAGGCATAGTCGCGGTACACATGTTTGAGAAGAAATAGAAAGATCCGGGGGGAACGTGGGGAGATCACTGGAGCCATTCCCTTGGATCTTCCTATTTATTCTCAGATATGTTGACCACAATTCTGTACGTGATAAAGCTGCAGCAAACAAAATATTGCACTTTATATAAAGGCCCCGTCCTCACATTTGGGGTTTCTTTGGATGGACTTGTCGACAGCTGCCAATTATACAAAAAACAAAGTGGAAAGACGAGATGGAATCAAGGCTTTGCTGGAGTTGGTAGGAACAGATTGAGGGCTTTTGTCCAGCTGTGGAATGAACATGGTCGTACATGATGATGATGATAACAATTATGATGATGATGATCCCATATAGTTTACACTTTGAATAAACTATATAATGATAAATGAGACTGTATGTGGATGAAGTAGACGAGGATTGCTTGGAGAATTTCAATGCTTTAACGTTTCGACCCATAACTTTGTGTTCAAGACCCTGGGGCTCGAAACGTTAAAGCATTACCATTCTCCCAGTAATCCTCGTCTACTTCATCCACCTTCAGTCTCTAAATGTTCACTTTCTCCATGCATACTGGCTTCACCTGACTAAGAGCCACTTCTCAGTTGAAAAGAATTATTTAACATCTTGTGTACATCGTCAGGCTGAAGGGTTTAAATAGGGCATTTTTGAACTAGAATAAAATGATAGTAATAAAGATAATATAAATATCTGTCCACACTGGAAAACACTTCTATGCATAATCGCAATAGATAAATGAATAAATATATAGGTAAGCTTTGCCCCGGGGCGCCACTTGGGCATGTAAGGACTCTGTCTACCCCTCCTTCCCCTCCCCACGACAAAAGCTTAAATAATAATAATAATTATATATATATACATATATACATACATATATATATATATATATATATATATATATATATATATACATATATATATACACATATATATATTCCCTTGACAAATGCAAATGACAGCCTTCCTGCGGTTGGGTTACCACCAGCTCTGAAACCGGACCAACACGGAAAATAGACCTGGTTCCAGGCTCCACATGGCCCAGATGCAGTCACTACGGAGAAGACCCTTAACACTGTCCAACACTCACCCATGTTAGACAACACTACAAAATATCCTCCCAAAGTGAAATGTAGTACCACCCTTTGGCCATAGCTGAATTTTGGGTCCTCGGGTCTCCTGCAAGAGATCCGAACCAACCGATTGATTGATTGGTGTTCGTCCTGCAAGATATGCTTTATGTATATGTATATATATGTATACATATATATATATGTATATATATATATATATATATATATATATATATATATATATATGTTGTGATGCATGAGGTGGAATGGGCGGGGGAATGGGGGTGAGGTAGTATGTGTGAGCAAAATTTGACGCAGCCCGAAGGAATTTCTCCCCGTCTTCTCCTTTTGTGCATGGGGGGACGGAGAGGGGGGTTGCCGATTTAATGAAGCGGCCTTGCTGTGTCTTGCGACACTGCCTCTGACCCAGGGCAGTGGACAAGGTGCAGGGATGACCCGTCATCCGGGAGGTGCCAAAATAAGAGGGAGGGTGGAGGGGTGTGGAGTGTATTCAGGGATGGAATGGGTGTTGTTGTTGTTGTTGTCGTTCCCTAGACTGTCTGTCCGAGCAGTCCCGTCTCCCCAAGGAATGCCATAGCCGAAACTGGGTTTTCCCACAAATCCTTTATAGAGCGTATGTTGTGTTGTTTGCGTGCATGATTGTGTATAATGCAGTCTTCCATTATGTGTTGTATGGTATGGGGTGAAGTGTTACATCCTGGGCAGCTGTTCACAACACGGTCGTCCAGCCTCTTCTGGTAGCTTAGAAGTGCTGGGTGGTGACCGCACCGCAGTCTGGCCAAGTGGACTCTGTCCTTTCGTGGGAGAGAGGATTCAGAAGGGTGGATATCAGGGGGTCTGGCATGCAGCAGTGTGTTGTCTTTCAGTGTGTTAATGGAGCGGTGAATGATATGATTATGAATATGTTTCCGGAGGCTGGTATTTGGTGGTTGTGGAGGAAGAGAAGAGAGTATCTGCGCGTGATAAAGGTCTTTGGGTGTTGTTTTAACGTTTCTTGGTGTGTGTGGGTGTTCTGCTATGTAGTGTAGCGGGTGTAATGTGTTTGTGGTGGCTGCGGCAAGTGTTTGTGTGCCTCTCATGTCGAGGTGGTCCTTGACTTTGAGGACTTTTGTTTCATGGTGTAAATGGTCTGTAGGTGTTGTATTTGTGCAGCCTGTAATTGTTTTTAGGGCTTTGTTTTGTATGATTTGAAGGGTGTTGTGGTGTGTCTCACTGAGATTAGGAGCCCATGCAGGACTCGCATAATTCAACACTGAGCGTATGCATTGTTTGTATATTGTTATATTAGTTTGTTTTGTCCAAATGTTGTTCCAGTGATTGACTTAAGTGCGTTAAGTCTAGGTGTGCATTTGTTTTTTATGTTTGTGATGTGTTGTTTGAAAGACATGGATGTATCGTATGTTACACCAAGAATTTTCGGTGTGTTTGTGTGTGGTATTAGAGTGTTGTTGATGTAGAGATGAGGTATGTATTTGTGTTCTTTTGTCCAGTTTGTGAGAAGTGTTGCTGTAGATTTGGTTGGAGCTATTTGGAGTCTGTTTGTGATGAACCATGTGTTGAGTGTGTCAAGGTATGGCTGGATTATTTCTGCAGCTTTGTCTGTGTTACGATGTGTGCATGTGATTGTTATGTCGTCTGCGTAGGAAGAGATTTGTATTTCTGAGGTGTCTGGCGTGGGTAAGTCATGCATGTATAGATTAAATAGTGTGGGGGATAGAACTGAGCCCTGTGGTACTCCGTTCTTAATGTTTCTGATGTGCGATGATTGGCCATTATATGACACGTAAGCATTCCTACCTGCCAGATAATTGGCCAGCCATCTTTTGGTGTTATTGTGCATGTCTGTGTTATATATTTTATTTGTTAGGTTGTGGCGGGGGATAGCATCAAAAGCTTTACTAATGTCTAATTCTATAAGAAGTGTTCTTTGGTGGGGCCTATCTGAATTGATGCCATCTAAAATTCTTTGTGTGAGGTTTGTCAGAAGAGTGTTTGTGGAGTGTAGTGGCCTAAAACCGTGTTGTGAGTCAGCAAGGGGAATATGTGGTGTGACAAGTTTAAGTATTAGGCGTTCAATGAATTTAGAGGGGGTGCAGAGAAGTGTGATTGGACGGTGCGATGTTGGGATTGTTGGGTCTTTGTTCGGTTTTGGAATGGTGATTATTTTACCATGCTTCCAGATGTCGGGTATAGTGTTGTGTGAATAGCTGTAGTTTGCAATGTTTGTGAGTGCGTGTATACCTTGTGGTCCAATGTGGATGTTGCTTATGTTATCAGGGCCACAGGCAGATGAGTGCTTGAGACTATGTATTATGAGTTTTGTCTGACTGTCTATGAAGGGTATATAGTCTGAGTCTGTGGGAAAGTCTTTCTTACGTCGAATGGTGCGTCGGTCGTCAGGGTGAGAAGTGAGATGGCTTGTCTGTGCAAAATGACGTATGAGTGCGTTTGCTTGTTGTCTGTTTGAGGGTAGATTATCTGTTGTGATTATTGCTGCGTGAGAGCGTGTAGTGTTACTGTTGGATAGTGTAATGCTGTTGAGTGTTTTGTACAATTTGCTGGTGTTTGTTTTGTGATCAAGTGTATTGATAAAGTTTTACCAATTTTGTGTTTTTTGTTCATGTATTTTATTGGCAATCACAGTGTTTAGTGTTTGTATTTGGTGTGCTATGTTTTGAGGGATAGGTGTGGGGGTATCGTGTTTAAATGTGTCACGTTGTCTGATGAGGCTTTGGATTTCTGGTGTGAAGTTGGGGTTGTGTGATTTTCTGTTGCCTCTAGGGATGTATCTCTTGTCTGCATTTTGTATGATTGTATTAAAAGTGTGCACAGCATTGTTTATGTTTGTGATTGGTGTACTGTTAAGTGTTTCAAAATGTTGTTCTGTCTCATTAGTAAAAGCTTCCCAGTTAGCTCTCTTGTAATTGGTGTAAGTGTGTCTGTGGCCAACTGGGGTACATCTTGTTTTGGTGGTGATGATGATTGGAAGGTGGTTAGAGCCAAGGGTTCCGACCACTCTCCATGATGTTGTTGGGGTTAGGCAGTGGGAGCAAAAGGTGATATCAGGAGAGGAGGGAGTGTAGAGGGCTTGGTGTGGGATATGTGTATGATTATGTGTGTTGTTCATGATAGTCAATGAGTCAAACTGAGTCTGTATATCAAGCCCTCTGTCTGTGTCAGGGTTGTCGACATACCAGGCAGACGACTTGGCGTTGAAGTCTCCACCCATGATCAGGTTGGGGATTGAGGCTAGTTGGCTAAAATGAGGCCTGAAGGTGTCTGGAACTGTGGGGGATGATTGTGGGGGAATGTACATGTTAACTATTGTCAGTGTTGATTTGTTGCCTGTGCGGATTCGAATGGATTGGATTTCTGTAGTGTTATCTGTGGTAGGGAGGAGAATTTTGGTTGTGGCACTTGTGTCCACAAAACAGATGGAGTGGTGGATCAGGGTGATGAGTCCACCGCCATAGCCGTCAGTCCGGTCTTGTCTGATGGTAGTGTAATTATGAAATGATGGTGTTTTGTGTGAGTGTCTTAGTTTTGTTTCTTGTAAAATCGCAATGTGTATGTTGTGTTGTTTAAGAAAGTGTTCAAGTTCATGTTTTTTCGTGTTAATACCGTCAATGTTGTGTTGTAATATGTTGATGTTGTGTGTTTTGTATGTGTTGTATGTTGCCGTTTGGGGTTGAGGTTGGGGTGGTAATGGGGAAGGTGTAGGATCTGGGTTAGAGGGGGGGAAAGGAGAGATCGGGGACAAAGAAAGGGGAGTACTAATCGGGGGTAAGGGCAGAGGGAAATTGGGAGTGGGTAAGGGTGCTGGCTGTGGTTGGGGAGGTGGGAGTGGGGTTACTGGAGGGCAGGTAGAACATGTCCAAGTGTCTGTGTATTGGTTTGTGTCAGCAAGTGTTGTACAAGTGAGGTGGGCCCAGTTTTTGCACATATTGCACTGAACTGAGCCCTTTGTCTGTCTGCTGGTACTCCCCAAGGCAGGCGTAGCTCCTCTTGGGGATCGGTGCCACCTGCGTAGAGCCGGTGGCCAGGGGTGGTTGCTGCCGTTTGGCCCCCAACTCTTGGGATTGGGGGGTGGTCCCACGACGTAGACGCTGCAGCTCCAGGACTGGAATGGGTGTTGGCTACCCCCCTTGTAAGGGGGAAAAAGCCTTGGTATATATATATATATATATATATATATATATATATATATATATATATAAAATGAGATATTGTGACAAGTTGAGGAAGGTGGAATAAAGAAGTCACGGGTCTAGTTCTGGGTTGCGAATTTATTCCTGACCGGTTTCGCTTTACGGTTCTTCAGGAATGAATTCGCAACTCTGAACTAGATCCGTGACTATTTAATTAAGACACTATTCGACGTTTCGACTACACTCCTCCCTCGATTTAAGAACGCTCCATATACGAATTTTCGCTATAACGAAAAAAAAAAAAAAAAAATTGTCCCAGAAATCGAAATACGAACTAAAAATTCGCCATAACGAATAGAATCCTGTTGAAAAAAAATTACTGTATTTTTACATCATAAATATTAAAAAATAAAATTATTTTTACCTCATAAATATTAAAAAGAAAAAAACCTGCCATATGTCCAGGTTAAAAGAAAAAGTGAAAATAGATACGTACGTACTGAGAAAGAACCAACCGCCCAGTTTGTTATTGTTTTCGAAACAACGCCGTGTACTGCTCGGTCTACTCACTCGGTCTCGGTGAATCGTGGATTATTAGCACTATTTCAAGTGACATTGTGCCTCCTAAGCGTTATTATCTACTTTGCATATTAATATTGTATGTGTCTGTATGTAATTAGCAGAGAACAGTATTCAAGATTATGCATATTTAATGTTGTGATGACTTTATAGGGACATGAAATTTGTTTGTAAGAACCTTTCTCGCATAATATAATGGGTTTATATGAGAAAAAAGTGCTCGATTTAAGTATATTCGATATACAAACGGTTTTTCAAGAACGTAACTAGTTCGTAAATCGAGGGAGGAGTGTACAAGGAGTTATTATCAATATATAAATACAGTTCAGACGACACAAATATACAGATATGCTACATGGTCACATATCTATATTTGTGTTGTCTGAACTGTATTTGTATTTTGATAATGACTCCTTGTAGTCGAAACGTCGAATAGTGTCTTAATTAAAATGGAGAGCTTTAGACAGTTCGTTTCTGCTCATCCTCCCAAGATTAGAACCTTAGTGAGGAAAATTGAAAACATTACAAAGAAAATTAATAATTGTGAAAATGCTGTGGTGTTCAATTCAGTGTGTATTGAAAACCCGCGCCCTAAGTGTGTGTGTGTGTGTGTGTGTGTATATATATATATATATATATATATATATATATATATATATATATATATATATACATATGAAAGCAAAGGTGCCTTGTTTCAATACCGGTCAACTGCCTCACATTCATCAGAAGGTGCAACGCTGAGGACCTGAAAATCAGTCTCCAGACTAGGCCCGAGATTTTTGTCTATCAACTTCAACTGTATTTATATTTTTTGTTTCACACATGGGGAGCTAACAACTGGCAAATGCTCTTCTCTTCCTACAACTTTCAGTTGGTGACATAGAAAGTCCAGTACTCACACAACACAGACAACAGTCCAAAGTTTCTTCCCAGAGAGATCTGTGGGAGGTTCTGAGGACTGTTGCCAGTCATTGTGGGGTTTTGGGTTTTCCACGTAGTGAAAATCGAAACCACGTTTGATTTGGCTCTCATGAATCTGGACCTGCTGTGTGCATATCTACTTAAGTGTGTGTGTGTGTTTGTTTGTGTGCGTGCGCGCATTTATTCATGTCCTATCTCGTGATACAGTTACGATCTGACCATGCATTGCTCAAATGGTGTTTGTGTGTGTGTGTGTACGCGTGTGTGCGTATGTGTACACAAGTAATGACATGTGTTATACAATTGTTGCATATATGCAGTGCCGTTCTCTTGTAAGCCAACCGCCCTGGTTGTAATTGGTCCCATGACGTCACTGTGGGGTGGCCAGCTCAACTCCCTGCAGGCTCACTCCCCATCACGTAACCGTATGATATTGAAACTGTGAGCTGGTCTGTGCCGAGCGAGCGGCCTAGCGTGATGGATAAGTCTGGCGCGTCATACACCCCATGACGTCATTTCGCCTCTGTTGTGACACGGCATGTTGTAGTGCCATGCAGTGCCAGATCCAGGCTTAAGATGAGGTGGGGTGTGTCAGAAGGGGAGGGGAATGGTCACTGCTGTGTGCGTATATTTATCTAAATGTAATGTATAGGATAAGAGCTACGTTCGTGGAGTCCTGTTTATGTTTCCATCAGTCAAACGTGTGTGTGTGTGGGTATGTATATAAGATATATGTGTGTGTGTCTACATGTATATATATATTATATATATATATATATATATATATATATATATATATATATATATATATATAGATATAAGGAAGGAGTGAACATGAGGGGGCGACCTAGGATGAGATGGATGGATGGAGTAAAGGGGCATTGGGAAAGAGGGGAATGTCTGGTGAGGAAGGACGAGAAAGGACAGAAGATAGGGGTGAATGAAGAATAGTTGTGTATGGATAATGCTGTGATGCATGGGGGGAGTGGGTGGGGGATGGGGGGTAAGGGAGTATGTATAAGAAATAAATAGACGCAGCCCGAAGGAATTTCTCCCCGTTTTCTTTTCTGCATGAGGGGACGGAGAGGGGGAGTCGCCGATTTAATGAAACTGCCTTGCTGTGGATGTGCTGTGTTTTGCGACACTGCTTCTGACCCAGGGCAGTGGACAAGATGCAGGGATGACCCGTCATCCAGGACGTGCCAAGATAAGAGGGAGGGAAGAGGGTAGAGGGGAGTGAAGTATGTAGGGGGATGGAATGGGTGGGAGTGGTATCTATGCCTTTGTTTTTTGGCTACCTCCCTTGTAAGGGGGAAAAACCTTTGATATATGTATGTATGTATATATATATATATATATATATATATATATATATATATATATATATATTCGTCTATTCAGATGTTTGAATAGACGAAAACGTTTGGATCATAGTGTCTTATTGCCCGAGTGGTTTTCTGTGTAAAATATATACTAAATATATATATATATATATATATATATATATATATATATATATATATATCAACTATCACCACAGTCGGACGAAAGAAAGAGTTGAGTAAGTGAAACTATATATTTCGATTGCTAACTGCAATCCTCTTCAGTACGAAGGGTGATCAAAAAGTAATGACAGTGATACCATATATTTTCACGGTACAGAGGTAAATCCAAATAGTGGCCTACATTCCTTCAAAGTACTCCCCTCCTGCCTCTATGCAACGTTCCATCCTCTTTCGCCACTTCATGAAGCACTCACGGTACTCAGAAGCCGATATACCTCGTAGCTCTGAATTGACTGCTCGCGCCAGATCTTGGATGCGATGAAACAGCTTCCCTGCGATCGCACCCTTGATCTTTGAAAACAACCAAAAATCACAGGGAGCAAGGTCAGGCGAGTAGGGTGGGTGGGGGAGAAGTGTGATCCCCTGCTGCTCCAGGAACTGCACAGTGAGGCGAGCTTTGTGGGGGGCAGCATTGTCATGGTGCAGCAAAAGGCGCGATCGGCGACGGGTTGGTGCAGTCTTGGCCTGATATTCCAGGACTCGAGGAAGGACGTGATCAGTGTAGTACTGGGCTGTGATAGTACATTGTTGAGGCATTACATCCACACACATTGGTCCTTGTGAATTGAAGAAGATGGTGAAAAGGCGCTTCCTGCTGCGAAATCCTTCCTTCAGAATCTGAGGTCGAGGTTCTTCATCACTCAACCACACCATGTTAGACTGCTTGTCTCTGGTGGTGAAGAAAGAAATCCAAAACTCATCTCCGGTAGCTACATCTGAGAACCGTTTCGGACCATTTAGCTCGAATTCAGCCAGCCATAGACGACAAATCCGCACCCGTTCGCTCTTCTGCTATTCCGTAAGCAAATGAGGTATCCATCGAGCACACTTCTTCCTCAGCCCTAAGTGTTCATGCACGATGTCATGTGCGCTCCCATAACTGACACCGAGCTCCAAGGATAAGAATCGAAGAGTAACAGTTGGATCTTCGTCAATGATGGCTCGCGCACGGACCGTCGTTGCTTCGGTCACGGATGTCCGAGGGCGGCCAGGACGATGATCATCTTCTAGCTGCAATTTTCCGGCTGCGAAAGCTCGAATCCAGCGGGAAACAGTTTCCAGTGATGGAGTAGACTCGGGAAAAACTTGCAACAATTCCTCTCTGATCTCCGTTGCTTTTTTCCCGAGTTTCCACCTTGTGAAGGTGTAGAATCTGCAGCCTTCTTTCGAAAAATCCATGTTTCCGGTTAGAGAGGCAAACCAACAATGACGCAATCGCACAGCGCAACGATAAAATGTAAGCTAGACAAACAGCGACAAGCTCAAACATGTAACAACAGGCAACACTTGCTGCCCCTTGCTCCCCGCCCCCCCAACACTTATAGTCTACTCAGCTACGAGCCCGACTGTCATTACTTTCAGATCACCCCTAGTAGTACAACCTCTTACAAAGGGAAGGGAACAAGGAAATGAATGAATATTACTATTCCAACCATTATGTGACTTGAGGATAATATCGGATTATTCTTCACCGAAAGGTCTCCTGTCGGCATGCTCCGCCTTTGTAATCCTTTGTAATTGTTAACAAGTTTCCTTCCCCTTCCCCTGACCTGACCTCATGTCATCCGCAGGTCACATAAGGGTTGGGGCAGTGACATTTATTTTTTTCCCAGTTCCCTTCCCTTTGTAAGAGGTTGCTAGTTAAGACAGTTTCCTCCTTCCACTTTGTACTACTGACGAGGATTGCAATTCTTTCTTTCGTCCGATTGTGGTGTTAGTTGTGATTTGCAAATTTGATACTGCATTTCTCACCAATGATATACATATATATATATATACATATATATATATATATATATATATGTATATATATATATATATATATTTATATTTGTGTGTGTGTGTGTGTGTGTGTGTATGTGTGTGTGTGTGTGTGTAATATATATGAATATTATATATATATATATATATATATATATATATATATATATATATATATATATATATATATATATATATATATATACACACTGGTTCCCAGTGATCAATTAATATCTTTTTCAACCACATATCACTTTTAATTCCATACCATCGCAAACGAGACTGAGAATCGCTCGAAGGAGGTATCCGTTGGAAATTGAAACGTGGACGAGCCGAGGATTCGAACCCAGCTAACCCGTAACAAAGTTATATTGACGTAACCCAATACGCTATCAAGGGAAATATAAGTTAAATACGACTTTCTTATATTTGTATGCTCGAATTACATACACATACACGAAATATCGCGTTCAACCCATCTCTGCTATGTTCGTGTATGTATATGTAATTCGAGCATACAAATATAAGAAAGTCGTACTTAACTTATATCTCCCTTGATAGCGTATTGGGTTACGTCAATGTAACTTTGTTACGGGTTAGCTGGGTTCGAATCCTCGGCTCGTCCACGTTTCAATTTCCAACGGATACCTCCTTCGAGCGATTCTTAGTCTCGTTTGCGATGGTATGGAATTAAAAGTGATATGTGGTTGGAAAAAAAAAATATATATATATATATATATATATATATGTATATATATATATATATATATATATATATATACTAGACCACCCGTGACCCGTTGGGTCAAATAAAAATTTAGATTATACGTTGTTAATAAAAACGGTCGATAAAATCGTTATTAAGACAATGTTCTATTCAGTAGACGAAGGCAATGACTTGATTACTTATAAGAAGTGAAATGCAAAAGATTGTGACGCCATGTCGTCGTTACTTGGAACACTACGCATCATATGATTTATAGGGTTCGTAATATTTTAATAAACTCAAGAGTTGGCTATAATTTTAGATACTGAACATGAAAAAAATTATAAGTATATATAGATAGATATGTATATGTATGTTGTGTCAAATAAAATTTTAAATGATACGTTGTTATAAGAAGTGAAATGCAGAAGATTGTGACGTCATATCGTCGTTGCTTGGAACACTACGCATCATATGATGTCGTGACGCCATGTCTCTTCTTCTGATTGGCTGGTCTTCAGTCGTGACGTCATATCTCTTCTTCTGATCTCTTCTTCTGCTTGGCTGGTCCTCAGTCATGACGTCATATCTCTTCTTCTGATTGGCTGGGTGACGGTTTCAAGGAAGCAAGATAACAAACAAGATTATCAGAGTTATATATATATATATATATATATATATATATATATATGTGTGTGTGTGTGTGTGTGTGTGTGTGTGTGTGTGTGTGTGTGTATACATTGTATACAGAAAAAGATCATTATTAGTGATGTCCTGTTTTACTCTTCAGTTATCATACCTACTTGGTCCTTATCTCCTTTTTGAGCACCTTATAAGCTCATACCCATGCATCTGTATGGAAAGGTGTATTTTCTCATCATTTGGATTTGCAGTTTTTTTCATTTTGTTCTCATGACCTCGTGAAGCCCTCCAATCCGTAATCAAGAGATCTCTTCTGTCAATGTAGTCCACCCCCTTAGTCACCTCTTTCTCTTCGATCCTTCAATGTTGGCAGATCTAATATCTTTAGTTTCTTCTCGTTTGTCTTATCCGAGAGACCAACGACAGGTACTTGCATGTGTTAGTCCTGCAAGAAGGACAGCGAAGGTGGCTATTTCAAAAACTCGTCAACCCCTTCACCTCCATCAAGAGTGGTGCAGCCCTGAGGAGCTAACATTTGGTCTCTGGACTGTGCCCACAATCTCTCTGTCAACTTAAGATGTGTTTCTTACACTTTTTCACACATGGAAAGCTGGCAGCTGACGACTACTCTCTTCTACCTACAACTTTCAGACAGTAACATAAAAAACAGGCCCATACTGATGCAGCATAGACAACTGTCCAAAGTGTCATCCCAGAGAGATCTGTGGAAGGTTCCGAGAACTCTTGTCAGTCACTGTAGGGTTGTGGGTTTTCTACATGGTGAAACTTGAAGTAACGTTTGATTTTCACATTTCATAGGTTGGGGATCAATTTGGTTGTTGCTCTTTGTATCCTTTCGACCTTTCATATATATATATATATATATATATATATATATATATATATATATATATATATATATATATATGATGGATTAGGGTTCCTATATATATTTCTTTTTTCTTTTCAATGTATAATGAACAGCCATCTTAATGCTCTGAAGCAATCCATACATTTCGCCTAAAGTCTTGCTGATGTTTGTCATGTGACAGGTTGTCTTTTATCAGGACTTCCAAAGCTTTCTACTTTTTTGCCCTTGTAATAAATTTGCTTCCCAAGTAGTCATTAACATAGATAAGGGGCGTTATAGGTGCTAACGCCAAACCTTGTGGGACTCCACTGGTCACTGCCCTCCATCCTGACATTTTATCCCATACTGCTGCTTTCGTGTACCTGGCCTCGAGAAAATATTTCATCCACTTGAGTAGTTTACTTTTTAGTCCTTCATTGTGTTTCAGTCTCTTCAAAAGTCGACTGTGGGGAACTTTATCAAGAGTCTTCTCTAAATTTGCCAACTGGGTTAAATCTACGCTTTGACAGCGTGAGACTTATTTATCGTCCTGTTAGTATTTAGTATGAAAATGTTTTTAGTTTTGATGTTATCACTTCTCTAGTCCCCGTTGTTTTTAATTAACGACAGTTTAAAATGCTTCACGTTGTTTTCGCGAATTTTGTTTCTTAATTTGGTACAAGTGTTGTGACTCACCCGTGCACTACTTCAAATTCTGTCAATGTCTTTAATGAGATATGGTGACCATACAGAGACGCATATACCAAGTATGAGCAGACCAGTGATAAATATAATAAATATAATTGCCTGGCGATAATTGGGCTTTTGAAGTCAAATGATCACTCTACCAATCCCAGTATCCTATTTGCTTCTCTAAGGCAAAAATACAATGCATAGATGATTTAAGATTACTGATACCACAAGATCTTTTTCACTCTTCACTTTCCCCAATTATCTTGTAGTCTTACTTTTGTATGAAAAGTAAAATTCGAGACCTTTTTTCTAGACTTTATTCAACCAACAAAACATCAGCATATTTTGAAACAAAGAACAGAGAATTCCAATTAAAATTAAAAAGCAAATGTATCTTTACAATAATCAGATGAACATCAGGTACAAAGAACAAATTAAGTAAATGCACATTCATCTAACAAGTTCAATTATGCGGACTACCATGGTATGAAGTTCACATCCTATACGTTTAAGTACATATAGCCACCTTTGTTTGCAAATCACCACACATACTTATTATTATTTACACTTATATGCATAATAATCAAATTCAGCAGTCCAGGGTTCAAGGATCCGTGACAGCTAGATTTCATTATTTGAAAGACATCACTACAACAAGTGATTTATTCCATAATACTATATGCATAACTTTAATCAGGATTAAATCTCATTAGCCACTTTTAAGACCATTGCTCTAGTTCAGTGTTGTCCAAACATTTTCACCTATTGTACCTTTTATTACCTTCTATTGTTACGTACCCCCTCTCCGACCACCATGGCTGAACAAACTCAGCATTATTTAAGATAATGCAAATGATATATTAATTATGTGTGTGTGTACTCCTTATTTGTTCACGTACCCATCCCACCGCTCCCTCTCTCTTTGCCGTCATAGAACATAGGATGTTTCTGTTGTGTGTGTGTGTGTGTGTTCCTTGTTTGTTCACGTACACTTATGATCTATGTTGCATATCCCTAGGGGTAGCGGACCCCAGTTTGGACAACACTGCTCTAGTTGATCTAAATCTACTTTAATATTAAGGTGATTCGAGTGATCATTTGCTATTCCTCACAGCTTCTTAATGTCAGCGAATATGGACACAACAGATAGTCCATAGTCAATATCATTGATGTATATTATAAACAGTAGTGGCCCCAGGATGGAGCCCTGATGAACTCCACTCGTAACATTTTCTATATCGAAGTTTTACTATTCAGAATAACGCCCTGATTACGGTTGTTCAGTCAGGTTCTAATCCAACTTAGTAAGTTATTATCCAAGTCTGAGTATAGTTAGTAGTCTTTCATGTGTGCGACAGTACCAACAGCTTTATTCAAAGTCCAGATGTATTAAATCTATACTATTCCTTCTGGCATAAGTTGAAATAACTATTCTAGAATTCTAGAAGGTAGGTCGTGTAAGAGTGTCTAGAACCATACTGCTTCTTTTATTAAGGTCGCAGCACACTAGACATTTTTCGCTAGCATGCTACTTGTTTTTGCTACTTCATTTTAGTATAAACGAATTCCTGGTTTGTTATATCCCATTATTATAAAAAAAAATACCCTAACATTTAACCAGAAGTTTGAATTTGTGATCAGGACTTCGATATTTTCATATTTTTCAAGATTCTTTTTTATTTTTTTTATTTATCAGTTCATATAATTAAATCAAAAGAGTATATATTCATTTTATGACACAAGCCTATCAAAAACAAACAAGTAAAAACAAATGACGGTTGTAAAGCAACTTCAACACGTCAGAAATGACAAGATTTCCTGGATTTGCGGTTGTAGTCCAGGTCGAACTCCCGCATCAGCTCCCAGATATAGTCATTTTCTCATTGTAGTGACCCTGGTACCTCCGCTCCATCTCCACATCTTGGTGGAATCGCTCGTCTTGTTCTGAGTAGGCGCCCATACTGCCCTTGGATTTGTTCAGCATGTGAAGTTTAAGGGTCATCCAGCATCCCATGGCGACAAAAGCTTTTACCAGATCCTGCATCAGCTGCATCAGTTTTCAGTTCTGTGGTTGCCCAAGAAGCCCTTGACAACTGCTATGAAACAATTCCATGCTGTTCTCTCAATCCTACTGAGCTTATTGGAGAACTCTGTAGACTCCTGCACCTTCTTTATCTGAGGTCCAACAAAAATCCCACCTTTGATTTTGGCCTCATAACTTGGGGAAGAACTCAAGAAGGTACTCAAAAGCGACTGATTCCTGGTTGAGAGCCTTCACGAACTGCTTCATCAACCCCAACTTAATATATAGTGGTGGCTTGAGCACAATCCTGGGATCTTGATGTATAGATAGATAGACAGATAAATTTGATAGAATATAATAGAAAAAAATCTCATGAAAACTGAAATATTTGAACCCGTTTTCTTTGAAAATTTCCCCCAATCAGGATGCTAAGACGGAGTCCCTTAAAAAAATTTTTTTAGTGTAAAATCTAATAAAATATGCCCTTATTTCAACTCGCCGGTGGCAGGGTTCAAACCACAATGTCCTCGACCTTCGCCGAAAGTAGTGACGCCCCAACCCGCTCGGTCATATAAAATATAGAATATAAAAAAAGTCTCATGAAAATCGTCAGAAATATTTTAACCTATTTTCCACGAAAAAGGTTGGTGGGAGCTTTGTACTGGGCTTTCATGTTTTAAGAGGAAATGATAACATCAGAGTGGGACATGATTTCATATTGAATACAAAAAAGAGGAACCATAAGCGTAAAGTCAGTCTAGAAGCTGGTAAAAATAACTATCCTCAGAGGCAGGGACGTGTAGTATAAATTGAAGTTTTAAAGATTGGGTCAAGGTGGAGGTCAAGGTCACTGATTTTTTTTTTTTTTTATAACTTCCTAACTTCGTACTTTATAACTTAATAAATTCTTACTAGCCCCCTGCCTCTTCAATACATCTCTCGACTGGGTAAAACGACAAGTTCAGAGAGAAGACAAGGGAGATGCAAATAGGTAGACTCTGTGTAACAGATCTAGCATATGCTGACGATGTGGTACTCCTGGCTCAGGATATGGAACCCTTAGAGAAAGCCCTTGAGTCCTTCATTGCCAACTCTGAAAAAAGTAGGACTCAGTTTGAACCCCAGCAAAGACAAAGGTCATACATGTCAATTGGCTCATGGGTATTCAAAGAGGACATCTGCAGTTTGCAGGTATGGAAATTGAATGTGTTAATGAGTTCTCCTACCGAGGTTCCAGACTCAGACTCACTTCGAACAATGACGTCAGTGCTGAAATTAGCACTCGTATCAGCAATGATCCAAGAGTCTAAAACAAATTTTCCAGTCGAGACTTCCATCTAGGAAAACTAAGCTAAGGTTGTGAGAATAAACACCTTGTGAGATCGAAACCTTTATTGGTACTACGTTTCGCTTGCTACAGCTTTTTCAAGTACAGACATGACACACACTCTGAGCACATATAAGCCAACAGGGAAGGAACTGGGAGAGGTTATCAGGGAGGGGTGGGTGGTGGGTGGTAGGTGGAGGGGGAGGAGGGGGACGGGTGGGACTTGGTGGAGACAAAGGAGGACATTTCGGACAGTGTGGACTAAGGGGGACATTTCATACATTTATTTAATGCGGGTAACAGATGGATGATAGGAGGGGCGATGTTAAACATGCCTCTGTTCTGCTCAATGGTTTTGAAGCTTTGAATGGCGGCCGCTTCGAGGCATTTTCTCCTCATCCTGTCTGGTTCACTAAACAGAAGTTCTGCGTTATCCCAATCCATCAGGTGGTCGTTGGTGTTCCGGTGGATAACACAGGCGTTGGTGGTGATGTTGTTCCGGGAATCGTAGCGATGCTCCCGGATCCGGGTCTTCAGGTCACGGGAGGTCTCGCCGATGTATACTTTATCACATCCAGCACAGGGTATGCGGTAGACACCAGCGTTTTTTCCCCACATCTCGTCCTGGCTGTCACTCCTTCTTGAGAGCTCTTTGATAGTTCTGCTGGACTGGCCCACTACCTGAATGTTGCAACGCCCAAGTGTCCGGGTGAGGGTGGCGGTGACGCTGCTGGCTGGAAGGATAAGCCTCCTAGCTGGATCTTTTGTTGGTTCCCGCCCTTCCATTATTTTGAGTGCCTTTTTCTTACACTGGTGGATGATGCACTCTGGATATTTTAATTTATGAAAAACCTCCTTTATGTGCCTGATAACCTCTCCCAGTTCCTTCCCTGTTGGCTTATATGTGCTCAGAGTGTGTGTCATGTCTGTACTTGAAAAAGCTGTAGCAAGCGAAACGTAGTACCAATAAAGGTTTCGATCTCACAAGGTGTTTATTCTCACAGTCTTGTCGGCTTTTGCCATTGTGATTTAAGCTAAGGTTACATTCAGCCACAGTTTGACCACTGCTATCGTATGGCGGGGAAACATGGTACCTCAGTCGTACCACGAAAACAATGTTATTATGGGCGGGGAACAACTTTCTAAAGACATTACGTGAGCCCATATATCATCCTGATCTGAACCGTTGCAGACGAAGATATTCACGTGAAGTCAACATCTTAACATCCTGCCCGCTGGTGTCTGACTTAATAAAGATCCTTTAGGGTGAGATGGATGGGCCACGTGCTCAGTGTTAGCCCAGAGAGGTGCATAAATCAAGTAGATTTCGAGGCTGTGCTTGGGAGAAGACGACGTGGAATCATCACTCGTACGAGATGGAAGGATGTCATAAAAGAATATCTGAGGACCAGGAACACCGATCCTGACAAATCAGAAGAATTTGCTGCGGACCGAAGAGGATGGAGGCACCTCGTCGAAGCGGCCAAGAGCCTCAATAGGTCTATAGCGCCATGAGAATGAGTGAGAGTGATAACTGCCTAAGAATTCATCCTTCATCCACAAGGATCTAAGATGGAGGGAAACAAATGGGTGTAGGATGAGTAAAGAGTGGGTGCATGCTTTGGCTAGTTACCTCTCTTGAGAAAGAAGCCTTTTGGTATATAGATAGATGCACTTCAAATGGAAACCAGTTTCATCTGTATCCTATTTAAACTCGCCCACGCACTCCCACGAAGAGGGAAGTGAGAAACCCCTGGTAGATGAAGCCCTGTCAGTTGCGGCAAGCCACGTATCACCAAGCGGTTTTTTTTTTTTTTTTCTCCAACCAAGGGAAACCCATCCTGGAGTCTGTGTGCAGCCATTTCTGGAAAAATAAATTATGCAGACATTTTTCTACTCAGCAAGGGTTCCCGATCGGTCGATTATCTCCTCAGGTATGGTCTGTAGGGTCCCTCGCCCGCATGAATGAAACCGGTTGGCCAAAAGAAGATTTCTTGAAGTGTATCACATTCGATTTCCCCAACCCCATCCACGCACGGAGCCGCCCGTGCCGCTCGGCCAAGCGGCGAGAGAATCCAGGGAAAGTTGTCTGTTGGCCGACAGAGGCAAGACTTAGCAGACCATCTCTCCTGGAGAGAGAGAGAGAGAGAGAATGTGTATGTGTGTGTATGTTTTGGAGGGGGCGTTCTTATTCAACTTTCAGCCAGCCACGAACTCGCGCATTCTTCGGCTGACTTGAGGCTCTGATCGCTCGCTTCCTCCCCTTCATCCTCCTCCATTTCCTCCCCCTCCTTCTCCTCCTCCTCCTACTTGTCCACCTTTTTGTAATCCTCTTCCTCTTCTCCCCCTCTCCCATCCTCTCCTCTCCTCTCCCCTTTTCCCTCCTCTGCTTCCTCCTACACCTCCTCCTCCTCCTCCTCCTCCACATCTCCCTTCCTTCTCCCATCTTTTTCCTCTTCTTCATCCTAATTAAAGTCGTTAGCCTGAACAAGTATACGTGTCTACACACACACACACACACACACACACACACACACACACACACACACACACACACACACACACACACACACACACACACAGAGTGGTGAACACTTGGAACAAACTGGACGAAAAAATAGTTTGTGCAAAACAACATTCACGAATTTAAGAGCAAACTAGACACTGCGAGATACAAAGGCGGGATACCGCGAGCCTAGCTCCCCTTCCCGTAAAATACAACTAGGTAAATACACACACATTATATATATATATATATATATATATATATATGTGTGTGTGTGTGTGTGTGTGTGTGTGTGTGTGTGTGTGTGTGTGTGTGTGTGTGCACGCGCGCGCTTGTGTCTATACCTCACATAATCGAATCGTGGCTCAAATGGTCTTGTGCCGGACTGCTCTTCCATTGTATTCCGTTGTAACTCCGGAACCCGCCTTGACCCGAGATAGCGTCCATTGGATAGGCCAGAGAAAAGTTACGGGAGTATTTCTGAATTGAGAGAGCCCAAAGAGCCTTTGCGTTCCTCGGCTTCACCTCCACAGGGAAATGAAATCTTCGGGCGACGGACAGTTAAACGTACAAGTGAAATTGGGTACTCAAGGGTTAATGCATTTGCTACGCGCGGGAAGCGTTCCTTTGACCGAAGGAAGTCGCCAGGCTACAGCCAAACGAAATATGCAAGTCGGTTGTGATAGTGAAGGGATTAATCGAGGTTAAACAAATTTCTGGGGAGAGGGGAAGCCCTTGGCACCTGAATAAAATCTCCTGGCAGCAGCTCGGTGGATACCGTGTCGAATTCATGAGCAGGTGGTCGTCAGTTCGATTCCCGCGACCTGCTGCGTGCTTCTTGCGTTGGTTCCCGACAGCCCTAAACAATCGGGGAGGCGACAAAAAAAAAAAAAAAAAAAAAAAACAGCGGCTTGCCGCAACTGGCAGGGCTTGACTTACCAGGGGTTTCTCACTTTCCACTTCGTGGGAGTGGTATGATGAGTGTGAGCAGCGAGGAAATGTGTACAAGTCGTGAAATGCAGTTCAAGGTTAGACGTTTCTTTGCATGAGGAGGGATTTCTTGTTTCCTCCGCGAGTCAAAAATGGTTTTTGTAATGCTCCAAGGACGACATCCAGGAAACCCCCCTCTCTCTCTATCTACATACCTATCTACCTATCTCTCGCTCCTCTCTCTCTCTCTCTCTCTCTCTCTCTCTCTCTCTCTCTCTCTCTCTCTCTCTCTCTCTCTCTCTCTCTCTCTCTTCCCTCTACTTTCTCTCTTTCATTTTCCTCTACTTTCTCCCTCTCTCCTTTATTTCTCCTTTCTCTCACCTTTCTCTCACCTTTCTCCTCTCTCTCTCTCTCTCTCTCTCTCTCTCTCTCTCTCTCTCTCTCTGTGTGTGTGTGTGTGTGTGTGTGTGTGTGTGTGTGTGTGTGTGTGTGTGTGTGTGTGTGTGTGTGTGTGTGTGTGTGTGTGTGTGTGTGTGTGTGTGTGTGTGTGTGTGTGTGTGTGTGTGTGTAATCTGGCCTCTGCTAGGTTCTTCTGTTAAGCTCTGAGGTTTACCTTCGAAGAGGAAATGACTGAATTTGTCTCCAGAAATCCCTTCCCTACCATTGAAACGGTCAAACATCACTTTAAACATTTGTTTAACAAATCGGGTTTGACAAACCGTTTGATCGTGCAAATGGCCCTTAATGGAGTAGCAAGGCCTATGCTTCAAGAAACACACAGTGAGCATTGTCGTATTAATAATTTAAAAATAGATAAAAAAAAAAAAAGATAAAAAAAATAAAGGTTGGCCACGGAAATGAAGAAAGAAATATCACTCGGTGGTGCAGGGGTCGATAGAGAGATGCCATGGAGATTAATAAAATAGTCTGGTGGTAGCCGGCTAAAGGCCCTGTTCACACTTGCGGTTTCAACCGTGGCAGTTCAATTACAGTGTAAGTCAATGGAGGCATTCACACACAACCTCTCAGCTTTTCTTTGACTGTGTGGTACCGCCGCGGTTTCCTCGCGGTTCAAACCGGTAGTGTGAACAGGGGCTAAGAGGGGAAAGTGCCACCCGCCACGGAAGGGGTTAAAGGTGCCTTGCAGCGTGTTTGTGCCGCTCCCCCCCCCCCGTGTTAAAGTTGTCCTCAGTAAGCCGCGGGGTTACTGGGAACACGGGTTCTCTTGGAGGACCTTCCTGGAGGAGAAGAGAACGATCTGGTGTCTCCTTCACAACCGGTGTGTGTATGTGTGTAGGGATGAGGGGGCGGGGGTGGGGCCTGCAAGTCCGTGTGGTGTTCCCGATCTGGGGGTAATATGGCAATTACGGGGGGAGTACCTGGAGGGCCGTTAGAATAGCCGAAGAATTCAGGGAATTTAAGAAAAAGCGAGACTGCGGGTAGGATGTTGTATGAATTATATAAAATTTTATGTATATTCAAAGATAATTAATTAAAAGAATAAATATCTAGGGTTCTAGCTTATGAATATTAACCCACATCTGTTGTCAACCCCTTCGATGCCCAGCGTGCACACGCGCGCACACACGTATATGGAGCGAGCAGTACTCCAACGTCTTTAAACCAACTCGCGAGGGATCCTCTTTTGTTCCTCGGGATCTGACGCCAAGAGATATTCAGTTGTTCCTAGTGACCAGAGGACTAGGCTTTCAGCCAACCCCCAAAACACATGCGGACCTCGCGCTCCCCGACTGTAATAGAAGCATCGCCGGGTCATCGTCACCAAACCGACGCGACAAACCTCTTTTTATATTTTGTACCCAAATGGAAATATGGCAACCCGTGTTAATGTATGTAGAATCTGACAACCCCCCGAGGCTTCTTCGGAGGTTGCATGTATGTTTAAACCAGAGAGCAGACTGGAACATTAAAGAAAAGAGGCCGTCCAGACTTTGCCTTTCCAAACCTAGAAACAAATGTAGATAGAACTGGAGATGTACATTCTGGTGCCAGCAAGGGATCCCAAGCAACAACTCTACCATTCCTCCGAAGCAACAATTCTATGACAACGGAAATCCAGCATCACACTCGAGGCACAGACCCCTCTCCCCTGTATCACCAAGTATCAATACGAGGCAACCCCTCTTAGCTGCATCGTCCAGCATCCTACTACGAAGCGAAGAGTCCTACCTCCACGCTGTGTATCACCCAGCATCACCACGAAGCACCGCTGCATTGCTTTACTCCATCATACAAGCACTACGAGCAAATCCTTCTTCATTCGGCATCCTACTAAGAAGCATCGCTGCATTTCTTCGCTACATCGTCCAGCATCTACCACGAGGTAACCCCTCATCGCTGCATCGTCCAGCATCTACTACAAGGCTACCCCTCCTCGCTGCATCGTCCACCATCTACTTTGAGGTAACCCCTCATCGCTGCATCCTCCAGCATCTACTACGAGGCATTCTCATCGCGGCATTCTCCAGCACCCACGACGCCCGCCGCCTCCACGCCAATACCGAGACGTTGGACGACCTTCCTTCTCCAACATCGCATCTCGCTTCACACGTCACTGCACCAACAATCAACGATCATCTTCTACGCGCCAACGATCGTCGCGGCATCAACAGCCAAGCCCCCCCACCCACCCACACACACACACTCCACGCATCTACCTTTGCAAGATCTCCATCTCCCTTTCTCTTATATTTTGTACATGTCATACATATGTATTTTTAACTCACCAACAAATACACTGTACTAATTCCTCCCCGTTTCCAGCAGTGCATCTTGCCACCGATTCGCTCCACTGCATCATCAGTTTGGAACCCCCTACATCATCTTGGATAAATAGATATTTTCCGTTCTCATTATCACCTAGGAGCAAGACGCTCTCTGTCCTTTTTATTCTCAGCTAGTCAATGAACGTGTCCAAACCCCTCTCTGACTCGACATACCGACCTGTACACGAAGCCGCTCCACGCTCAATTCCAATACACCAAACATGTCCCCTCCTTCTACTAACAACTCTTCAGAAAATTCACCTGCTACTCAAAACACCATGACAACACAAAACCTTATCATCGTAGTTAAGGATGAGGCAGCATTACCAAAACCAAAACCTTCTCTGTGTCGACCATTTTTCACGATTCTGTTTTCTTTCCCCCTACCAGACAAGACAGCACAACACTAGCAAAGACCCTTACTGACAAACTCATATGCCCCTTTACTACACCCAAAACTCTGATTTCTGACAACGAGACTGAATTTAACAATGAGATTCTTTCGCACATTTGCAATTAATTTCAAATGAAGAAATACAACACTACTGCTTATCACTCTAGTTCAAACGGCTTAGTTGGACGCCATAATAGAAAGCTTCTCAATGTTCTTAGACACCTTGCTTCTGATCTTCACCCTTCTTGCATAAATAGTTCCATTAACAGGAGGTCAATATCCTTATTTTGTCCTCTTTGGCTTAGACAGAAGGCTTCCATAGGACCTTTCAGACCTATGTCACCTAGTCCAGTAATATACACCTGCATTTTACAAGAGGTTTTCCCACAACTGAATAGAATACTCAGTAAGAAGAGAGTATGAAATAATATGGATTCATGTGCACAGTCTTCACCCTTCCAGGAGAATTTCCCTTCATCTGAATATTTTACATTGTTCCCAATCGTCGGAGCCGCGCAGTAGTCCGGAAGATATCGTTACGAACTCATGAGCAGGTGATCGTGAATTCAATTCCCGGGACCCTGTGCGGGCTATGTCGCGTTGGTTCCCGACAACCCTGGCCAGGCCGGGGGCCAACCCAAACATTAGCAAAAAAAAAAAAAAAAAAAAAAAAAAAAAAAAAAATGCCGCAACTGACGGGTTTGATCTACCATGGGTTTCTCACTTTGTGGGAGTGGGATTTTTTGTTTTTTCCAATAAACAGCACTTTTGTCTTTGAGGATAGTGTCGCACTAAGTGGAGTTAAACAGGTGGTAAAGGAAAGTTGCAAATAGGAGGGACAATAGAAGTGAAAAGTGATCAAGAGTGGAAATTAGTTTCCAGTCATAAACAAATATTGTATGCCTGTTTGGCAGGGTTGTCTGCACAAAACTGATGCAGTCAGTAAGCCTATAGGTATACGGGGTTTCATCTGAATGAAGGCGTCAGACATTGAAGAGGCAAAACAAACTCCGCCCCCTTCTTCCTGCCTTGGGCTGTGATTGGCTAGTGTTATCGGCCAATGGGGAAGGAGGTTCTGCCGAAGGATTTGAAGTCCGGGTTGTAGGTCGATATCCGAGTCATGTTTTGTGTCTTGAGTTCGAGTTTTTGAGTACGATGGTGACTTCACGCTTGGTTTCAAGGTCGTATTCATTGACGGCAGAAAGTTTCCCACATCTGAATAAAATCACCTGGCGGCAGCCAGAATAACGTGTAGACGTGTCAATCAGGGTTAGTTCTAGAGTCTGATTACCTTGGCATTCGGAGCATGTAGGATCAAGGTGACAATCTCTTGCCGAGAGGTTGAGTTCCTTGAGTTCCAGTAGGTTCCATACATCTACAGGAAGTCGACGCCACAGCAAGAACCCCGTTTCCTGCCAGCAGAGCTTATCCAGTGCTGGAAAGCCGATGTGGCGGAGGTGGCGATGGTGGTGGAGGTGGTGGTGGTGCCGTTGTCGAAGGTGGTCGTGGCAGTGATGGTGGTGGTGGTGATGGCGGTGGTGGCGATTGTGATGGAGGTGGTGGCGACGGTAGCGACAATAGTGATGGCGTTGTGGTGGTGATAGTAGATGCGGTGATGATGAGGGTGGCGGCGGTGGTAGGGGTGATGGCGGTGGTGGGGGTGGCGGTGATGACGGTTCTGGCTCGGAGCTGGAACTAAGGGTGAAGGTCTTGGAGGAAGAGGAAGAGGATGGAGAGGAGGACTTGGAACTGGAATGGAGCATGTCTAAGTTAGGATGGAAGTATGGCGTGGGGGGGGGGGGGGAGTATAACAACTATTGCCTTGATTTTCACTGAATTGAAACCCAAGCCCCGCAATGCCAACCAACAGTCCTCGGGCCCTACCATTAGATCACTTTGGGAAGAAACGTTGGGTTGATATTTGTTATATTAATGTCGGTATGTTTCGATGTCACCGGCTGATAAGAGGAAGTGGGAAGTTGTTGTCGTGTTTTTACACTGTCTGGCCGAGCAGTCCAGTCTCCCTGAGGAACACCATGGCAGGAACGGGGTTACCCAAAAATCCCTTATAGAGTGTATATTGCAGAGCTGGGCGCGTTCCTCGGTGTGTTTCGCTTTAGTTTGGCCGCAGTTAGCGCTCCCAAACTATTAAAGCTTAAGAGACAGGTTCATACCGAGATAAAAGTCCGGTAGGCCACATACTATACCAAAGAAAAATTTCGTAGGCCACATCCAAAAGGTAGGCCACATACTATACCGGCACCTATATTGCTTTAGTAGTTTGGGAGCGCTAACCGCGGCCAAACTAAAGCGGAACGCACAGAGGAACGCGCCCAACTCTGGTATATTGTGTTGTTGGTGTGTATGATTGTGTACAATCCAGTCTTCCATAATGTATGGGATGAAGTGTTACACCCAGGAGAGTTATCTGTGATGCGGCCTCTTCTGGTAACTTAGAAGGGCTGGATGGTGGCCGCACCGCAGCCTGGTCAGGTGGACTCTGTCCTCTCGGGGGGAGAGAGGACTCAGAAGGATGGATATCAGGGGATCCAGGACGCAGCAATGGGTTGCTTTTTCAGTTTGTTGATGGAACAGTGAGTGATATGATTATGGATGTGCTTCTGGAGGCGGATGTCTGGTGGTTGTGGGGAATGAGAAGAAAGTATTTATTTGTGGTTTAGGTACTTGGGCGTTGTTTTGACGTTTCTTGGCTTCTGTCGGTGTCCCGCCGTGTAGTGCAATGGGTGGGCTGTCTTTGTGGGGGCTGCGGCAAGTGTTTGTGTGCCCCTCATGTCATGGTGATCCTTGACTTTGAGGATTTTCGTTTCATGGTGTAGATGGTCTGTAGGTGTTGTATTTGTGCAGCCTGTTTAATTGTCTTCAGAGCTTTGTTCTGCATAGTCTGTAGGGTGTTGTGGTGTGTCTTACCTAGATTGGGAGCCCATGTGGGGCTCCCGTAATTCATCACTGAGCGTATATTTTGTTCGTATACAGTAGTGGTAGTTTCTTTGTTTTGCCCGAATGTTGTACCTGCAAGTGATTTATGTGCATTGAGTCTAGCTGTGCATTTTGTCTTATGTTTGTAATCTGTTGTTTGAATGACATGGATGTATCCTATGTTACGCCAAGAAGCTTAGGTGTATGTGTGTGTTGTATGAGAGTGTTGTTGATAAAAAGATGTGGTACGCATTTGTGTTCTGCTGTCCAGTTGGCTGTGGATTTACTAGGGACTATTTCGAGTCTGTGATAAACCAGGTGTTAAATGTATAAAGGTATGGCTGTAGTATTACTACGGCTCTGCGTTACGGTATGTGCATGTAATTGTTAAGTTATCTGCATAAGAAGAGATTTATATTTCTGTGGTGTGGGGGTGTTGGTATATCATGTATGTATAGGTTAGTGTAGGGGATAGGGCTAAGCCCTGAGGTACTAAGTTCCTAAAGTTTCTGGTGTGTGATGCTTGACCCTTATATGGCACATAGGCATTTTTACCTGCCAGATAATTGGCCAGCCATCTTTTGGTATTATTGTGCATGTCTCTTCTCTGTTGTATATTATGTTTGTGAGATTTTGTGGGAAATAGGTGCTGGTTGTCATTTCTCCTAATGTGAAAAAAAATGGAGAAAAGGTATAGTTAATGGAAATAGACCTTGAGCCCGGTCCAGAGAAAGAATATCAGCCTATTGGGGCTCTGGAGGACCCTGGGAGTCCCTGGGGGTGTTCTTTCGGTCCCTGGAGGTTGTTGGCAAATTCCGGGGTCCCTGAAGGGTCGTCGGCCGGTCCTTTGGGCCTATAGGAATTCTATTAGTTCCTTAGGGATGTCCAAGATCCTCCCGGATGCGGACTTATATACTTAAGGGATCTCTGCTGAACTGGCTTTGTATTATAATTGGTCTGTGGGGAGTGGACGAGGTGACAGGGTCGTAGTTTAAGGTTTATATATATATATATATATATATATATATATATATATATATATATATATATATATATATATATATATATATTGACACAGTATCGTATATTATTTATTTTTTTGCTTCAACTAAAATATGAAATTTTATTCAGTTCAGAAGAAGAGCTCGGACGTAGGAAGTCTCGATGTGCCTCCTTTTAAAAAGTCTTCGTCTCTGACCAGGATGAAATAAACATTGACTAGAAGAGGGTCTGAAAAGTATTCCACAGTATTATATTAGTTTACGTTAAATAAAACCGTAAACTACGTCTTCAAGAATAATTCATGGCGAAAAGAACTGTGAAAAGGAGGAGGAGGAGGAGGAGAAGAGGGGCAGAGGAGAAGTCTCAGAGGTGTTGGCAGACTGCGGGGAAATTGTGTGTGTGTGGTTAAAGTAGTTAAAGTGGTTTATGTGGGTGAGACAACAGTTTAATCTAGTTGAGGCGATAAAGATGCCTTGATGGCAGGGCCGATGGTTAACCTATTTCGAGTATTTGGAGAGACGGTTAAGGAGGTTAGGTTGACTGGAGCGACGGTTATATCGAATAGGGTGGCTAGGGCGACGCTTAAAGTTATTATTGTGGTTAAGTCGACGGTTAGGGCAGGTGGTCATAATGATTGGCTGATTATGGAGTAGTGTTTACCTGCACTTGTGTCCTAAGAGTCACACTGGGCTATTTTTCCTCCGACTGTAGGAGCAGATATCCAGCCTGCAGCTTTCGGGAAGGAATCCGATATGCTGGAGGAAAATGATTTTCCTCCATCATATTAGATTGCATTCTATGTAAATTATTGATAAAACAAAATTGTTTGCCCTAGTGATTTTACGGTGGAAAAAAAAATGGAGGTGGGCGGTACCGCCGATTAATCAGAGGTTGGAGGAAAAATAGCCCAGTGTGATAACCCCTTTAGACAGTCTCCTTCCTCCGTCATACGTTATTTTATATTTCATGTATTGATCTAGTTTCCCAACTAAAGCTGTGGAGGAATGATGTAGGTATTGGTGATTTGTTACCAAGGCTTTGATGTAGTGTCCTTGGCCAAGGTACTTGAATATTGAGGTAGGGCTTCTAGTTGTCGTTGTTGTTGTTGTCGTTCCCTAGACTGTTTGGCCGAGCAGTCCCGTCTCCCTGAGGAACACCATGGCTGGAATGGGGTTTTCCCACAAATCCCTTATAGAATATATATTGTGTTGTTGGCGTGCGTGATTGTGTACAATGCAGTCTTCCATAATATGTTGTATAGTATTGGGTGAAATGTTCCATCCTGGAGAGTTATACGTGATACGGTCTATGCGCCTCTGGTAGATCAGGTTGAAGCAGAACTCCAAGAGATTAAACTTCATCCATGGCAAGGGAAGTATGTATCTAGATCTAGCTAAAGCCGGGCGATTTGATCCAGCGAAGGGAATGAATCTTTAAGGACTGGAGTTGAATAAAGTAAAGTTTTAAGCGGAGTGAGAAACACGTGCAGCGAAACCACTCGGTGGTACCGCGCGCATCTGGTAGCTGCGTGGGATATTTCGGCGTCAGTTCAAACCCTGGCCGCGGTGCAGACGTTAGGAAGGGTATCCGCTCTGAGTAACGGCCCCCAACCGCTGTTCAACTCGGACCTGAAGTGACTTGGACATCACTGTGTAATGCATCAGTGGTATACGATGGATACTGTCTCCTGCATCCGCGTATGAACTGTTCCAGACCACCTGCAAGGTTAAGGTCTGACACAAACCAAGGAAAAGAAAGAGAGAGAGAGAAGCGAGAGACGGGTTGAGGTGATTTGGGACCGTTGAGGCGGCGAGGGGAAGAGAAGAAGGGAAGAGAGGGCGGCACGGCTTGCACGGGAGTGGGAGTTTCCTCTTGAACTTAGTTTCATTATTCGAGTTGCGATTAGGAAGTCGGAGCATGATGGCGTAAAGATGTAGGTGGAAAGAAGAAGTAGTAGTATGTTGTTGGCGATAGCCAGCACTTCTGCCTGAGGTAGTAAAGGAGAGATTTTAAGAGGACGGGTCGAATGCGGGCCTATCGCAGTCGAGACAAGTACAATGTAACAAAGAAACGTATTACTGGGTCTGTCGTGCCAAGGGAGTGGGAGCCAGAATGAAACTCAGCTTGTTTTATTGGCTTTATTCTGGTTAGGGTCTGGCGGTCAGGCTCCGAGGAAACCTGACCGCAAAGGCCTTGGGACGCTCACCGCTGGGTTACATGTATAGAGGGGGACTGGCCCTTGGTAACAGGACCCGTCTGTTTATAAACACTGGTGCGTACCCAAAGGTAGTGAGGAAGACAGCCGCATAGAAACATAGCTCGGCAGAGCCGAGAGTATGCTTTCATATGGATACAAATGAATGTAGTATAGGCGCAATAAGGATTTAACCTACGCAATAGTATTATGAGGCCGAAGAACAGCTATCTCTATACTCTTACTCGTACTCTGTGTTTGGGCCGCTTGCTGACCCCTCACCGCCGATACTATCTGCCTCCATTGTCGTCGGTCTTGGGCACTTGTCATCCATTCTTCCGTATTCTCCATCCCAGCATTTCTTAGGTCTTGTTTGATGTTATCCATCCGTCTTCTTCTGGGTCTTCCTACTGATCTTCTTCCGCCGATAATTCTTTCCGTCATGACCTTACTTGGGATTCTGTCCATTTCCATTCGAGCGACATGACCAGCCCATTGCATTCGTTTTGCCTTGATCTTCCAACTCTCTCAGTTCATGGGGTTGTGTCGCCGTCTCCATGCTTGTTCATCTACATCATACACTGGACCAAAAATCTTTCTAAGGACTTTATTTTCATAGACAGATAAGGAGTGTTCCATTCTCTTTGTGAGACTCCATGTTTCACATCCATACAGCAAAACTAGTTTGATAATTGTGTTGTAGATCTTCAGTTTTGTCTTCTTAGATATGTTTGCTCTTCCCAGGACTTTTTGGAGACTGTAGAAACATCGATCGGCTGATGCTATTTTGCTTTTAATTCTATTTCTATATTTCTATACAACATTTCTATTTAGCTATTTCTATACAACATATAGATTCCTTGTCCACCCCATTGTGCAAACGGCGATACTATAAGACTGTTTTCCCTAAAAAAGCGTAGACTCAGAGGTGACTTGATACAGGTCTTTAAGATTTTAAAGGGAATTGACATCAAAAGTGACAAAATTTTCACATTGAATGAGAATCAGACAAGAAACAATGGTCTCAAACTGTCCGGAAATAGATTCAATTTGGAAGTGGGTAGAAACAACTTTGCCAACCGTGTAGTTAATGAATGGAATAAACTTCCTGCCTAAGTAAGATGCTGTAATGATTATAATTTATCTTATATTGTTTGTTTTTGTTTTGTTATCTTTTGTCTGTCTGATTTTCATTTATTATTAGTTATATGTCAATTTATTATTATTTACTCTTTACCTGTTTGTTTATTATTTAACTATACCTATGCATCTATTTATGTATTTTATTTGTTATTTACATTATTATAGTTTTTATTTATTATTTTATTATTAATATGATTTTTTTTTTCGCATCCGACCTAGATATGGATCAAAAGGTCTCCTGTCGGTATGCTCCGCCTTTGTAATCCTTTGTAAGACAAAATATCGCGTAGACGCACATGTGGGCTGAGTTAGAGACACCACATACACCATTCACTGATCTACTCCATTTATATAAGGTGAGGAGACTACGTCAGGTGACGCAGAGCTGCGGACAAAGCCGTCACCTTTGCCCTATGTGCTCTTAGACTGCAGGGACAGGTAACAGTCACTGTTGAGAATCGGAGAAGAGTGTGGGATTCTAACCCACATCTAAGCGAATGCAAAACCAGCACACTTCCAATTACGACACCGGCTCTTTTGAACGCTCAGTGTGATGGAATGTGTAATGCGGTGTTCTAGCATTCTGGTGGCCTCCGGATCGAGGTCTGGCGACGGTCAAATTCGATTATTTGAAAGACTT
>NC_134777.1:67594459-67614459 GCF_046742065.1 Oratosquilla oratoria
GACCACCAAACACACCTATTCCATCAAACCCATCCAGACATTTGCCACGCAGTAAAATATCTTTCAAATGAAGCAAATCCCACGCGAGATCGGCTACGACCAGGCCACACCGGGACAGTACCCACATGCAAGAAACCTGGTCATCTTACACTGTCCCACCCTAGCCATACCGAAGTAACAACACAGTATATCTTCCGTCACATAAGGGGTTATCACACTGGGCTGTTTTTCCTCACACATCTCACCTCCAGCTTCCATTTGAATAACTAGAAAATGCCTTTGCTAACAGAAATCTAGACTTCTCCAAGAACATTTGAACAGTATGTCTAACATTGGTATAGGTTTGCAATCTCTTAGTTCAAAATTCAGCTTTGGTATATGTGACAGAAAGATGATTTGATATTTGTAGATTTGAAAAATGAAATATTGTAACCGAGGTCGTTTTTATTCAAACGAATTCTCAACAGTAGGGGTTGATGAAGCCCATAGAACCCCAGTGTGATAACTCCTTTAGGGTCCATTCTGCTGGTGCTTGTTGGTTACCAGGGGACCGTGGGTCTTCTGGAAAAGAAACCTGGGGCAATTGATTGATTGATTGTGCGTGTGTGTGTGTGTGTGTGTGTGTGTGTGTGTGTGTGTGTGTGAGTGAGTGAGTGAGTGAGTGAGTGAGTGAAAGAGAGAGAGGGATAGAGAGAAGGGATAAAGAAAGCTTCCCGACCACGTTTGCCAAGAATTGTTTCCATTCAAGTCCCAAGAGTGGGTCTTTACGGGAAGGGTTCTGGAGCATCGCAACATTTCCTCGCAGAAATGAATATGAACTTGTCTGGACTCTCTGGCAAACTGGAAGGCACGAGCACTCTTGGAGAGAATCCTGCAGAACTCTTCGGGAGAAGGGCTCGACGAGGCAGATCTCTTCGTGGGAAACTGTCACGTCAACGATTTTTTGTTTCGCGCGGCCACGGAAGTCCGTGCTCCCTTTTTTCTCTCCTGTGGGTACCTGGACTTCGTAGTTGAACGTGTAGGAGTAGGGAAGAAGTGAGAGAGACTTGGAGAGACATGAGTTGGCCATTGTGTCTCGGCTCGCACACATTTTCATATGAACCGAAGAATTTTAGTTCGTTGGTTGAAGCCTGCGGCACCAGAAGATTCTCCAGTTTAATGTTCCTGCACAAGCTTTTGACTTGCATGTAAGTACAAGTCGGGTTTCGTTGTTTGCATGATGAATCTATATATCTTTATACCAAGGGCCTCTTCCCTCTTATAAGGGGGGTAGCCAGCCAAGATACGCACCGACTCTCATCCATTCCACTCCCATCCACCATCCATTGCTTCCCTACTTTCTTAGCTCCTCGTAGAGCTCCTAAGCCATGTCCAATGCCCGGGTCAGAAGCAATGCAGCAAGACAGCACATCCACAGCAGGGCCGCTTCATTTACATGGTGACCCTTCCTATTCGTCCCCTCATGCGGAAAATAAGAGAAGAATTTCTGCTTTGATTCTTTGTATGGTAGATACTTGAAAAATGTAATATTGCTACTATGGAACCAAGGAGTCATATGGTTTTGCTCCATGTATTACTAATCTATTTGTACTAAAACTCAGTATTAAAAATCAAGTTCTTTAAAGATGATGTAAATAAGTATATAAATGGGGAGCTTGAGGGCCGAGTGGTCTAGGGCGCGACCTAATGGAGGAGAGAAGTTAGATGGATGGCTGTTCGAGTCCAAGAGCAGCGTTTCTGAAGCTTTTGAAAAGTATGTGGGCCCCTTCCATCCCTGGATCATCCCATGACCCCTCTTTGGTACGGGGTTAGATAGGATGATGTACTCATTATAAACAATAGAAAATATAAACAGGTAATAATGAAATAAATTATGTTGAAGGTGATGCTGTTTTCTGCATTAATAATTTCCTTGGAGATACTTTCTAAAGATCTCACTAATCGCCGTGTAGCAGGGTCTAAACTCTGTAGAACTCGTGCGTTGGTGGATATATTCTCTGATCCGGATTTTCAGTTTACTTTTTAGTCTTATTCAGATCACCGTGCCAGTTGCGTTTTTTAATCCTGATTATAGTGTGAATTAAAATTCGTAACTTTTGAGTCAATTTTATCTTTGTAACTCTTTTACTGGCAGTGCCATTTTTGAAGAATTTTTTATTTCCTGATCATAGTGTCAATTGATTTTTAAGAACTATCACACCACCATATATATATATATATATATATATATATATGTATATATATATATATATATATATATATATATATACATATATATATATTAAGGGTGTGCCGATTAATCTGTATCGACAAGAATCGGCACTTTTTGGGTGAATCGGCATCGGCGAGAATTTTTTTTTTTTTTCTTTTTTTTTTCTTTTAGCAAGGGTTTCGGCATCGGCAATATTTTGCCGAATCCGATGCCGATGCCAATTCAGTAATTCACCTATTATTCATTGTTCTGGTGGTTGCAAAGGGCCATGCAGCATAGTATGTGCTATATGAGATACCACTACCAAATAATCATTGCTTTATTTTGTTTTCACATAGCTTAACAACCGTAGGGAATGAGGTGGCTAGGAATATGCTGTGGTAGTGGTAAATCTACACTGCCTTCTAGTGCAATAACACACGTTTCGAAAATATTATGCAGAAATGATAAAATCTGCAGACACGAGAACGTACGACCGGAGGAACTTTTAAAATAGCAACACAAGCCGGAGTAGATGCTAGAGCAAATTATATTAAATTTTAATTTTATTTTTGTACTTATATAAAATCAAACAAAAATTATTATTATTATTATTATTATTATTGTTATTATTTTATTTATTTGTTTGTTTTAACAGCAAATTTCTACAACAGAAATTAAACGAGAGTAATATGGGAATAAATCGCCCGGGCGTCTGTGGACTTGGTCGATTTTACCCGCTTATAAGTGCAAAAAATCGGTGGCCGGATTTACTCCCACTTCACAGGAATTTAAAGCCAAACGAATCGTTTATAAAGAATTTTTTGTATGTATTTTGACAAGTAAATACATAACAATGCATCTTTATGCTTTTGACAGTGGCAGCTATAATTTTGACTCGTGTTTAGATGATTTGCTGTCAGATTCAGAATCACACGAGTCAAATTTGGACAAACAAAATGAAACTTCAAAGGAAAAATAAGAATGTCTTCATCTGTTCTGATACTACAAAGCGAAGTTAATAAATTTCGCTCCCTCCCACTGGAACCACGTGACTCGGATTCCTTGACTTGGTGCAGACAAACACAACTCATATCCTGGACTTGGAAAAGTTGGCAAGAAAATCCTGTGCTCTCCACCATCTTCAATGGAGAGTGAACGCCTCTTCAGCATTGGTGGTAATGTTTACACCCCAGACCGTAACCGGTTGACTCCAGAAACAGGGGAGAAATTTATGCTGTTGAACTTCAATTTGCGAATGTTTAACTTTGACTATTAACCCGTGGAATGCGGCAGTACTCAGGTGGGTCAGCATGCCGAAAAAAAAAGTTTCATTAAGTTTTTTGTTCCTTTTTTGGATTTTATGTCCAGACACAGCTTTTGGAAAAAATATATTTTTGTCCATTTCCCGCATTCCATTGGTCAAATATTAAATAGTAGAGACTTGAGTTAGGTTTAGTTTTTACTATTAAGTTAGGATTAAGAAATTAAATTGATTAATAAGATTTACACTCTACATATGTGTTTTATTAAAATCATGAATTAAATTCAAGTTACTTGAAGTTAGTAGATATATCAAAATCTATGAAGTAGGTAATTTTTAACCTCTTTATTAACCGATAGAAAATAATACAATCATACATTGATAATCATAAAGTGGTCAATCAATAAGCACTTCATTAAGTTCATTCAATCATTAGCATCCAACAGCTCAACAACTGGCGTGTATAAATCTACATAGATTATAAAGCAAGTAAAAATCATAGTTTAATTACTTTATATTAAAAACTGATATACCGTAATTATATAAAGTGGAATCGGCATCGGCAACTAAGAGTGAATAGGAATCGGCATCGGTATCGGCAAAAAAATAAAAATAAATAAATAAAAAAGGAATCGCCGCACCCCTAATATATATATGTATATCTATATAAATATATATATATATATATATATATATATATATATATATATGTATATGTATATATATATATATTTTTTTTTTTCCGATGACTGTTCAGCTGTAGTATTGGCGTCTCCCTGACAGAGGTTTAAACGTGCGAATGAAAGGGAAAGGGGTGATAAATGTTGGGTTCAGGGAGGGAATGAAAGGGGAGCAAGGGGGGGGGGCGGATTAAGGATTAGAGCAGGAGTCTCGCCCTCTATAATAGGACCAGCAAACTGAACACAAACACGCAAGGAAGAGAACCTGCACGCGCGTGTACACATGCACACACGCACACACATACGCACGCGGACATACACACACACACACACACACACAAACACACGAGTAACACTTAAGTGTGTGTTACTTTGGACTAGGTGACGTAGGGAGAGAATGAAGCTCGGATTGGCTTATATTCCTTATTCTGTGAAAAAGTAGCCTACACGCGCGTGTTGGCTGACCCGAGCCGACCTGAGCCGACCTCATACGACTTAGATATCCTCCCGGAGTACCGAAAAGTAGCATCCTTCTGGCTGGGACAGAATTACTGGGCATAGCCCGGATTTGTGTTTTTGGTCACATACAAATGCTTTTCTCATAGGCTTAATATGGACGCAGCCCAAACATAGATGCTCTGATGCTAAAGGCCAGTACTCCTTACATATTATTACCCGCGGCTGTTCACCCACATCCCGCGATAATACTAATATGTCTAATAACGCTCCTGTGGGAGACTGTCCACCACACACGGACACACAGACGCGCGAGCGTACACACACACACACACACACACACACACACACACACACACACACACACACACACACACACACACACACACACACTTGCACACACACCGTTTAATGGTTTAACCGTTTGATTTTTTTTAACCTGTTTCAGTTAATTCTCTTACTTTTTGTAACTGTACTTAATATCTTTTCAGGTAAGTTGAATGCTAGTCTTCATCCTAAAGTCGGATTCCGGGTGAGTTACGCAATACTTCATTTATTAGGATGCGTCCAAACCTAGGGAGTGAATATGCCAAGGAAAAACGAGTAACCCATTCCTCAAGGTCATTTGAGTGATGGGTTTTATTTTGGCCAATATTAGACGATTTCATTAAATTCGCGAAACCCTACTGGATGAGGGTGGTAAAGGGTAGTCTGTTCACCCTCGATAACCCTGCGACATACTCTGTGCAGTTGGGTTGGTTAGGAAATTGACTGTACACATCCCCCTGCTTCTTCCAGAACGCCGCAAGCTTGGGATCCGGACGGGTGGTAGCCCGCAAACCTAAAAAAAAAAAAAAAAAAAAAAATTGAAAGGAGAGAGAGAGACAGAGAGAAAGAGAGAGAGAGAGACAGAGACAGAGACAGACACCGAGACCCCTGGAGGGCTAAGGGAATGTGTCTTCTCTTATGCTGTACAGACGTCCTTCACCCAGACTTGCTGGGGCAGGTCTGGGTGGACAAAAGGCTTCTGTGCAAGTGTGTGTGTGTGTGTGTGTGTGTGTGTGTGTGTGTGTGTGTGTGTGTGTGTGTGTGTGTGTTGTCTATTGAAAGTATTAGGCGAGCCCGGCTGGGCGCAAACCTATGAACTACTTACATGTGAAACCTTACTACCAGCACCCGTCTTTGTGTTTGGATGGGATTCGAACAGTCTCTTCTGGTTGACCACAGACGATTCTATTCAGTAGAAGAGGAGCCGCATCGGGCCTTACCCTCGAGAGGATGATTTATAGCAGGGGTGTGCAACCTTTTTTTCCCAAAGGGCCACTAGTCACGACTCTGTTGATATGGAAGGCCACATAACCTTACTATTTCATGTTATTTACTACGATCGAAGACGTATTATGTGAGATTATACTGATAAAGATAGATAATTAGTTTGTTACTGATTTTATTTAAATTGGGATCACAAAAATAAGAATTGTCCGAAACAAATGTATTTTCCTTACTATAAATGAGCAAATGAAAGGCTACCGTACCTTATTATTATAATGTACAAACATAAATAATTACTTAATATTGGTTAACTGGGATCATTAACATAAGAATTATCAAACACAGACATTTTCCTGACCATTAATTAGCAAATGAAAGACAGCCAAGGATCACTCAATCCAATAGTTAAAAATTTCAAGTAATATGTTGTTTTCTGTTCTAATATAATTAGAATCTGTACCTTAGTGAACGAAATAGAAAAAATATGGTGAAATTGGTACACAAGAATATGAATTTAGTCAAACTTTCGGTGGGCTCTAGTTGGTAACTCTCTCTCTCTCTCTCTCTCTCTCTCTCTCTCTCTCTCTCTCTCTCTCTCTCTCTCTTTCTCTCTCTCTCTCTGAGGGTCGCACTATAGCTTATTTATTTTTAGGAGAAAGGGCCGCATGCGGCCCTTGGACCGCAGGTTGCTTAGGGTTGATTTATAGGTTGAAAGATTACCGTTAACATTACCCTTGCCGCGCAGTATCGACTGTTATTAAACCGAGACCATATCCTGCATGGGTCGCGATCGATTGCGCCCTCGCTCATCTTGTGGGTTGCTCACTGTAGCGAGGCTCGAGAGCGTTTGGGTCACTTTGCCTGCCCAGGGCTGTCGGAAACCAATGCAGCAAGCACGTAGCGTGTCCCGGGAACCGAACTGACGACCACCTGCTCATGAGTTGTCCGGCACGGTATCCACTGGCTTGAAGTCATAGATGGGTGGAAAGGTGTCTGAGGAGAAAATTTTTGGAGCCTCTTTGAGAAGGAAAAGAAGTGTGAAGAAAACTGGACACGTTTTAATTAAAGGTCAACTGAGAAGGTTTTCAAAGAGGTGGTGAATATTTGCTAGATGGATGGCTTAGTCATTTTTTTTTTTTATAAAATAATGCAAAAAATAAATCCTAATTATTACGCAATGTGATAAAAAGCTCTATCAAAATATCGGTTGCAGACGAGCTTTCCTTTGCCTATCTTCGGCTGTTCTCGTAAGGCTGTGACGTCAACCTCGCTGTTTACATTCTGATGCATCCATATGCGTCACTAAGGTTCGCAAGGTTTTATCAAGTATTCAGTTTGAAAATGTTTTATTGTGTCGCCGCAAATTGCAACATGGTTACGATTGTTCATACGGGAAGTGACGATGTGGGCAGTGTGAGATCAGAGGAACTTGTTCAGAATTACAAGGTCCTTCTTCAGGAGATGAAGGAGCGTAGGACCCGTAACTTAGTCTGTGAGATCCTCCCGAGGATCTACGCAGGCTCGTGTTGGAACAGTAGAGCCATAGGGATATCACAATTGTGCACGCAACTGGGATACCACTTTCTTGATCCTTGGTATCTCTTTTCCAGGCGTCATGACCTTTATGCTTCTGATGGGATCCACCTTACTCGCAGTGGAAAATGTAACTACGACATTGAAAAGTTCGTCTGCTGTCAGGCACTTTTAAGCTCATGCTATTTGGATAAAATCAAAATTATGAAATGCTAGAAAGGTGCATTTTAGTGTTCAGACTTCTAAGTTTTAATTTCATACATAAAAAAAAAAGAAATCCAAAACATTCTCAGTTAATCTTTAAGCGCGGTTCACACGATAAATTTTTCGGCACCAAGTTCCCGCTTTGTCGGCAGCTTTTTCCCTCTTTGTTCGTGTGAACTGCGGTTCACACGAGCTAAGCGGGGAAAAGCTGCCGAGAAAACTGGAACTTGGTGCCGAAACATGGCTCGTGTAAACCGCGCTTTATAGGTGGTTACACAGAAGAGAACTTCTGACACTTTCTTAGCTTCAAGAAATTGTTTTGTTCCAGATTTAACTCTCCCCAGCTGTGCCCCCCTCCAGTCACCCTCCCCCCCTTTGTTTATAGTTTTCTGCTCATCTAATCTCTTGCTTTTCAATCTTCGTATCCCATTTCCCTTCACTTTCCTCACTTACTCTATTCCTCCCTCTCCCTCAATCTTCTTTCTCTCTCTCTCTCTCTCTCTCTCTCTCTCTCTCTCTCTCTCTCTCCCCCTGTCTCCTTACCCATCCCCCTCCCTTTCTCCCTTTCTCTCTTTCCCTCCCCTTTCCCCCGCTCCTCCCTCCCTCTCTACCTTTCTCTCCCGTTCATTCTCTCTCCCTTTTCCTTTCTCTCTCCTTCCCTTTCTCTCTCCTTCCCTTTTTTCATTTCACACCTGTCTCCCTCTCTCTCTCTCTCTCTCTCTCTCTCTCTCTCTCTCTCTCTCTCTCTCTCTCTCTCTCTCTCTCTCTCTCTATGTATCTATCTATCTTTCTCTCTCTCACTTCTCCCTCTCCCCCTCCCTCCCTCTCATTTTTTCCCTCCACCTCAGTCTCCTTCGTACTTCTACTCCAGTCCTCCCTTCCCCGCCTTCTTTTTCCTTCGACTTGCTTCCTCTTCCTCTCCCTCTTCCTTATACTCTTATTTTTTCTTCCATTTCGCCTAGTTTCTCTATTTTTTCTCTCTTCTGTTTTCCATGTCTTCCTCTCTTTTTATAGTCATTATTCTTTATCCTTTATTTCCTCTCTCCCCACCCTACCCTACCCTCCCCTCTTTCCCCTCCCTTGCCCTCGCTTTCCTCCCCTCCTCTCCCCTCATCTCCCCTCCCTTCCCTCCCCCTCCTTAGCCCTCCCCTTTCTTCCCTTCCCCTGACCTGCCTTTTCCTCTCTCCTCACCTTCCTTCCCTCTTCCCCCCTCCCTATCCCTCCCCTCCTCTCCTTTCTCCACACTTCTCCCCTCTCCTTTCCAATCCTCTCTCTCTCTTCCCTCTCTTTCCTTCCCTCTCCCTGTTGTTTCTCCTCCCCTGACCTTCTCCCCTCCCACCTCTCCCTCGCTTCCCCATCGCCCCTTTCTCCACGTTCTTTCTCTTATTCTTCTCGTTTCCCTTTTCACCTTGGCCCCGATATCCCATTGATTCTTCCGCCTCCTCTCCTCCTCTTCCTCCTCCTCTCCTCCTCCTCCTCTTCTTTCTCCTCCTCCAGTCTTTCTCCTCCTCCTCCTCTCCTCTCCTCCTCCTCCTCTCCTCCTCCTCCTCCTCCTCCTCCTCTTCTCTCTCCTCCTCCAGTCTTTCTCCTCCTCCTCCCCATCCTCCTCTTCTCCCTTCCCTTACTTCTGCTTCTCCTCCTATCACCCTTTCTGCCTCCCCCCTCTTATTCCTCTTATTCCTCTTCTTTCAATACTCCTCCTCATATTCCTCGTCCTTCCCCAATTACTCTTTCTTTTCATCCTCCTCCGCCTGCTGCTCCTCCTTCTCCTCCTCCTCCTCCTTCTCCAACTCTTCCTCTTCCTCCTCCTACTCTCCATCCTCCTCCACGTCCTTCCCCTATTCCTCTTTCTTGTCTTTCGAATATTCCTCCTTCTCCATCCTCCTCGTCCTTCCCTTGTTTGTGTTCCTCCCCCCTCTTCCCGGCCTCCCACCCGTCCTCCTTGGGCAGCCAGCCATCTACCTCCGCCCCGCCCCCATCGTTGTCAGCAAATGCTCGAGCGTAAAATGTTTGCTCAGTCCCGCACGAGGAGGTTCCTTGGGTCGTAATCCGTGTTCGGGGCGTCACACAACAGTCCCTCTTCCCCTCTCTCTTCCTCCTCCTCCTCCTCCTCCTCCTCCTCCTCCTCCTTTTCTTCACCTTTCTCTTCCTCCTCCTCCTCCTCTTCCTCCTCCTCCTCCTCCTCCTCCTCCTCCTCCTCCTCCTCTTCCTCCTCCTCCTCGAAGACGACCTTTGCCTCCTTATCCTTGTCATCTGCCATAATCGCTGAACATCCAGGCTTGACAGAGGGCCAGATATATATATGTATATATATATATATATATATATATATATATCACAACTAACACCACAGTCGGACGAAAGAAAGAGTTGCGTAAGCGGAACTATATATTTCGATTGCTACCTGCAACTACAGTGGTACTACTGAAGAGGTACTACAGGTACTACTGAAGAGGATTGCAGGTAGCAATCGAAATATATAGTTCCGCTTACGCAACTCTTTCTTTCGTCCGACTGTGGTGTTAGTTGTGATTTATAAATGTGTTACTACATTTCTCACCTGTGATATATATATATATATATATATATATATATATATATATATATATATATATATAAATATATATATATATATAAATATATATATATATCTATATATATAATGTATGTATGTGTGTAGGGTGTGTTTGTGTGTGTGTGTGTAATTGTGTATGCATGTATATATACACAAATATTTATGTATATTGAGATTTTGATAGATCATCTATTGTGTAGTCAATATTATTAAGAATTTCATGATACCTCTACGGTCCGGAGTTGCATTGCATTCGGTTATTGGTAGATTATCTGACACTATATATATATATATATATATATATATATATATATATATATATATATATATATATATATATATATATATATATATATATATATTAATACTGTGCTTTCATCACCTCACCGTCTGACGCGCAACTCTCAAACAGAGCAAGAGAGCTTATCCCATTTTCTTATTTTCCTTTGGTTACAGGGGTTATCGCACTGGGCCATATTTCCTCCGACATCCTACCTCCAACTTCCATTTGAATAACTAGAGTATGCCTTCGCTTACAGAAACCTAGATTTCTCTAAGAACATTTCAACAGTATATCTAACATTCGTATAGGTTTACAATCTCTTAGTTTATCATTCAGCTTTGCTATATATAGCGGAAAGATAATTTTATATTTGAAAAATAAAATATTATAACTGAAGTCGTTTTTACTCAAACGAACTCTTAACTGTCAGCGCTGGTGAAGCCCGTGGAAGCTGCCCAGTGTGATAACCCCGTAAGTGGCGCCTGGGTTCGTCGTTGTATCGGCGCCATCTCTCGTGGGATAGATATATAATCAGCTGTAGACAGAGATGCGTAAAGAGAATATATAACACCCTGTGTCGTTAAAGGCGAGTTAATGGCTTTGAAAATGCTGATACCCCTTGCAATGTATTACGTATGTTATTCTGGAATTAATATAAGTAGTGAATGTGATGTTAATTAAGTCAAATAAAGCTTCGTCAGCAAGTAAGTGTTGACACTAGAATAGATTGGAGACAAGTGTACTAACTTTCTGTTGACATTGGGCAAGTAGAGGGGTAGTTTACTAGTCGCTAGCACTAGCGGCTACTAAACTAGCCCAGTGCCAACGAGGCCTAAGCCCCAATCACACCAAGCTTACGACCTGTTTCCGACCACCTTCGACGGACGGTGGCGCTTTTGTTTCTCTCATGGTGAGCGCCAGGTGGCTATTTCATATTCATCTTTTTTGACGGGGGAGATTAATTCCAATTGCAGCATTGTCTTGAATTATTTTTATAGATAGGGGAACAGCACAAATCGGCCTGGTCACCGGTGGTCGGAAACAGGTCGGAAGCTTGGTGTGATCGGACCCTTAACCCATTCAACTCCAATGACAAGATGTCTTGTCATTTGGTCAAATAAAACAAAAAATCATAAAAGACCAAAATGTTTGATCAAACACCAGAAAAATATGACGTCAGTCCTCGCTTCGCTGCGAGCGAAGCGAGGATTGACGTCATATTTTTCTGGTGTTTGATCAAACATTTTGGTCTTTTATGATTTTTTGTTTTATTTGACCAAATGATAAGAATCTTGTCATCCGAGTTTAATGGGTTAAGCTTCAAAAACCATCTGAATCGACCGAAACAAAGGACTTACAGAACGCCAACAGCACCGGTAGCCTAGCACTAATGACTGTGCAACATACACTAACCTTCAGGTTGCGTCTTTTTTCTTCCAATAGAAAGAACATTCCTTTGTGCTTGTACTTTTGCATTTGGATGAACCCCTTTGAACATAAGAACGTAAGAATGGAGGAGACTGTAAGGGCCCGTAAGGCCTACGCTAGGCAGTTCCATGTCCCTTACCACCTTTCCTCCCTCTCCATAGAGTTGTCTCATCTTCTAAAACAACCAATTGTTTCAGCGCTTACTACATGGTTACTGAGTCTATTCCATCCGGTTGCTTCTTCTTTACGTTCAAATCGTTTTCTTTTATTTTAGAAGGAAATAGGCAAGAACTCGTTTACCAACAGAATGATTCACGAATGGAATAGACTTAGTAACCATGTTGTGAGCGCTGAAACTATCAGTTGTTTTAAGTGAAAGTAAGATAAATTTATAGATGAGGTTATAGGTGGTAATGGACTTGGAACTGTCTAGTGCAGGCCTTAAGGTCTCTAGTAAGTCTCCTTCATTCTTATGTTCCTATGTTCAGACGCCATAGTGTCTTTTGTTATCAATCACGTTTCAGTAATCTGGATAATGTTTCATCGCGGCGACCTATCAGTCCTCGGTTTCGGTCAAGAAAGATTTTTTTTTTTTCACTTCTGGGATTGCAAACAGGGAATGGGCGTTGTCGTGACCCATGGCCGCCACGTTTTCTTGTTCATTGATCTTTTTTTTTCTACCGGATGATAAAAAGACAAGATGCTTCTTCTCTTCCTTCCTTCCTTCCTTCCTTCCTTCCTTCCTTCCTGCTTTCCTTTACTTCTTATCTTCTCTCCTCCCCTTCTTTTCTTCTTTCCTTCTTTCATTATTTTCTTCTTTCCTTCCTTCCTTTCTTTTATCCCTCCCTTCCTTACGTCCTTCTTTCCTTCCTTCCTTCCTTCCTTCCCTCTTTCTTTCTTTCTTCCCTCCCTCCCTCCGTTCTTCCTTCTTTCCTTACTTCCCTCCTTCCTTCCTCCCTTCCTTTGCTCCTTTCCTCCCTTCTTCCCTTCTTCCCTTCCTTCCTTCCTTCCTTCCTTCCTCCTTCCCTTTTCTCCTTCCAACCTTCGCCCTGTCATTGTTCATCCCTGCCGCCCTCCCTTCCTTCCTTCCTTCTTCCCCCTCCGCATAAAGACAAAATGCGGTGGAGGAGGTGAAGAAGAAGAAGAAGAAGAGGAAGAGAGCAACAAGATGGGGGAAAATTACCTAGATGATGTTTGGCTCGACTTACAAGCCAATCATCATCTATCTTCCTGCGTTGCTTCTGACCCCCCAGGCAATGGGCGGGAGACGGGGATGACACTTCATCCACGTGGAGCTAAGAGGGGAGAGGGAAACAAATGAACGATGGATGGGAGTGGTATCGGTGAGGGTGGTAATGGGTCGGTGCATACCTTGGTTACCTCCCATATAATGTGGAAACTGGTATATAGATAGATAACTTGCTGACTCAGACATAGGCAAAGTTATGTTAGGTTAGAGGCTAAGTTGGATTGGCTTGGTCACAAACACTGTTAACATTGGGAATAACTTCAATAGAACTACTTTCAACACTTTTGTTTTACATTTTACATTTGTATTTATCCGTTTCTTTTCCTTTTCTAAATGAGCGCCCGATTGAATTTCTTGAGTACAGGACTTTTCATTTATCAATTTTATCGGGTTTTGAAAATTTGTATTTCCCATTTCTTTTTGTGTATGTGTGTTTGTTTGTGTGCGTCTGCCTGTGTGTGTGTGTGTGTGTGTGTGTGTGCGTGCGTGTGTGTGTGTGTGTGTGTGTGTGTGTGCGTGTGTGTATTTGTATTCGCACCCTATGTATGGATTTAGTCGAAAAGCTTTAATATGAAAAATGAATCATCTAACGTTAGAAAGGGGCACCTTTTTCAGTTCTATTCCAGTATCACGCAAACACATTTTTCACTTTTTTCATTTAAAAGATCTGTTTTTTCCTATGGAATGGTTACGTTAGGTTAGGTTAGCTTAGGTTATATTAGCTTAGAAGCTTTTGGACAACGTTTCATGTTAAATATCCGTGCTTGCGTGATTCTAGAATTTTATCTCTCTTATTCAGTTCAAGGAGAACTTCTCACGCATCATAGGGAAGGATCAACCACAAAGCCAAGATGGAGACCAAATTTAATTTTGTTAAAAAAAAAAAAAAAAAAAAAAAAAAAAAAAAGACTGATGGGAGAACCGGTTTTTGTCGGGTTTTCGGTGATCGCCCCGTCAGGAATCTGGCAGGGGATGGAGGTCTTGTGACCCTGGCGTCGTTCATGCAGCAGCCAGGCACGATCGAGTGACAAGGCTTGTGATCGATGTTTAGCCCGTGGTAAGTCGGTTGGCGAGGGATGACCATTCGCGTGATCGATATAAGAGGTCCCTCGGCTGCGCGAGGACGAGTCAGAGGAGCGTTTTGAAACTCCCCCCCCCCCCGCCCCCGCAGACCTTCTAGGAGTTGCTGGTGCTCTTCTTGCTTTGGCGCAGCAACTTCTTGACTCCCTCCCCCTACACACACACACGCACACACACACGCACACACACACACACACGCACACACACACACACACACACACACACACACACACACACACACACACACACACACACACACACACGCACACATGGACACATGCACGCACGCACGCCCCAACTGCGTCAACGCGTTTGGCTCCACTGCGTTCCTCTCTTCTTCCTTCCAGTTGGAGAAGGTATTTGTCGTCTTAGGTTAGGGTGCTCGGACACATTTGACCTGACCTCCTCCTCTTCCTCCTCCTCCTCCTCCTTCTCCTCCTCTTTTTCCTCCTTTTCCCCCTTCCCTCTTCCTTCTCTTCTTCCCGCTCTTCCTCCTCTTCCTCCCCTCCCTCCTCTTCCTCCTCTTCCTCTTTCTTCTGTACGTCTTCCTACTTTTCCTGTACCTGTTCCTGTTCCTCTGCCTTTTCCCTCTTCCCTCTTTCTCCTGGTCTTCGTCCTCTTCCTCGTCCTCTTTTTCCTGCACCTCTTCCTACCCCTTTCCTCCTCCTCTTCCTCCTCCTCCTTGTTCTTCCTCTTCATTCTCCTCGTCCTCTTCCTCCGTCTGCTTCTTTGCATATTTTCCTCCTATTTCTCCTCCTCCTTCTCTTACTCCTCCTCTCCCTCCTCCTCTCCCTCCTCCTCTCCCTCCTCTTACTCTTAATTTTTCTCCTATGAATCATACCAATATTGCTGCCTCTCCTCCTCCTCCTCCTCCTCCTCCTCCTCCTCTTCCTCCTCCTCTTCTTCCTACTTTCTCTTTCACCTTATCCTCGTCACCTTCCTCCACCCACTCTTCCCATTTTTCCTCATCCTCTACATACTCCTCTATATCTTCCTTTTCTTCTACTTATTCCATTTCCCCCTCCGCCCTTCATGTATTCTTCCTTTGTTTTTGTTTTTCCTATCTCCTTCCCCTCGACCTCCTCCTCCTCTTCTTCCTCCTCGACATCTTCCTCCTCCGCTTCCTCCTCCTCTTCTTCCTCCTCGACATCTTCCTCCTCCGCTTCCTCCTCCTCTTCTTCCTCCTCGACATCTTCCTCCTCCGCCTCCTCCTCTTCTTCCTCCTCGACATCTTCCTCCTCCTCCTCCTCCTCTTCTTCCTCCTCGACATCTTCCTCCTCCGCCTCCTCCTCCTCCTCTTCTTTCTTTGCCTTCTCCTTTACCTTTTCCTTTTTCTTTTCTTCCTTCTCCGCTTTCTCCTTCGCTATGGTCTCCTTCTCGTCCGCCTTACTTCTGGTCATCTTCGTTTTCTCACGTCGTCTTTCTCTTGTCTCAAATTTGTCTGCGTCTTTTCTCTTTTGTTTTCCCTTTTCTTCTTTCTTTAACGCAAAAGACTTTCTTTCATTTGTTCTCCCTCACTGTGTTTCTGACCTCCTTCCACGATTCTTTTTTTATCGTTCGTTCTCAGTTTCCTCTATCTTTAGATTCCCCATTTACACATTCTCCCTCTTTATCTCTCTCTATCTATCTATCTATCTCTCCCTCTTTTTCTCTTTTTATATGTCTCTTTTTCTCTCTATCTATCTGTATCCTCTCTCTCTCTATTTGTCTCCCTCTCTATCTCTCTCTCTCTTTCTATCTGTATCCCTCTATCTATTTGTCTCCCTCTCTTTCTCTCTCTTTTTATCTCTCTCTTTTTATCTCTCTCTGTCTGTCTCTCTCTCTGTCTTTGTCTGCCTGTCTCTCTCTGTCTCACTATATCTTTGTCTCTGTCACTCTCTATCTTTCTGTCTGTCTCTGTCTCTATGTCACCGTCTCTTTCTCTCTCTCTCTCTCTCTCTCTCTCTCTCTCTCTCTCTCTCTCTCTCTCTCTCTCTCTCTCTCTCTCTCCCTGCCTCTGTATAATGATGATGGTGATAGCAGTAATGCCATCTCCCCCCCCTCTCTCTCTTTGTCTCTTTCTGTGTCTGTCTTTCTGCCTCTCTCTTCATGATGATGATGATGATGATGATGGCAGTAATGACAATAGTAAAAGAATAATCAGTAGAGCAATAGTGTAATAATGATGATATGACTGAATAACAAAATAATGACATTATTATAATGATAATTGTAGACAAATAATAATAATAAGATGAAACACCATGACGAAATCAAATAGAAATAATATAATGATTTTATAAGATAACGATAGAATGATAAAACATAATTGTAATAACACAATAACAATGACAGTGGTAGTAACATGATATTATTGTCTGATAATAATGGTGATGACGATGATACGTCGAGTGGCGCAAATACCGAGGACGGGCGGCGCATCGCCCTGTGTTCGTTGTCTCGGTTTTACGACGCCCGCGAGGCGTAAAACCCAGATATACGGCCGCGTTTGTTTACACCATCGCCCCCGGCGAATAGAATCTACTGTCTAAACAGTCTTGCCTCGGCCTGTCGCTGTGTACGGCCTTAATGCTCTCTCGCTTGCTCTCTCTCTGTCTCTCTCTTTTCCTGTCCCTCTGTCTCTGTCTACCTCTCTTCGTCTCTCTGCCTATCTTTGTCTCTCTCTTTGTCTCACCCCCTCTCTCTCTGTCTCTCTAGGCTCGGTTTGTCGTAATATATATGGGACTGCTCATTCGCCGACATTTATTAAGTTTCATAGCTTTGTATTCGTCTATTATACTTCCACGTTATATATAGGCCATTAACATGTATTTGTTTGTTTGCGACTCATCATGGTCTTGGATCACGTGATGGACTCATGATCACCAGATGTGGGCTCAAGAGTTTGCAATGTTCGATCAATTTTCTTTTTTCTTCTTCTTTTTTTTCTTTTTTCTTTAACAAACGAGCTCCGGGTTGTGCTCGTCCCTGACTTTAGCGGTTTTCGGCGGCTAGATCCTTTCGAACAACGCGCTCTCCCACACCATCATTATCACCATCATCACCATCATCATCACCATCATCGTCGTCGTCGCCACCATCATCATCACCCATGCAACATTTTCAGATTTCGATTATTTCTACAAACTGTTATTTTTATATACAATGACGCGCACACACACACACACACACACACACACACACACACACACACACACACACACACACACACACACACACACACACAGTTAGAAGAGTGCCTCTGAGGGGACTTTATCTACATCGGCGGTGAATGGACTTGACTGCGACTCTTGAGGAAGATTCCGCAGGACCAATCCTTCGGTCATTGAGTCCCGGCAGGAAGAACGGCACTTGGGCGCATGTGTCGTCCGGAGTGCTGCTCACACCTCGACATCTTTGTCGAGATGACCTTGTTGGCGGTTGGTTGGGCCCCAAACGACGAACTTGGCCCATCAATGGCAGTGGATAGATAAAGTCTGAGACTAGTGCTGCCAGTGGATACTCCGCAATGACGATGTTCGCCGACTGTGGCCAACATCCAGTTCATGCGGGTCTTAAAAAACATTTCAGCGAGGATGTACACTTGCTTCGTTAACAAAAAAAAAAAAAAAAGTCGCACACTCCATCTCCACACATCACAGCACACTGTCCCAGGTTATAATTCAAGCATCAGGTCAGTAAACCTAGCAGGAATCCCACGGATCGATCAGCATATTTCAAAACATTACACGATCCATTGAATCAAACGCCTTATTTAAGTCAACATAGGCTGCAAATAACCGCAGTTGTAAGTTGTCGGCGCTCCACAGATCATGGCCTCACCTGTTTTCAGTAACCACGCTCTGATGTTGAAGATGCAGTGACCCATCTGACATGCATCTCTGTATTCTTCCTCAAGAGAGCTCTCGCCCGCCTTTTCCTTCCTGTACCGGTCCAGGTCCCTCAGCCAATCTGGCAGCACGACTCTTCTCTATATTCTCCTCTCCGCACCACTCCTCGTTCTTGGACACTTTCCAGTGCACTCCAGACCAGCTTTCAGAGTTTCACGTTTGAGGTCACCTCAGAATTCTTCAGGGTCCTCAAGGACGCCAAGCACTTCAAGTCGATTAGATACAACTACCGCATACTTTTTTTTGTAGTTTGCGGGGCTGGTACCTGCCCATGCCTTGCAGGTGGTCTGGAACAGTGCACACACGAACGCAGGAGACGGTGTCCATGGCATGCCACAATTGCAGTGACGATACCAGGAGGAAGCTATTGTAGTGATGCCCAGGTCAACTCAGGTCCGAGGTGAGCAGCGGTTTGGGGCCATTGTTCAGAGTGGATGCCTTTCCTAACCTCTACGCCGTGGCTAGGATTCAAACGGACGCCATCACGCGGTTACCAGACACGATCGGGACCACCGAGCCACGGTGGGCCCCTTACCGCATATTCTTGAGCAGACGTGTCATACCTGACCTCCAGATGAAATCTTACCGAATCACCTCGCGAGATTCTTTTGGAATTGAGGCGCAGCCTGGGTGCTGCAACCAGAAGTCTGTGATTGGTTTCAAAGAACTCTGTATTTCAGTAAACCCTGCATCCCTGGAGGATCCTCCAAGGAGTACTAACAAGGATCTGAGTGATCCCCTTGGTCACTCTTGCAACATTACTATATCAAGTCCATTAGTGTGGCTCTTGTCTTTGGAACCAGGAACCAAGGTAAATGGGTTAAGGTGCCCTCACGTGATAAATATTTATTGGCAGTAATGATGATGTCATTGGTTCTATGACTGACAATCATGATATCCCCCATGCTTTCAGCATCAACCAGAAATTCTCTATCTCTATGAATATTTGGTATTCGTATGATAGGGTCAGTATTAATAGATTCTTCAGTATAGGTAGCTCTTGTGCATGAGTTTCCATGAATGATTTTAGCGCCTAGTCCCTGACAAAGCCTTTTCGCCTGAAGCACATAAGAACATAAGAATGGAGGAAACTGCAAGAGACCATAAGGCCTACACTAGTCAGTTCCATGTCCATTACCACCTGTCATCCCCATCTGTAAAGTTAACCCTCTTTTAAAACAACCAACAGTTTTAGCGTTCACTACATGGTTACCAAGTTTATTCCATTTGCTAACCACTCTATTGGTAAATCAGTTCTTGGTCTGAACCCAAGGGTGCTCTTGGTATTGATGGCGAGACAAGCGAGTAAGAGCGGGTAACTACTACCGCACCAGCTTTGTTTACAAAATCGGCCCGGCCATCGGAAGAAGAAGAAGAAGAAGAAGAAGAAGAAGAAGAAGAAGAAGGAGAAGAAGGAGAAGGAGGAGGAGGAGAAGGAGGAGGAGGAAGAGGAGGAGGGTATCCGCCTCAGACCCGTTCCCCGAGAAGGTCGAGACTCGGTCGCTTGGGACATTGTGCTTAGGAAAGATCTGAGGCTCTGAGGGAGCCGGGGCTTGTGTTTGGCGAGGAGTCTGACGGCAAAAGCTTTCTTTCATAACATTCCTGAAAAGTGGGTTTTCGGTGTTCAGACCTCACTAAGCTACTCGCTACCCATAAACATGACTCATGACCGAATAAAATAATCTGGTTTCAACTAAGAACAAATACTCGTATTTACCGGCGTATAAGCTGCACCTTAGCATAAGACACACACCTATTTTACAAGGATATTTTAGGGAAAATAGTGTGTTTCATCATATATTTATTAAAAGATATTCTAAAGTGGTTTTGTTGAAAATTTTTTATTATTCTGTGCATGTGTAATACGGCCGCATTAGACGCTGGGCAATCTTTTG
>NC_134777.1:67619459-67629459 GCF_046742065.1 Oratosquilla oratoria
CTGATTTTATTCTCCCTTCAGCTCGCCCTCTGAAACCGCTCCCTCTTCAACCTACACAAGACCTTCCATCAAGCCGCCAAGATCTCCAGCCAAAAACCAGAGCCTCCTCCAGATCACGAGAGAATCCCCGCAGCCAATCGGAAGCCAGCATTCTGCCCGGGGTAAGCACAAGATCACGGGAGAACCCCCGCAGCCAATCGCAAGCTAGCATTCTGCCCGGGCCTAGCCGCTTGAGCTGCGTAGCAGACAGAGGTCATTCCCGCCGCCCGAGATCAGGTGAAGTGTCCCATGAGCCAATCAGAGCCCAGCATTCCACCCGCACCGAGTCGACTGGACCGTTCGACCGAGTATAAAAAGCCTCCCGCTTAGCCACCTTCTTAACTTGATATAATATGCTCTTCCTCCCGGCATTGGCGCCACCGTCCAAGTTCCTAGCCAGTTCTCCTAAAGCCACGACAACAAACTAGCCCCTAATCGCTCGCAATTCGCCCGGTGGCAATAGCCCTCTTTTATACACTACTAACTTTTCATTTTTCTAACAGACATTCTTCCCCTCCCACAAAACCCGATCCCGCGCAAGCGAGGTGGTCTTTTCTTGGAATCCAGAATCCAGAACTTGCCTCTAGACCTTCAAGACTAGAACATCGCCTCTACACCAATGAAGTCCTTCTCACCCTGAGGAAGCCTCTTATCGAGGTGAAAAAACTCCGAAGTTTTAGGTGTTGTCAACAGTTTTTTACATGCTGTTACACATCAAATAGAAACCATCGGCATTCACCAGCGCCTTTCTTTTCACATTCACCATGGATGATTTCGTTCATAAGCTGAATGAAGTTGATAGGAAGTCCTTCCTTAAACTTAAGAAGATACAACTGAAAATAGTTAAATCTATTAGCGCAGTTGATTTTAATAAAAAAAAAATATATATATATATATATATATATATGTATGTATGTACATATATATAATATTGTCCCTGTCTTTTCCGGGGGGCACTGAGGAGGCTACATCAAGGTGAGAGAAAGTGGGGGAAAGGTGGCATGGAGACTTGATCACTCCCCCCCCCCCTGCTCCCACCATCCCTTCCTTCGCTCCCGCCTTCATTAGTGTATGGTGGAGCTCAGAGGAGGAGCTGTCGAAGGTTGTATACATGGAGCTTCATTCATAACGCTCTGACCTTGTGCTGCTATTCACAGCGGACCTCCATTCATGCGGCTCTCTGTGGCGGGGTTGCGGGCTCTCGACGGGGTCTCTGGGGAGTCTTTCATACTTGCAAACACTTTTATTTTCCATCTTTTTCTTTCTTTGCCTTTTTTAGCGTTCTGTAATCGTTCTGGTGATGGGTTCCATTTGTCATGTTTACTTTTTAATACTGTGAGTTTTCCCGTCCACCACAGCTGTATAGGGTTTTAGTTAATCTGTAGATTCTGTTATCGTGACAATCCGCTCATGTGCAGCCATGTCGAAGAGCCCTCTCTTAGCCCGAACTTTGCCCCTTCCCCCTCTCTGTCTCTCTCCCTTTCTCTCTCTCTTTCTCTCTCTCTCTCTTTCTCTCTCTCTCTCTCTCTCTCTTTCTGTCTTTGTCTGTCTGTCTGTTTCTGTCTCTCTCTTTCTCGCTCTCTCTCCAAATGTGGTAATGAAAGGATAATTTTAATGCAGTCATTATTTTAGAAAATCGAGTGACACCCCAACGGACCAGACTCACGCTGCTTCCTTCTTTTGTGTTCGGAGATTGATATCCACCCAGAGGAAATTTCTCTCTTGAACTTTTATTTTTTTCCTGTTCACATGAGTTTCACCTTTACCATCTCAGTCACTCACTCCACCTTATAAGTGCGATATTGTCACCGAGGATAGAAGAGCTGGTATCGAGGATAAAATAGAAATCCTCCTCCACCACCACCACCACCACCACCACTACCACCACCACCACCAGCTTCTTCTCCTTTTCATTTTCTCTTTCTTCTTTTCCTTTTTTTTATCGTTCTTCACCTTCTCCCCTTTCCTCTCATCCTCCTTCTCCTGTTCCTCCATCCTACACCTCCTCTTCCTCCTCTTCTTCCTCCTCATCTTCCGATTCCTCCTTTTCACCCTCCCAATTGTTTTTGTACCTTCCTCCATCCTCCTCTCCTCCTCTCCTCTGCTTCCTCCTTTTCCTCTTCCTCGTCTTCTACTTTCCTAATCTCCTCCTCCTCCTCCACCTCCTTCTCCTTGTCTTTCTTCTGTTACTCTTCCTTCTTTCAACTGATCTTTCTCTGGCTCCATATCACTTTTGCTTTATGTGTTGGGACAGCATGATGAAGTGGCCCTTACCTTTGGCCCTTAGAACCGAACCCGGACCCTCCAGGTAAGAAGTGATGCCTGTGTGTCTGCAAACGTTTTTCTGAGTAAAACCAATTAAAGGGACACTCGTAATGACCGAGGTGCACCCTTCACAAGAACGGTAGCTTTTGATTCAGTAAGAAAAGAACAATTAAGAAACTCTGCGTCGCTCTCTCTCTCTCTCTCTCTCTCTCTCTCTCTCTCTCTCTCTCTCTCTCTCTCTCTCTCTCTCTCTCTCTCTCTCCCCCTCGTCTTCTTATCACTCCATATCCTATTGACCTTGGCTGACCTCTACCTCCACACTCCCCTTCCTCCTTCACCTCCTCCCTCTCTTCCCTCTTCTCCCTCTCCTCCTCCCTCTCCTCCTCCCTCTCCTCCTCCCTCTCCTCCTCCCTACTCCTTATCATCTTCCTCCTCTACCTCCTCCACTTCACCGCCAACGCCTCCTCGTCCTCTTCCTATTCCTCTTCCTCCTTCCCCCTCCTCTCCTCCTCTTCCTTTTCCTCTTCCTTCTTCTCCTTCCACTTTTACTTCTCCTCTTCCTCCTCCTTCTCTTCTTCTTCATTCTTCTGCTCCTCCTCCTTCGTCTTCTTCATCCTCCTCTCCCTCCTCATCCTCCTTTTCCTCCCCTCCTCCTCCTCCTCTTCCTCTTCCTCTTCCTGTTTCTGCTGCTGCTCCTCCCCTATCTACTCCTCCCATTCCTCCTCTTTTTCTTCATTCTCTTTTGCCCTCTCCTCATCATCCTCTCTTTTCCTTCTTTCTCCTCTTCTCCTTATTATCGTTGTCCTCTTCTTTCTCCTTTCCTATTTCCTCCTCTCTCATCCTCTTTCTCCCTAGTTCCTCCTCCTCCTCTTATTCTCCTGCTTCTAAACCCTCCTCTTCTTTCTCCATCGGTAATCCATCTTCCTCGCTTATACAGCGGAGCAATCTCTTATAGGAGACTTCATCCCTGCACACTCCTTTCATTACGTCACACAAATACACACAAATACAATCAACCGAACGCAACAAGAAGGTACACCAGCAGCGCATTATCTACAACAACCCACTACCTGGACTACACGAATCATTAAAAAAAAAATCGCGTTCAGATTACAGATCAAGCATTTCAAGACCGACCACCTAAAGGGGTTATCACACTGGGGGCTTCCACGGGCTTCACCAGCGCCGACAGTTAAGAGTTCGTTTGAGTAAAAACGACTTCGGTTACAATATTTTATTTTTCAAATCCCCTAATATCAAATTAGTTTTCTTTCCGTCATATACAGCAAAGCTGAAAGATGAACTGAGAGATTGTAAGTTTATACCAATATTAGATATACTGTTGAAATGTTCTTAGAGAAGTCTAGGTTTCTGTAAGCGAAGTCATATTCTAGTTATTCAAATGGAGGTTGGAGGTAGGACGTAGGAGGAAAAATAGCCCTTAACTCCCAACATCAGTCCCACAGAAAGATCCCCACCACGAGAAGCAGAGGCTACACTTGGTCACCATCCAGCACTAATACACTTTTAGAATAGATCAATGTAGACCAATAGACAAATATAGAATAGACCTGGCAACAGAAACAGACTGCCCCAGATGCAACCATCACACTAATGACACCGAACACCTTAAACTACGGTTACGTTAGTCAACGGAATAGTTTGATTCCAAGGATTCAATTGGATTTCGCCCAAGGTTGGAGTGTAGCGACGGTTACAAAGCTATAGTTACACTCCAACCTTGGACGAAATCAGACTGAATCGTTGGAATCCAACTATTCCGTTGACTGATGTAACCGTAGTTTCATTCAACACTGCCCCATTCTAGTCATACCTAGAGAACAACACAATATTTCTGTTACGATCTGGTGGTTGTTGCCGGTTACCTAGGGGCCGTGGGTTTCCTGTAAGAGCAACGGATTGATGTAGAAGGCTGACAACCAATTTGGTCGCTGCTTTTTGCATTTTCTCAATTTTGTTCATATACCTCACTTTATGCGGAGACTGCATTCTTACATCCCATTCCTACGCAATGGGAAGGGAGAAACCCATGGTAGGACAAAGCCCGGTCAGATGTAGCAAGCCACTTTTTTTTTTTTTTTTTTTTCATCGCAACATAGTCCAGTGTTTAGTGTATCTGTTGATCTGTGGTTTGTTCATCTTCACATAAAAATAATCTGGCAAATTTTTCTTTTTTGATTTATCTATTCATTCATTCATTTATTTATCTATTTATTTATTTTAAGTGACAAGGTATCCGTGATCAATATTCCCAAATCTTTCACTTCTTTTGATTTTGTAACTGAATCACTTACCCTTCGAGTATTTTTTTGGAAAGTCTCTTTGAGCTTTTACCCAAGTTCATTACTTTGTATTTTTTGTAATTAAGGTTCTTTTATCAGTTTTGATTCCATTGTGTGTGTGTGTGTGTGTGTGTGTGTGTGTGTATAAGTGTGTACGTATGTATGTTTATATGTGTTAGTGTGCTCGCTCGTGTGAGTTTGTAATTGTGTAAGTGAATGTGTGTGTGTATGTGTGTGTGTGTGTGTGTGTACTCGTGCGTGTGAGTTTATGATTGTGTGAGTAAATGTGTGTGATATGTGTGTGTGTGTACACGTATGTGCGTGTGGGCGCATGCAATTCCGCGTGCATGCATGGGGGAAGGGGTTAGGGTGCGATCCAAGGGTCTGACAGGAGAGTGTTGCTTGGCCCTCATATAGATGATGATGATGCGCTACTTTTTCTCTCCCTTCTTTTCCTCTGGCTCTTTCTCCTCTTGCTCTTCAGTGTTTCCCAGTCCGCAGTCACTTTTGTCTTTTGTCTCTCTCTCTCTCTCTCTCTCTCTCTCTCTCTCTCTCTCTCTCTCAATCTCTCTCTCTCCTCTCTCTCTCTCTCCTTTTTCTCCATGGGCGTTTCTCATCGTCATGGCCCCCTCGTCTCCTATTTATAGCATTTCGCTTCAGTTGTCCTCATTCTTCTGTTATATGTGCTATATTCCCGTCTTTTGATCCTCATTCTCCTCTTCTTCTCCTCCTCTTCTTCTTCCTTCTCTCCCACTCCACGGACTCCTCCTCTTCTACCTCCTCCTCCTCCTCCTCCTCCTCCTCCTCCTTCGATTTTTATGATTTATCCTCCTCTTCCTCTCCTCAGCTTCGTCCTCCTCCTTTTCTTTTTACCTTTCCTCTTCCTCTCCTTCACCTCATCCTCATTTCGTTCTTTTCCCTCTTCTTATTCGTTTTCTTACTCTTTCCCTTCTTCCCTCTCTTCCTCTTCCCCTCCTCCCTCACTTCTCTCTCTTCCATTTCTCTCTTTCCTTCCTTTTCCTCTTGCCTCTCTTTCTTCTCGTCCTTATACTTTTCCTCCCTCTACTTCTTCTCTTCCTCCTCTTTTTCCTCCTCTCTTCCTCTTCCGTCTTCTCCTTCGCCTTCCCACCTCCCCTGCTCTTTTTCTTTCCTCTCCTCTCCCCTTCTCCCCTCCTCTCCCTCCTTCTCCCCTCCTCTCCCTCCTTCTCCCCTCTTCCTCCTCCTCCTCCTTTTTCTCTCCCCCTCTTCCTCCTCCTCCTCCTCCTCCTCCTCCTCCTCCTCCTCCTCCTCCTCATTTTCCTCACCCCTCCTCCTCCTTTTCATCTCCTCTCCTTTTCCTCTTCTTCCTCACCTTTTTTCCTCCTCATACCTCCATCTTACCCTTTCCTCCTCCTCCTCCTCCTCCCCTCTCCTCCTCCTCCCCTCTCCTCCTCTTCTCCTCCTCTTCCACCTCATCCACCATCTCTTCATCCTCACTCTCTTGCTCCTCCGCTTCCTACATTTTCTTCAACTCCTCCACACCCTCTTTCTTATCCTTCGTCTTCCCCTCCACCTTCTCCCCCACCTACTCCTCCACCAACTGCTCTTCCTCCTCATACTCCTCGTTTTCTTCTTCCTCACCCCTATCCTCCTCCCTCTCCTCCTCTTCCCTTTCCTTCTCCTCCCACTCCTCCCTTTCCTCCTCCTCACCCTCCTTTTCTTTTTCCCAATCCATCTTTTCATCCTCCTCCTCCTCCCTGTCCTCCTCTTCCTCCTCTTTGTCTTTCTCCTCTCTCACTCTTCTTCCACCCAATCCATCTATTCCTCCTCCTATCTTCCCCCTCCTCCCTCTCCTCCTCTTCCTCTTATTACTCTATCTCCTTGTCTCTCACTCTTGTTCCCTCTTCTCCTCCTCCTCTTCTCCTCCTCCTCTTCCTCCTCATCCACCTCCATTCCTCCATTGCCCCCGTGTGGAAGGACTGGAAAGTGTTGTCATCATTTGTGCGCAAATGTCGGTCTCAGGTGATGGCCGTGTCGTTGTGGCAGACATGGGGGCAGGAGGGGTCGACCGGGGGAGGAGGGTGGAGGGGGAGGGGGAGGGGGGAGGGAAATGAGGGTGCCCGGATGTCGAGAGGTGATAGGGGAGAGGAGTTAGGCTAGGAGGAGGAGAGGGTGTGGGGGAAGGAGGAAGTGAATATTTTTCTTCACTCGAATCGAATGCGTAGTAGTCAACTGGCTGGCTGGGTTTTTGTGGATTCCTGTAGTATGGTGTCTCCTATGGGGGGGGGGGAGAAGGAAGGAAAAGAGATGGAAGGAAAGAAGGAAGGTGGGAGGGAGGGAAAAAGGTCATAGTGGTTGTTGGTATAACGATGATGGTATTGTGTGGTATATTGGTAGGCTGGGGGTCAGGTATGATGACGGTGGTATATTGTGTGGTCGGGAAGGACCTTGAGTGAGATTATTTCGTATTCGTTGTATTAAACCCTTCAACACGGTGATGTCACTTACATATTTTTTTTCTGGCTAAAATGGGTCGATTTTATTCACCCGAGAGAGGCGATCCCAGGACGTTTGTGGATCGTGATCAATGAAACCGAACCTTCCACCTTTTGTTTAGTCCGAGTTCACACCCTCATCTGAATAAAACCGACTAGTGACCGAAATCGTCGAAGATGGTCAACGTGTGTTTGGTGTCTGTTGATCGTGTCAAGGAGGAAACCCTCTGTGACCGTAGCCAGCCAGAGGAGCTCCACCATTTGTGCTCGTGTATCTATGCCGTGCGAGGGAATAAGGTAACTTGAATGGGGTAACCTCCTCCTCCTCTTCTTCCTTTTCTTCCTCCTCCTCCTCCTCTTCCTCTTACTCCTCCTCTTCCTCCTCCTCCTCCTCCTCCGCGAGGGAATAAGGTAACTTGAATGGGGTAACCTCCTCCTCTTCTTCCTCTTCTTCCTCCTCCTCCTCTACTTCCTCCTCCTCCTCCTCTTCCTCCTCTTCCTCCTCCTCCTCCTCCGCAAGGGAATAAGGTAACTTGAATGGGGTAACCTCCTCCTCCTCTTCTTCTTCTTCCTCCTCCTCCTCCTCTTCCTCCTCCTCTTCCTCCTTGTCCTCCTCTTCCTCCTCCTCTTCCTCCTCCTCTTCTTCCTCCTCTTCCTCCTCCTCCTCTTCCTCCTCCTCTTCTTCCTCCTCCTCCTCTTCCTCCTCCTCTTCCTCCTTCTCCTCCTCCTCCACCTCTTTGTTCTTGCCAAAAATGGTACATACATATAACAAAAGGCCTCTTCCCCCCTATAAGGTGGGTAGCCGAGCCAAAGCATACATGCACCCTACAGTCTTTTTCATAGCCCCTCCACACTCATTACATACCCATGCCACATTCATCAGGTTCATCTCACGCCCATCCCACAACCAGCCCGCACCCAGCCCACACCCATTCTTGACCAATCCCCCAACTAGTTGCCCCTCTCATCCAAGCACCTTAAGGTACGTTTTGCTTGTTGTGATTATCGCTCAACGATGGTCGATAATGGCACAGTGATGATCGTCAAACGATTGTCTAGAGCATTGAGGCTTTGTTTTTGAATGATGGGGCTCTTTTGCAAAGCACGAGACTGATCATTTTAACCGAATCTACAACCGACGCGTTTACCCAAATATGATGATGCCAGGAGGGAGGGAGGGAGGGAGGGAGGGAGGTAGGCAATCGCACCAAACAAAACGGACCTTTAGCCCCTGCTACGTTGCTTGGGTCACGCAGGCAATAAAGCAAGGCCCAGTGCTTCCACATATTTTTATTCAGCTGGAAGGAATCCCACCATATATTACTTGTAAGACGACAATATTCCTCTATATTGTGTCAAATTTTGGTTTAAATTTTTTATCAAGTTAAACTTCTTTAGTCGAAAAATAGGGATTTGTGAGATTAAGTGTTCAGCCATGAGGGTCCGTTGCAGAACCATCGCTCTATCCCCCAGGGGGGAAATACAGCCTCTGAATACCTCGACATGGTGGCTTAGTCCGGCTTCGTCGTGTTTATGGTAAAGAATACATGTGGAGTTTTGTCAATGGAGACCGAGACCAGTGGAATCAGCTCGATCATACTGATGAGGTGCCAACACTCAAGTGTAAGCCTAAGCGCAAACTGAGACGCAGGCGACGCAGCACGGAGCAAAAGCAGAACTCCTGTTGGTGAAACGAAGTACAGTTTGAAATACTTCGAGATATACTACTTCAGGATTTCAAGTGAGAGAGATGTTCATACTGTACTTCAATTCAGTAACAGAAAGTCTGCCTTAGATCTGTCTTGCGTCGCCTGCGTCTGAGTTTGAGCTTAGGCTAACACAGGTATACTGCACCTCTGACGTTCCGCCGTTGCAGAGAGGGGTTGGGAAGCTATGAAAATGCGACAATAGTCGAGCATCTTGCTGCGTTCGAACCCGCCACAGCGTTCAAGACGGGAATATGAATTTCTTGTACCGCTGCACGAGAGTTACCCATAAATAAAAAGGTGGATAAAATATAGTTGAAATTTTATGGAGATCCAAGTGAACTAAGCGTTCTAACACATTGATAAGATATGTATATTACGATCATTGTCTGTGATAAAGAGGATAGCAATATACGTATCTTTGTGTGTGTATATGTATATATATATATATATATATATATATATATATTGAGGAATGGACGACAAAATGAGTGGCAGGGTGGTGAGATAAACACCGAGAACCGTTGAAGTTTTATTAACTGACGTTTCGCTCTTAACAGAGCTTCTTCAGAGTGTACAAACATGATCGGGAAATCAACAGTTATATATCTTACATCATTCCGCGTTCCTTCCTTAACTCACCCCCTCCCTCCCTCTCGTACCCTTCAGCTCCTGTAAGACCATCCAGCCGGACATTTTGGACAGCTTAATAAAACCATCACGATGGCTACAGCAGGGCTGGGATGCTATATGGTAGACAGGGATATTCAGTTCACAGTAGAACACGAGGTGGATCAAAAGTTACCTTTCTTGGATGTATTAATTTGGAGGAAGGATAACGGCACGGTGGGTTTCTCGGTTCACAGAAAAGCTACCAACAAAAATGACCTCATCCACTACTTTTCGGCACATAGTGAAAGGATAAAGAGAGGAGTAATAACTGGATTTTTTCTCAGAGCGTTCCGGGTATGTAGTGAAGAACATATTGACAGAGAAGTCAAATATATTTTTAAAGTGTTCTCAGGACTAAAATATCCAGAAGGGTTACTCCATAGTTTGAAGAAAATAGCTCTTAAAATAATGGAAAAGAGAAATGATGAGAAAAAGGAGACTAAGGAAGGTGGCTTCATTGTAGTTCCCAACTCCAAGCACACAGAATAGTTAGGACATTTGCTCCGCAGAGCAGGGCTGAAGATCGCCAGTACATACAGTA
>NC_134777.1:67636959-67654459 GCF_046742065.1 Oratosquilla oratoria
AAGGGAGGGGTCAAAGAGGGGAGCTGGAGCATACTGACAGAGAAGATAGGGAGTAAAAAAAAATGTTTGGGAGAGAGAGAGAGAGAGAGAGGAAGGGAGGGAGGGAAGTGGCTCCCCTGGGCAAAGGAACGTACACATTAAAAACGTAGGAAAGGAAGCATAACAGTTGTAAAGAGTTGTAGATTCACTAGCAAATGTTTGGATACGCCTCGTGATCTAAGTTATAAGTTTAATAAGTGTACTTATAGACATAAGCAGCAATAGAATATTGTTCGTAAAAAGTAGTGATACTGTGGGAAAAACTTTTGAATAGGATGTACTAGGTGTACATGATAATGAGATTATTTATTTATCTATTCATTTATTTATTCTTTTTTATTTGTCATAATTATTATTTTGTACAGTTCGTGATTGATTCGGTTTAATGTCGCGAACTTCCCCTATCAGAAGGCTAGGACGGTGCCCCTTCTAGAGGACTTTATAGCATGTGGAATTTAATGAACCATGACCATGGTCCAACTCGCAGACGGCAGGGTTCGAACTGCCGTCACCTCGACCGCCGCCGCAAGTAACGACGCTCTAACCCGTTGGGTCAGCGTCATGGAACCATTCATTTCATGTCGTTGACTTCCTCTACACGCGAGGGAGACGGCAAAGTTGTGTGCGTTTGGGCAACGATGTTTCTTGACGCTTGATGGCGTGCTCTCTTGATAACTCTCATTTTAGAAAGAGACAGAAAACCTGTCATATCGCAGAGTTCGCCACGAATGAATAGTTCCATTACCTCCTGGACCAAGAGTCTCACTGGCGGACGCTTTTCCACTTGCGTGTGAAGAAAAAAACTAACTTTTAACCCATTCAACTCCGATGACAAGATGTCTTGTCATTTGGTCAAATAAAACAAAAAATCATAAAACACCAAAATGTTTGATCAAACACCAGAAAAATATGACGTCAATCCTCGCTTCGCTCGCAGCGAAGCGAGGACTGACGTCATATTTTTCTGGTGTTTGATCAAACATTTTGGTGTTTTATGATTTTTTGTTTTATTTGACCAAATGACAAGACATCTTGTCATCGGAGTTGAATGGGTTAAAGTCCGTACATGTAAGCAGAGTGTTGAAGATCTTGTAGTTCCTAGCGTACCATACCTGCAGCATTTAGAATTTAGATCAATCGGGTATCACTGGAGGGGACAGGGGCGCGTTCTCAAGAGTGATCTCTTAACCCTAGAAGAGCTCTTGTTATAGCTAGTGCTGTTGTTATTGATTATGATGGCGGTGTTCGTTCCTGTCCTATCGCCATTGGCGTTCGCGTTAACATTACCATTATTAGTCTATCAGTTCTCCACCTAGTGACCCTGCTTCTCTTCCTCCTCCTCCTCCTCCTCCTCCTCCTCCTTCTTCTTCTTCTTCTTCTTCTTCTTCCGTCCTTCCTTATTGCCCTCCACCTCGCCCTCTTTCTCTACAACCTTCTTATCGTCTTTCTCCCCTTAACCCTTTCCTTCGCTTCCTCGTTCTCTAATTCTTCTCAGCCTCGGCCTCCCCCTCGCCCTCCTCACCTTACTCTTCGTCTTCAACTTATACCTCGTCCTTATCCTTCTCTTCTTCTTCCTCCTCGTCCTCCTCCTCACTATTTTTCTATTCCTCTTTGTTCTTCTCCTCTTCGCCCTCCTCCTCCTCCTCCTCCTCCTCCTTCTCCTTCTGTTCATCTTCTTCTTTACAGTGCTGCGATGCCTTTCAGCTTTGGACTGGGAGGTGGGGGGCGAACTTAGGACCGCTGAGTTTGAAGGCCAAGTCGATACCTTTACACCAGAAAGCCGTGTGTGTGTGTGTGTGTGTGTGTGTGTGTGTGTGTGTGTGTGTGTGTGTGTGTGTGTGTGTGTGTGTGTGTGTGTGTGTGTGTGTGTGTGTGTGTGTGTGTGTGTGTGCTTGTGTGTACAAGTGATATAATATAAGTGTGCTCTAATTTTGAAAATGATGAATTGGCGTAACGGACAGTAAAGGCCGGGAGGAGTGAGGTAGAGGACTGGAGGTGAAGCGGGACAGTCCCTCCAGAGAAGGGAAGGACGACGTACGGGTAACAGGAGGAACGAAGAAAAGAGGAGGAGGAGGAGGAGGGCCAGGAGAGAGAAGAAGAGTGGGACGTGAAGAGCGGTCGAGACAAAGACCCAGAGATGAGTGCCTGTGAGTGCAGCATGAGCGGCAGATACTGTGTGTGTGCGTGAGTGCGTGCGTGCGTGTGTGCGTTCGTGTGTGCGTGCGTGTGTGTGTGATTCACCTTGGTCTTTGTATCACGTGTTGGACTCGTGATCGACGGCTATTTCCCTCCCGGTAGAGAGCTCATAGCTCGTATGACCGATCTATGGGTAATGCTATGACCTTACACGCACACACACACCCAACTCCCCGCCCACGAGAGTTGGAGTAACGACTCGAAGCGCAGCGATACTGAAATAATTTCAGCCCTGGGAAGGATTCGAACCCGGCACCGCCGCACTGACAGTCTGAGACTCTATCAACCGCGCCACCGAGTCGTGTGTGTGTGTGTATGCGTGTGTGTGTGTGTGTGTTTGTGTGTGTGTGTGTGTGTGTGTGTGTGTGTGTGTGTGTGTGTATGTGGATTAAATGGCCTGGTTTGCTACTGCAGCACTAGGATGAACAAACGCACGAACGAATCCCTCCATTAACCGTGGCGCCTGCGTGAAATCTGTTAATTAAGGAGATGGCACATTAGGCGTTTCTCGCTAACGTGCTACTTGGTTTTGCTAGTTCGTTTGAGTCGAAACGACTTCAGTTACGATTTTTTTTTTTTAATCTCCAAATGTCAAATTACTTTCGCGTCATGTAGTGAGAAGCTGAACGACGATCTTAGTTAATCCTATACGAATATTAGACACATTGTTGAGATGCTCTTACGGAAATCTAGAATTGTATTACCGAAGTCGTTTCAACTCAAACGAGGTAGCAAAAGCAAGTAGCATGTTAGCCTAGCGTGGCACAACCTTTATCGTAAACGCCAGAAGATTGGAAGTAAGAAGCCGAGTCAGCAGGGTCGCGATCTATTAAGCCTTCATGCAAAACTAGGTCAGCACCCCTTCTGCTTCCGCAGACTCGGTTAGTGTATGTTACTACAAAAAGAATCAATAAAGCGCCATGGTATTGAAGCTGTTGGACATTTGCGCCAATGGTGGTCATGAAATATTTTGTGTGTATATGTTTGTGCGTAAGGGGTGTGCCTTAGCGTGTGTGTGGGTGGGTTTGAGTGTGTGTGTGTGTGTGTGTGTGTGTGTGTGTGTGTGTGTGTGTGTGTGCAGGCATGCGTATTTTGTTCTATGCGCGTGTTACGAGTAAGTTATCCGTATTGAAGAAAATTTGAGTAACAAGGAAGATTCATTATATTTTGTTGCCAAAAGAGGTCTCTTGGTGGGGGAAAGGAGATGAAGGCTTCTACTTATGTGTGTGTATATATATATATATATGTATATATATATATATATATATATATATGTATATATATACATATATATATATACATGTATATATGTATTTACATATATATGTATATATACATATATACACACATATATACATATATATATATGCATATATATATACATATATATACATATATATGTATATATATACATATATATACATATATATGTATATATATACATATATACATATATATATATAATATATATATATATATATACATATATACATATACATACAAATATATACATATATATACACATATGTATATATGTATATGTATATATATATGTATATATATATATATATTATATATGTATATATATATATATATATATATATATATATATATATATATTTATATTTGTATATATATATATATAGATATATATATAAGGTTTATTATGCCGGGGGGAAATAACCACCGTGACGAGCTCTTACAAATAAGCTTTCAGTCAGTTCGTGGCTCTGGTTCTCTCTTGCAGGATACCCGCGTCCCCCAGGAAACCGATCACGGCCACCAGTCCAACCTGTAGGTCCCTCAGTGAAGAGATATACTGTAGGGATGTCTGAAGCGAGTATAGGATAGTACTGAAATAAAGGAACTGCGTCTTCTATGTTGTGGTTGCATCGCCTCATACAGAAGAATCCCGACTAGGCCTACATAACCCTTTACCGTTCTTCGGGAAATGTAATTTAGGTTTAAGAAGGAAATAGGCAAGAACTGGTTTAACAAAAGAGTGGTTCACGAATGAAATAGACATAGTACCTATGATATAACTCTGTGGATTGGGATAAAAGGTGATAAGGGACATGGAACTGCCTAGTGTAGGCCTTATGGTCTCTTGCGGTCTCCCCCAGTCTTAAATTCTTATGTTCTTATCAAAGGTGTTTACGATAGAAAGAATTCAAAGGGTTTGTAGTAGATCAGTAGAGGAAAGTGATATATATTATGGTAATAATGATAATGATTATTTGTCGCTTGGGTTGCATTGCATGGCCTGGAAACCCGTCACCCCACAGTAACCAGCAACGGTCCTCGAGTTGCCCTGTGGATCTGACTTGGAAGAAACATTGGGCTGTTGTGTGTTGTAGTAATGAGGATCCGATTCACTGTCATTTGTTTGTAGTTGGGCAGATTGGCAGTCACCGGATGTCCGCTCTATTGAAAAAAAAAAAAAGAAAAAAGGGAATTTTAGTTGCAGTTGATAGAGATCTTAGACCTGGTCTGGAGACTGAATGCCAGCCCCTTGTGGCCGCACCTCCAGATGGAGGTGAGGTTAATGATGGGATTTGAAGATGAACAACGGGAGTTGATCCTCTCCGAGGCCCATTTTGCAGGTACCCATCTTTGCTCCCACCATAACGGCATGGCCGAGGGAATCCAGCCGAGTGTGTTTACATTTCATTTTTTTTATAATAATATAATTAATCAGCGCCAAGGTCTTGGATCACGTGTTGGACTTCTGATCGATAGCATTTACCCTCCCGGATGAGAAACTAGAATTCAAATATGGCCCGATCTATAGGTAATGCTGTAACCTTACATACACGTACACAACCAGCTCCTTGCCCACCAGAGTAGGAGAGCCGGTTCGCACTGCAGCGATGCTGAAATTTTCAGCCCTGGGCCCCGGGGGACTTGAATTCGGATCGCTGAATTAACGGTCGAGAGCGGTACCAGTGCATCGTCGAGTCGTGTGTGTGTCTGTGCCTGTCTATCTGTATGTCTGTCTATATGTATTGTCTGCCTCTGTCCCTGTCCTTCTTCACTTCTCCCTATCTTTCCTTTCTTCATTTTCCACTTACTTAACCTCTCCTTTCTGTACCTTTCCTCCGTAGAGGGAATTAACGACATAAAATTTATGGAATCACTATTAAAGGAACCCTTACAGACCAGAGGAATGCATCACATTCTGTTTGGAGGCTAATCTCTTAAAGAAGAATACAGATTTATTTTAACTGTTTCCCATCCTGCTAATCCCCTTTAAACCTCTCCTTTACCAGTCCACCTCTTTTACACGACGTTGTCCACAAGGATAGAAACGCTAGTTATCGCCAGAAAAATGAGATATGACTCTTCCTCTCTCCCTCTCCCTCTCCCTTTCCCTATCCCCCCCCCCCTATCCGTCCCTGCCCCTTCTCCATCTACATCCGTCCTTCCCTTCACCCTTCACTCAGTTCTCGATGAAAACGATGCCTTATGACTCGGCACGTACCGCCGGAGGTCAGAGAGTTCGTGAATGGGAGGGGGGAGGGGGGCAGCTCCCCCTTAGAGGGATTGGAGGCATCAGAAGTGACGCTTGGAGGTTGGAGGAAGCCAATTGCGGTGGGTGTTACGTGGTCACGTGTGGCTTGTTTACGTGTTCATGCGTGGCATATTCACGTGTAATGTATTGGCGCCAAGAGCTCCTTGCCTTCGACCCCAATAAGTGGACACTTTATATCTCTGACGTAAATCTGTAACGTCGTTTCATATGCGTTACATTGTACCACGTAGATATCGGTGAAATCATTTTCCATTACTGCGCCATGTTCCAGGGTGATGTGTATCACGCCATCACATCAATACGTCACATTGTGTGACGTGAATATTTCCACGTCATTTCGTTATTACGTTACAATTGTATAATGTAACATCGATGGCGTCACAATGAGAAAAATATTTATGACCTCATTATCTTATTGGTCACAGGCGTATTAGAGCGTCGCTACTTGCGATGGAGGTCGAGGTGACGGCAGTTCGACCTCTGCCGCCAGCGAGTTGGACCAAGGTCATGGTTCATTAAATTCCACATGCTATAAAGTCCTCTAAAAGGGGCACCGTCCTAGCCTCCTGACAGGCGGAGTTCGAGACGACCGAATCATCGTCATTGTCTTATGGGAGGGAAGAGATGATCTCAAGCGAAGGATCTCTGATGTCACCGTAATGTTTGCTTTGTAGTGACGTCACCATTTATCGCAAAAAAAAAAAAAAAAAAAGGGAGTTTCGTCTTTCCTGGCGTCCGTCTCCTCTCTAGAAGTAGAATTTGGATCTATATTCTTAAACATTGAATTATCTTGGGCCCCCAAAAACTGTATACCCATTGTTCTGTCTGCGGTCTTAATTGATCGAAACCGCTCCCTTAGTTGAATCGAAGAAAATTAGTAAAATTCGTCAACATGTTAAGTACTACAGTGGCTGATGTCTTGTAGGGAGATGGATGGAGGGGTTGGTGGGAGGGGAAGGACATGTATCTTTGGGTCGTAGATTTGGGACATAAACAAGTTCTTTACGACCTCGTAGAGGTACAGATATCGTAAATACTCATTGTAAAGTGGTAACATTTGTTGCAGTTTTACGGGTGACACCGGCTGTTGTAGTAACTGTAAATGAAGCCAATAGTACGGGTGAGCCTCCCTATCCTTCATCCTTCCTAGGACCGAAGGATCCGAGAGCTCTTGAACACCTCGAGTTTTCCTTAGTAAATCCACATTCTCCTGTCTGGCGGAGGTATAGACGGATGCTCGGGCGCGGCGCGTGAGCCGGCTTACCTGGGAGAGAGTTGCCGGTAGGTATATTGAGGTTCCTCTTCAGGAAGGAGAGAGAGAGAGAATTGGTGGGGAAAGAGAGGGGAACGTGTTATAATGTGTGTGTGTGTGTGTGTGTGTGTGTGTGTGTGTGTGTGTGTGTGTGTGTGTGTGTGTGTCTGATTGATTACCTTATTGTATTACCTATTCTATTTTGTCCGAGTGTACTCTTTCTTCTATCATGTTCATCCTCGAAACGGTATATATGTATGGAAAGTTGTATTTCTTTATATCCTTCAAACATATTGTCTTTTTAAGTGTATGTTACATCTTCTTGCCCAATCATGTCCACACTTTTCATATTTTTAAATACTACTTCTCTATCACCTCTTTTCTCTTTTCCAGTTTTGACAGTGTGTGTGTGTGTGTGTGTGTGTGTGTGTGTGTGTGTGTGTGTGTGTGTGTGTATGTATGTATGTGTGTGTGTGTTTGTATACGTATGTATTAATCACTTCCATGATCATAGGTTGTGTTGAACTCGTGATCAACAGCTATTACTTTTACGAATTAGAGCTCCGAGTACTATTATAGGCCGATTCATGGGCAATAATGTAATACACACACACGCGCGCACACATACACGCACACATACACACACACACACACACACACACACATCCTATTGCTCATAGGATACAGTAAGGGCTTACTATGTTAGTGAATCTTTTAAGTTCTGAGCGGGGCTCGATCTACGATCTGCATGAGAGGTCAAGACGCTGACCACTATACCAGCAACCCGTGTGTGTGTGTGTGTGTGTGCGTGCACGTGGTAATATTTCTAGTACATTAATTAGTGTAAGAGGTAGAGTTTGGACATATTGGGACCTCCATCCACCGACCAAGACCTTTTTCATTCAAAGTTTGTTCCTAAATTGTATAAGATCGTCAAACGTGTTAGAAGAAATTGGTGCGTGGCTTTACCGCTGTGGCACTGTGCCTTCTGCTCCGGCTGCTGTCAGGCGATTTTATTCGCTTTCTTGGCACCTCCGCGGGAGGGTAGAGAGCGCTTCGTGAAACGTCGCCTCCGCCCCGCCCCGCCCCGCTCCGGGCCCCAGTTCCCGAATATTCCGTCTCCTGAAGAGTGGAGATATTACACAGAAACGTGTGTTTGCCTTAGCGCCAGCTAGCCAGCCAGTCAAGCCTGCCTGCCCGGCCGCCTGTCTCTCTATCTGCCTGTCTGTCTGTCTGTCTATTCTGGAGCATTGCGTCACGGCTCGCGTAGCGGCTTACGAGAAGGAGCTCCTCGGACCGGGTCCTCCTCCAGCACCCAACCGGACCTCCCAGACCTTTTTAGTTATTTTTTCTTTATTCCTTTCATTCATCCTCCCCCCCCCACCCATACACACTTCTTTCCCTTCCCCCCCCTTTCATACTTTGATGATCACCCTTCCTTCTTTTCCCCGACCTCTCTTTTGACCGCCTTACCTCTCTCTTGCCCTTCCTCTTCCCTCCTCTCCTTTTCTCTTTCCTCTTTCCACTCTTTCCTTTCTACTCCTCCGTCTCCCGTCACCCTTTTTTTTCGTAACACCTGTCTCCTCCGTCTCAAGCTGATCCTTCACTCTTTTCTTCCCTCATCTTTCTTCCTTCCTCCTTCCTCACTCTGTTACTCTTCTTTTCAGTCCTCTATGTATTTCTCCCCTCGGTCTCGCTCTCTCTCTGTCTCTCTCTCTCGCTCGCTCGCTCGCTCCCTCTTTCTCTCTCTTTCTCTCTCTTTCTCTCTCTCTCTCTCTCTCTCTCTCTCTCTCTCTCTCTCTCTCTCTCTCTCTTCTTTTCTCCCTTGCTTACTTTCTACCTACCTACCCACCCCCCCTTACCTTTCTTTCCTCCTAATGTCACATTTCTTTCTCACTTTTGCCATTTTTCTTCCTTTTTCGTTTTTTTTACTCTTTTCACCCCTTCTTCCTCCTCTTTCTCCTCTCTCCTCCTTCCTCCTTCCTTCCTCTTCCTACTCCTCTCTCTTCCTTCCTCCTCTTCCCCTCCCTTCCTCCTCCGCCTCCCCTTCCTCTTCCTCACCCTCCCCTCCTCCCCCTCCTCCTCCTCCTCCTCCTCCTCCTCCTCCCGCCCCCTTCTTCCTCCCCCCGCCCCCTTCCTACCTCCCTCATCCTCTTCCCCCCTCCTCGCCCCTTCCTCCTCCTCCTCCTCCTCCTCCTCCTCCTCGCATACCTCCAGTTCAGGTCAGGTGAGCTCATCACCATTGAGGGAATACTTGAGGTTTGGGGCGTCATTGATCACGGTGGGCGTTCGGAACGCCATGTCATCGATCACATCAGATATTCACTTTGTATTGTATACACTACCGAGTTGTTTAGTGACCTGAACCACCAGCCTTGGATGGGATTTCCGGGTGGCGCGCCAGTGGAGGCGTGTGGAAGCTGGGTGGCATTCCTGGGGGCCTTTGGGGGCTAAGGAGTGGAAGCGGGAACGTCTTACAGGGTATGGGTGACTTAAATGTGGGTGATCATGCCTCTGGCTTGGGTGATATTTTTGTGGGAGAGGCCGGCCGTTTTACTGAACCTCGATGGTGAGGCTGACTGTCATGTTGGGCCTGGGTGACTAAAAAAATACGGTTGGGTGGCCGTGGGCACCGCATCTATGGATCAGAGTTGCTTTCTCGTGACCGACAGGTATTGAATTCGGAGCTTTACGGTGTCCTTGGGCCACTAAGGTAACATGACAAGGAGCTCATTGTGGCCTGGGTGACAAAATTTGTAGTAACATGTCCTGTGCCTCTTACTATGTGGTTGGTGACATGTAGATATGGGCCAATTTTCTCACATGGTTAGTTGTAAAAGTAGAGATGAAGGAGTTGAAATGGATGCGATATGCCCAAGAAACCGGCTTTGCTGTAGAGTTGTCACGGGAAGGGTGGTGGTGGGAGGGGGAGGGGGGTCAGTTGTCTCCCATGGGGAGGGGGCATGAGAGGAGGGGGAGAGGGGGAGTGGGTGTGGTCCCTGCGGGAGTTGAGGTAGGTGTGGTCCGGTCTTGTTGTTGGTGTTAAGGAGGAGGAAGAGGAGGAGGAGGAGGAAGTGGTGGGTGCGACGTTGGTGGTGGTAATGTTGGTTGAGAAGAGAGCGGAAGGAGAACACTCACTCTCTCGTTCTTGACCCTGTTCTTCAATTCTGTAGACCCTTGTTCTACTCCTCCTCCTCCTCCCTCTCCTCCTCCTCCTCCTCCCTCCATCCTCCTCCCTACTCCGCCAACGAAGAGAAACCATGACAGTGAACACAATAGCCAGGGGTGGGTCAACCTGCATAACAGAGAAGGCGTCACAAGATGCGAAAGAGGCAAACACGTATCGTTGGTGCAAAGCGGCAACAAAACAGGAGTTCCGCGGAAAAGAAAGTAGGAAATTTTCGGCAGGGCAAGATATTCCGTCGCCAGGGAACATTTAGTCTTCCACGGGGTGATGGTGTGGGGGGTGGTGATGTTATATTCTCAAATGTGGTTGGCACATAAGAAATGGGGACAGTGTGGACCTACAAAAGTATAATGACCCACGCCAGTTTAAATTATTTTTGTAATGAGGTAATAGAACGCTTTTCTTTCATATACAACTGCAGTTCAGTTTTTGTTTCTTAACATAAATGTGAATAATAGAATATATATGTGTATGTATATTATATATATATATATATATACATATATATACACATATACACATATATTTTATATATACAGTTTATATATGCATATATATATATACATATATATACACATATACACATATATTTTATATATACAGTTTATATATGCATATATATATATATATATATATATATATATATGTATATATGTGTGTGTGTGCGTGTGTGTGTGCGGTAGATATTGTTCTATGTGCATATGAAAGGGTTGATGAGGGAGGTAAATGTAAAGGTGTTAGGAAAAGGTTTCAAGGTAGTAAGGGTGAAGGGAAATGGGAGATGAGCCGATTATTGTTTGCGGATGGCTTTGCGCATATAGCAGAGTCGAAGGATAGATTGAAACAATTAATGGCAGCCTTTAGGAGGGTATGTAAGAGATAGAAGCTGAAATTAATGTGAAGAGAAAGTAAAAAGATGAGATATACTATGGATCGAGGTGGTGGTGGGTTGAAGGTGAGCATATACTGCAGGTTGAATTGCTGGAGAACATTGAGAGTTTTAAGGATTTGGGGCCACATGTAGCAGGGAATGGAGGAGTGGAAGTGAATTATAGATTAGGCGAAGCAAATATATGTCTGGGGGGAATGAAAAGAGAATGCATAGAGCAAACTGTATGAAGGAGAGATTGTGATCTGCATTTTATGGAGCAGATACTTGGAATTTGAAGAAGGCAGAGAGAAGGAGCCCAAATGTGTTTGAGATAAAGTACGTAAGAATTATGGTTGGTTTTACGAGGATAGAGTGATGAATGGGTACGTGAATCGGAGAGCTAAGATGGAAGGAGACTGTAGATAGGGTTGGTTTGGGCACATGTAAAGAATGAATGGAGGAGGAAGACCACCAGAATGAATGCCGAAAGCGGATGTGGATGGAGAGAAGATCAAGAATAAGGTGGATAAGTGGAAGAATGTCTGTCGAGCAAGGAAAAGAAAGGGGGAAAGATGGATGTGAATGGAAAAGACCTGTAAATAGGTAAGGTAATAACATATCCTGGAGTTTCTTCTTGTTTACCCTGTATATTTCTCAAGTGGTTGAGGAGAGAGGTTCCCATGCAGTGAAATGATGTTGGATAATCCAGCTTTAGTTGTATGGACTTCCTACGGAGGTGCTGTTCCCTGCTGCACACACACGCACACACATGTGTATATATATATATATATATATATATATATATATATATATATATGTATATATATATATATATATTATATATATTATACATGTATGTATGAATAACGGCTTGTAAGGGGCATAGAGGTATATCATAATCAGAGGGGGTCATCAACAATAGAAGGATGATAATATACTGTTCTGTGTATAGTAACATGACATGAATTGAATAACGATATCGTCGTCATTTCTTGTAAGGAGCATATTATATATCAGAATGATTTTTTTTAATCAAAGTTCATATTCATATATAAGAAAGACGACAAAATATACAGTTTGGCTGTTTCTTGTCAGGAGGAAATTACCCGGGCTGTATTTTTTTGGGGAATAGATTAAACAAGCATTAGCATCATCTCGTAGTTTGCATTTATACCACAACCTTTGGTTGCGAGTTAGGTTAGGATAGATTTTGCCAAATATGGGTTGGAATGTTCAGGAATTTAAGTTCAATCGAAAGACCTCTAAGTACTGCCATAACAAGAACTGGTTTACCAGTAGTGCGGTTAGCGAATGGAATAGATTTAGTAACCATGTAGTTAGCGATGAAACTATTGGTTGTTTTTTAAGAGAAGGTTAGGTGACTTCATGGATGGGGAGGATTCGTGGTAATGAGTATTGAATATACCTAGTGTAGGCCTTATGGTCTCTTGCAGTCTTCTCCATTCTTATGTTATTATGAACTTAGCCTGTTGTTTTCGTATTGACGGCGACATCGTTGTTTTAATTTAGTAAATGGCGTACCGTAAACATTCACTACTAATCCAGATGTCTTGCTGTGAGTGCCACTTGTAACGACAGTGTCAGCACATTGGGGAAATATACCGGGAACGCTAACACACTGGTCAAATATGCCAGCTGTGATAGCGGCCAAGTGTACCTCACTTATGAGTTATTTTACATTTTAGTTTTCTTCTATTTAATTCTGATTTATTCTGTTTGATTCTGCTATGATTCATAGTGTTGATTTATTAATTTTGTTGTTTATTTATCAATTATCGTTTCTCAACTTTTTCGTGTTCCCCTAGAAATTTCAGTGTAATATACAGTAATTCTAGTTTATTGTATTCTGATGTATTTTTTATTTCTTTATTAATTTATTATTTCATTTTTTGTGTTCTACTTCTGAGTGGTGTGCTGTCTTGTGCCATTGTTGAGGTAATTATAGGCTTATCTCCTCTTTTGTCTGTTTTTTGGGTCAATTTCGTCCCTACTGCAGCAGTATAGGAGGAAGGTCGAGGGTAGGGGGTGGGGCGGGTCACGGCGGGGCGGCACGGCCTGTTGGGTTGGAGGTGGGGTCTGTCGTGGTCACGGGTGAGTGGATTAGATTCTCTATCAAAAACGTCATCTGGGACTACCACTATTATTATTATCATTATTGTTGTTGTTGTTAAATATATGTATATATATATATATATATATATATTTATATATATAAATATATTTATATATATATATATATATATATATATATATATATATATATATATGAGTGGAAGGGTGGTGAGATAAGCACCAGGAACCGTTGGAGTTTTTATTTCTAACGTTTCGTCCTGAAAGGACTTCCTCAGAGTATACACAAACAAATAATTATATATATATATGAATATATGTATATATATATATAAATATATGTATATATATATATATATATATATATATATATTCTATTTATGAGCTTTATACAAGGCGCTGCTGTAATGTACATTTCATGCAAGACTGGGCACATTTTTTTGGAGCACTTTGCAATTAAGTTTTATGGCTTTACTATCAGGTAATTAGACGGCAGCGACGCAGGTCCTGCTCCAGATGTTTTGTTTTCTGCACTTTCTTTCATTCGATGACCCAACTACGGGCGTGACTTAAACCGCTCTCTTCTTCTCATTGACTTCATGAGGTGTTACTATGAGGAAAGAGTGATCCTTACCTCAACCCTTGTTTACACGGGGCATGTTGAGAGGCAAGTCACGCGTGCAAGTAACTGGAACTGGAGAAGAAAGCGAGCTAGTACGTGTTAGCACAGTCTACTTTTCTCTGACTCGACCAGTGTGAACATGTACTTCCTACCTTTCCTCTCTAGTTCAAGTAACTTGCACACTTGACTTGCCTCTCAACTTGCCCCGTGTAAACGGGGCTTTAGAGTCAGAAGGTAAACACTGGAAAAGGCCGTGGCAAGTCTGCACTGTGGGTGTGGTCCAGCCAAGAGGTGCTAGGTGGGCGTGCCGAGATGGTATCGCCTACTCCTCTTCTCCTCCTCTTCCCTCCTCTTCCCTCTCTTCCCTCTCTTCCTCCTCCTCCTCCTCCTCCGCATCCTCCTCTTACTCCTCCCCTGCTTCTCTTCTTCCTCCTCCCCCTCCTTCTCCTCTTCCTCCTCCCCCTCCTTCTCTGTCTTCTCCAGGTCTCCCTCCTCCTACGCCTTTTCCTCCTCCTCGTCCTCCTCCTTATCGTCTTCCTCCTCCTCCTCCTCCTCCTGCTCCTCCTACTCCTTGTTCTTTTCCTCTACGTTTGCCTCCTCTTACTCCTTTTCTCCTCCTCTTCCCTCCTCTTCCCTCTCTTCATCCTCCTCTTACTCCTCCCCTCCTTCTCCTCGTCCTCCTCCCCCCTCCTTCTCCGTCTTCTCCAGATCTCCTCCTCCTACGCCTTTTCCTCCTCCTCGTCTTCCTCCTTATCGTCTTCCTCCTCCTCCTCCTATTCCTTGTTCTTTTCCTCTGCTTCCGCCTCCTCTTACTCCTCTTCCCCCGCCGTCCTTCCCTCACCCTCACCCACATCCGCTCCCTAACATTCTCGTCATCATTATCATAGTAAATTGTATGTAAATTTTCACTTTCTCTCAAAAAAGAGCCTCGTGGATGGGGAAAGGGGGGAAACTTGCTACAAGCCTTTATGATTCGAAAGGGATAGATCTAATATAAAAAAATTTAATGGTTGCTTACGCCGTCCGGTGGTAATTCGGTCACACCTTCGCGTTTGGTGGTAAATCGGTTACACCGCCAACTACGGTGAAGAAGAAGAACTCGAAGAAGAAGAAGAACTCGAAGAAATCGAAGAAGAAGAAGAACTCGAAGAAATCGAAGAAGAAGAAGAAGAAGAAGAAGAAGAAGAAGAAGAAGAAGAAGAAGAAGAAGAACTCGAAGAAGAAGAAGAAGAACTCGAAGAACTCGAAGAAGAGGAAGAAGAAGAACTCGAAGAACTCGAAGAAGAAGAAGAAGTAGAACTCGAAGAAGAAATCGAAAAACTCGAAGAAGAAGAACTCGAAGAACTCGAAGAACTCGAAGAACTCGAAAAAGAAGAACTCGAAAAAGAAGAACTCGAAGAACTCGAAAAAGAAGAACTCGAAGAACTCGAAAGAGAAGAACTCGAAGAAGAACTCGAAGAAGAAGAACTCGAAGAAGAACTCGAAGAACTCGAAGAAGAACTCGAAGAACTCGAAGAAGAACTCGAAGAAGAACTCGAAGAACTCGAAGAACTCGAAGAACTCGAAGAAGAACTCGAAGAACTCGAAAAAGAACTCGAAGAACTCGAAGAAGAACTCGAAGAAGAACTCTTTATTTTCCAAAAAAGGGGCGTAGCCCAGGGCGCGCAGCGCCGCAGGCCAAGGCCCCCGGCGTAGCTGGGCCGGCGCAGCCGGTGGGCTTGTAAATAAAAAAGGAAAATATTGTTACACTACATAATAACCAGACAAGAACGAAATGGCTTCAGGCAGGATGTAGATTAACCCAGGAGGAGGTACAAACCATTTCACCAACCGCGTCGTCGTTGAAAGTGTCCAGCCGTGGCAACTGAATATAATACAGTACAAAGCTTTAAGATTCAGACACCTATGATATATTTTTTATTGTTAATACTATTATTATCATTATCATTAGTTGTAGTAGTAATAGTTGTATTATTGTTATTAATGTATATATATATATATATATATATATATATATATATATATATATATATGTATGTGCGTGCATACATATATATATTTATATACACACACACACACACATATGTATACTTCATTAAAGTGAATGGCAAGCTTGTTATGACAGAGCTTCTTGTCGTATTTTTCTCTCTTAGAGTAATCTTGCCTTCTGTAGGCAGTAACCTTAATAAATCTCCGTATGTCATGCTGTGGAATAATATACATAATTTTAAAAAGCCAGAACGCGTTTTCACACCTCTTGGTGCTTCCTCAGTGGCAGGTAAGAATCTAAGGGCTGGGCTGGTGTGTGTGGATTATATATGGTACAGGCTGTGGGATTTTGTCCAGTCGTCGATGTGGGAGTTTGTCTGGTTGGCGTCGCCGGAGCTCCGTGTCGTCTTGTAGGTTGGAGGGTGGCGTGTATCTGTGTTCTTTGTCTCGTTTTCATTGGGGAATGATCTTCTCACATTTGGTAGGAGTTTTAAGTCCTCGAGTTGGGTATTCATTCCCGAGGATAGATCCATAATATGCAAAGCTTCTAATATGGGTAATTGTCGTGGGTCTTTGTTGTAATCTATAATTTCCGTATTCTGTGTTAGGTCTTCTCTTCTTAACTTTGCTTGATGGACTTCGCTATGGTGATTTTTAGGTGCTCCTGAGTTTAGGTGGTATAACAGACGACGTGAGAGCCTCATGGTGGTCATGCCGATATAGGTAGTAGGATGGGTTGCACAGTCCCCATGTTTGCATGTGTACCTATATACAACATGAGATTTTTGAAGCTCATCGACGATCTGCCTGGTGTTGTTCCTTAGGAGTAGGTTCGAGTTTTTTTTTTTTTGTAGTAAATAATAAAATTAATTTTGGAGCTTGATTCAGTGGGCTTGATGTTTCTCTTTATGATTTGTTGCATCACTCTCTCATCCTCCTTGTAAGGAAATCGGAAGAAAACAGTAATTCACAAGCGCTTTCGTGTTATTCACATCTTCAGGGGAATACGTATTCCCCTGAAGATGTGAATAACACGAAAGCGCTTGGAAATCACTGTTTTCTTCCGATTTCCTTAGTGGTTACCAGCAAAATTTGTGGATCACGTGTTGTTTTAGTGATTTTTCTGCATATATAATGTGTGTGTATATGTGTATATGTATATATGTATATATATATATATATATATGTGTGTGTGTGTGTGTGTGTGTGTGTATGTGTATATGTATATATGTATATATATATATATATATATATATATGTGTGTGTGTGTGTGTGTGTATGTGTATATATGGGTATATATATACATATATATATATGTATAGACATTATATAATATGTGTGTGTGTGTGTATGTGTATATATGTGTATATATATACATATATATATATGTGTATATATATACATACGTATATATATATGTGTATATGTATATATATATATATATATCATATATATATATATATATAATTGTGTAGTGTATATGTGTGAATATATGCATATGTATATACATATGTATACATATATGTACATATATGATATATTTGTTTAAATATATATATATATATATATGTATGTATGTATGTATGTATCGTCGTCGGCGGTGCATCGTAGTCCGATGATACCACGCTTCCTCCTATTTATGGTGTCTGAGATGGCTGTGTAGGCCAATTCTGCTGTAGAGCTTTCTACGGCATGACGCTTCCGCCTATTTATGGTGTCTG
>NC_134777.1:67659459-67674459 GCF_046742065.1 Oratosquilla oratoria
CACACACACACACACACACACACACACACACACACACACACACACACACACACACACACACACACACACACACACACACACACACACACACACACACACAGTCACATACACGAGTGGCGACGATCGAAAGGAACAAAATTACGTGCAAACCAACTAATCGAACGCAGTCACCTTCAAGGATGCACCATTATATAAATCTAAAATATGATTGTGGTATATGTATCGCGGGTCTCAAGTGTGGAAAGAGAAAAGTGTGATAAAGATAAAAAAAAAGATATATATAAAATTTTAATACTTGTGGCTGACGTTAGCTAGAAAGTTGAAGAGTTGTACCCAAACGGTAGATAAGAATGTCCGCTCTTTTAATGAATAAATAGATAAATGAATAAGTAGGTAAGTATATGAACGAATTAATAAATAACAGATCATTTAATAGATTAAATAAAAACACGTGTAAATATAAATGGAAGTGAAAATACAAATTTGTCATCAAAATTAGGAATGGTCACAAATACTTCAGATAATGCAAAACAAGTATTCCCCATCCTAATCCCACAAAGTGAGAAGTAAGAAACCCCCCTTTTTTTTTTTTTTTTTTTTTTTTTTTTTTTTTTTTTTTTTTTTTTTTTTTACCGATGTTTGGGTTGCCTCCCCGCCTGGCCAGGGTTATAGGGAACCAATGCAAGAAGCACGCAGCGGGTCCCGGGAATCGAACTCACGACCTGCTCATGAATTCGACGCGATATCCACGGGGCTAAAGATAGAATTGGAGATCATGAGAGGTCAGGTGTTTCTGACCTTGTGCGAGATGAACTTTTGCACCTTTGACTGCTCTGGACCCGACCGCGCCTTTTGTTCGATCTTTCAATGTCCGGCATAGACCATGCGTTAGTCTAGTGGATATCGTGTCGAACTCATGAGCAGGTGGTCGTGAGTTCGATTCCTGTGACCTGCTGCGAACTTTCTGCGTTGGTTCCCGACAGCCCTGCCCAGGCGGGGAGGAGACCCAAACATCGGCTTAAAAAATCCAGCGGCTTGCCGCAACTAACAGGGCTTGCCCTACCAGGGGTTTCTCACTTCCCACTTCCTAGCAGAGCAAAACCATTCTTTTCCAACAAGTATTCCAAATTGCGTTGCCGTTTTGATAAACTTAGGAAGATGAAGAAGTTGAGGAGCGTACACCTGGAGACACATTGTTAGGGCCGAAGTAGTCACCTTTCCCCATGCGTTTTGGGGACTTTTGGGGCAGGTAATAATCACTGCCAGGAATCGGAGTGTGCGGAATTCGAACCCACACCTAAGTGAATGCGAAACCAGCACGTTTGTGATTACGTCACCAGCGTTCAAAATTTTGGGTCTTCTTGTGAAAGGTGGCTTACAACGATTTTCTATAAACAAAATGGGCGGGCGTAGGCCGGAGTTTTTTTTATTACGGTGATTCAGTTCTCTTCAGGTGAATCATAATGTCTGGCTGGCGACAGCCGGAATGGAATACTCAAAGGGGGAGGGGGTTCCAGTACCGACAGGTGTAATGTGAAATTAACTTCATTTTCACTCCATGTAAAGCTAACGCTGTCCCCTCCTGGCGCGCTGAGCTTTTCAGTCGCCTCCTAAGCTCCCGTCACACCTTCAAGATTCTCGCCTAATGTTGTGAATTTGAAAAGCTAGGAGACGACTTCGCTTACAGTACTCTAGATTTCCCCAAGGATAATCCAACAGTCTGTCTAAAATTCGTCTAGGTTTAACTTCTCTTAGTTCGTCACTCAGCTTCTCAATATATGACGCAGAGGTGATTTGACGTTTGGAGCTCGAAAAATAAAAGATTGTAACCTAAGTCGTTTCTACTCAAACTCATAGGTGTGACTGGGGCTTTAGTCGTGCGTGGACTCGGGTTCGATCCTGACGTCTACCACTCGCCTGCTGTAACCCACGTCATTCCGAGCACAGAGGGCGGAGGTGGACGATTCTCAACGCCTCTTTTTCGTTAAGCCTCTCTCCTTCTTCGCTCTATTCATTGTCTGAAGCGCAACTCCAGTTGATTTGTGCAGCGACTCCGACTCATAATGTGACTCCTAGGACTCGTACTCCTTTTGACTCCGGCGCCGACTGCTCCTCCTGACTGTGACTCCTGCTCTTCTGACTCTGATTCCTGAATCCTCTAACTCCTGCTCCTCTGACTGTGAGTCTGCTGACTCTAAACTTCTCCAACTACTGCTCCTACTCTGACTCCTCTTTCTCTTCGGACTCCTGCTGCTCTGACTCATCTCACTCCTATTCTAACTCTGACTCCTCCTCCTCTTCCTCCTCCTCCTCCTTCTACCCCCGCTTCCCCTATTCTTCATCCTTCAGAGGATCTGCCCATTTTGTCAAGAGGAGGCAGACGTGTCGCTCACATCACTCAGTGCGGACCTGACGTGCAGCGCAGTGGCTGATGCTGTTTCCATGGAAACCAAGTGTCATAAGGGAGACGAGGGCGTGGGTGGGAAGGAAGGGAGGGAGGTTGACAAATGATGCTGCCATGGTGACCAGGTGCCATCAGGTGTCATGAGGTGCCATAAGGGAGGAGGAATTGGCCTCTCGCGGGCCTCCCGGACCCGAAGGGAGCCCGGATGATACCGGGAATCGATAGGTCCGGGAGCCCCACGGTTGGCATCTTTGAGGTCATGGCTGCTGGTCCTCATGGGCAGACGGCTCGTGCAAGAGTATTCGTGGATCTTAAGCTCTTCAAGAATTAGAATTAATTAGTATGTCCTTGCCTGTGCAGAACTATGTATTCGTTCATGCATGTACAAGAAATAGAAGTTTCATTTGTATATATAGTATATATATATATATATAGTATATATATATATATATACGTATATATGTATATATATATGTATATACATATGTATATATATGTATATATATATGTATGCATATGTGTGTATATATATATAGATACAGTATATATATATATATATATATATATATATATATATATATATATATATGTTGATGTTTCAAGCGATGCCATATTATAGCGTGAGCGCAATAATTTGATAGCCCATAGGCGTCGTTATAGTTATAAAAATGGAGATCGGTGTTGAGGCATACTCTCATGTCCATTGGTGGTGGTTAGCGCTAAACACCACGTTTATCTTGTGTTTTTCACGTAAGGGGATTGCATTCTAAAAATAGGACTGGGTCATTCTTAATGGGTTTAGATCCTTTTTAATTGTGTTTGGTCCCTCTTAATGGGGTTGGATTTCTCTTAAAGAATCCTAATATTTCAAAAAGAAGAAAACCACGTAAGGGGATTGGATTCTAAAAATAGGACTGGGCCATTCTTAATGGGTTTAGATTCTTTCTAATAGTGTTTGGTCCCTCTTAACGGGGTTGGATTTCTCTTAAAGAATCCTAATATTTCAAAAAGAATAAAACCACCAGGGTTTCAACCCCTTTCAGATGGATCCAACCACATTAAAAAGGACCCAAACCTCGTTAACATTGAATCCGTCTGGGTGTGGCGGGGTGGAGAAGGCTGTCGTGTCAATGTTCCCTCTGCCTTGGCCTTCCATGGTCCCCTTATCATGCTCGTGGTTTATCCGCAAGAGTAATGATATATTTACAACATTTCGAAATGGTAGAGGCTTGACTGTTTACGTATGTTAAAGTATGGATGCATGTGTATACATGATTTTACATCAAGAGGGAAAATGCAAATGGAGGGACGGAGTAGTGTAGTTTCATCTCCTTTGGAATTAATTCACCAATAAATATTTCAGTCTTGTTCAGTCCCATGCTCAGGGTAACTTTAGTGGCGTCTGGGTGCTGTGTAGTTGGTGATCTTTCGAGTATTTCTCGAGTGTAGAAGGCAGGGCATTATTTCGTCAGCCATATAAAAGAGTGACTTTTTTTCAATTTTTGGGAAAATCGAAAAAAAAATCCTGGTTTTTTTATGTTTTATAAATGTACGTAACGCTAGAGTTTACGTAGGTTTTACCTACTCAGACACTAGATATGACATTGGAAGTTGCACCACGCAATGAGGAATTGATTCAGGCAAAAATCCAGAAATCGACGAAAAAAATTATTTTGGCAATTTCTTTATGAGGGTGACGATTTTCATTATTTCGTCGCCAATAGCCAGCGCTTCTGTCCTTGGGGGACAATGTCGCACCGAGAACGGAACAGCAGCCATGGAAGATTACCCTCCAAGAAAGACACGTGCCTCTGGTCTGTAGGAATTTTGATAAACTCTGAAATATTGATTGGATAAAACTGAAGCAGTCAGCATCCTGTTATAAAGATACGTTTTGCTCGGTACGATTATCGCTTAACGATAATCATTCATGACTCAACGATGATCGTCAGACGATTATCTAGAGCACTAATTCTTTGTTTTTAGATGATGGGGCTGTTTCACTTCCAGCTGCAAAGTACGAGGCTGATCATTTTTAACCGAACCTACAACCGACGCGTTTACCCAAATATGATGATGCCAGGAGGGAGGGAGGGAGGGAGGATGCGCTCACCCCTCCCCCATTGGCTGTGGCAGGCAATCACACCGGTTGTGCACTTTAAGAATTTTATTTTGGATAATAACAGACGATTTTGTGAAGTCATAAGGCGGACTCCGGCTCGAAAGAGGTCTTAAACGATCGAGACCCCTTGTAGGATATCCACAAAACTTCAGCTGCATAGAATTGTTTGTTCTTAACCCGTTAAACTCCGATGAGAAGATTCTTGTCATTTGGTCAAATAAAACAAAAAATCATAAAACACCAAAATGTTTGATCAAACACCAGAAAAATATGACGTCAGTCCTCGCTTCGCTCGCAGCGAAGCGAGGACTGACGTCATATTTTTCTGGTGTTTGATCAAACATTTTGGTGTTTTATGATTTTTTGTTTTATTTGACCAAATGACAAGAATCTTCTCATCGGAGCTTAACGGGTTAAATTAACCAAGACGAAGGGCCGTTGATATGCGTCACCATGTTCAACGGCTTATGGAATGAAACGGTTAGGCTTCAGGCGTCGAAGTACATGAAGTATCTGAGATCTCACTTCGCAATTATCTCCCGTATTCCAGGCCCAGTATCTGCATGACCACATCAAAGACATTGCGTCTATTTCGTTGAATCACATAATTGATCATCCCGAAAATCCCCTGGTAGGGCAAAGCCCTGTCAGTCGCGGCAACCCGCTGGATGTTTTTAGGCCGATGTTGAGTCGCCTCCCCGCCTGTCCAAGATTGTCGGGAAGCAACACGACATAGCGCAAGAGGTCCCGAGAATCGAACTCACGACCATCTGCACATGAGTTCGACACGGTATCCACTGGACTAACGCTTGGCCCCATTGGACTTTTATATGCGACATGTATTTTAAAAGAGCGCTTACCAACCCTTACCTCTCATGCTTCCCTTTTCTCCCTTTATCTCAGTTTCTCTTATCTTCCTTTCCATTCCAGATTTTCTTTTCATCTTCTTTAATCCTCGTTTTTACCTCCCCTGTCTTTCCAATTCCTTCCCTCTGTCTGTCATTCTTCAGCGGGTTCTCAACCTCTCTCTAAAAAAAAAAGTAAGTAAATAAATAAATCAGTTCGTTATTTACCCCCAGGGATGTTAGAACACGTCCCCGTCGCGTCAATGTGATGTATCCCCCAGAGGATCCTTTACTCCAGGATCCCCCTTCGACACACAGATACTCAAACTCTTCTTCTTCTTCTTCTTCTTCTTCTTCTTCTTCATCTTCTTCTTCTTCTTCTTCTTCTTCTTCTTCTTCTTCTTCTTCTTCTTCTTCTTCTTCTTCTTCTTCTTCTTCTTCTTCGATATATATATATATACATATATATATATACATATATATATATATATATATATATATATATATGCAAAGTAGACCACTTGGAAAAAGAAACTAACGAAGCAGAGCGCTTTCGTATATTACATCTTCAGTGCAACAAGTACATAGTGATAGGAATACATAGACATTATATACATGATACAAAGGGGACTAGGACAGTTTTGAATAAGCATACCGACCAATTACCCCCTAGAGAGCGGAAGGTCATTGTCAATTATCTTACGATGGTCGGGCGACATTAGGTCACAGTCGCCAAGGGGAGCTGAAGGTCATTGTCAATTATCTTACGATGGTCGGGTGACATCAGGTCACAGTCGCCAAAGAGAGCGAAAGGTCATTGTCAATTATCTTACGATGGTCACAGTCGCCAAGGGTCACTGTTTCTACTACTTATATAGGGCGACATTAAGTCAATTTGTTGGATTACATTTTACATGATATTATCTTACTAATTTCTTGACAAATGAAATTATCAAGTTTGTACAAGCCTTTATGTAGGTTGGTATTTTGATTACTAGTGGTATGAATCAAACTGCACTCTATTAAATTTCTTGCTATTATGTTGTTGGTATAATTGATCCAGTTGATTGGGGTAATGCCCAGGCAATCTATTATACCAACAACATAATAGCAAGAAATTTAATAGAGTGCAGTTTGATTCATACCACTAGTAATCAAAATACCAACCTACATAAAGGCTTGTACAAACTTGATAATTTCATTTGTCAAGAAATTAGTAAGATAATATCATGTAAAATGTAATCCAACAAATTGACTTAATGTCGCCCTATATAAGTAGTAGAAACAGTGACCCTTGGCGACTGTGACCATCGTAAGATAATTGACAATGACCTTTCGCTCTCTTTGGCGACTGTGACCTGATGTCACCCGACCATCGTAAGATAATTGACAATGACCTTCAGCTCCCCTTGGCGACTGTGACCTAATGTCGCCCGACCATCGTAAGATAATTGACAATGACCTTCCGCTCTCTAGGGGGTAATTGGTCGGTATGCTTATTCAAAACTGTCCTAGTCCCCTTTGTATCATGTATATAATGTCTATGTATTCCTATCACTATGTACTTGTTGCACTGAAGATGTAATATACGAAAGCGCTCTGCTTCGTTAGTTTCTTTTTCCAAGTGGTCTACTTTGCATAAGTGAACACACGTACCCGTGTTCTTATTAGCATATATATATATATATATATATATATATATATATATATATATATATATATATATATATATATATATATATGTATATATATATATATATATACAGGTCTGTCATCCTACCGGACCTCAGCCTTGCGCCGGTACAGAACAATTCACACCTGAATCAGGTGGTCTCCACGTAATGCCACTGTTAGGAGTGGCGTTGCCCAGAGGAGATCAGGAAGGGAAGGTCCCTCTCAACCTCGGGCGGCGCCAAGGGGAGAGGATGTGCCTCCAAGAAGCTGAGGGTTGCATCGGAATGGGAGACGGTGAGGTGTCGCGCCCTTGCTGAGGTGAGTGGAGGCCTGAGACCTACCCTGGCGAGGAATGGCAGGTAATGGTCCAGAGATCCTTGCTGGACTTCGTGGACGTTGGACGGGGGGAGGAGGTGGGAAGGAGGGGGAGAGAGACTCGCAGCCGAATAAGAATGTCTAAGCAACAGCCAGAACAAATAAATGGAAAGAAATCTGTTCGGGTGGCGTTATCAAGACACCTTTGGACTTTCGGAAGCTGGGAGGCCTCAACACTCAATTTTAGTTTGGTTCATTGTGTTTTAGTTGTTGTTTTTTCGTTGATTTCTTTTGTCCTTCCGTTTTTATTTTACCAAATAAAACCGCCAAGTAGCAGCAGGAATGAGGACTTGAAAAATAAAAACAAAAGAATGAAAATTAAGAACAACTAGTAAGAACATAAAGAACAACTAGAAAGAACATATCCACTTTAGACTGGTGGAGTAAATTATTATTATTATTTATTATTATGAGATGGGAGGGAGGGTGGGGTGTGTGGAGTGTTTTCGGGGGTGGGGTGGGTGGGAGTGTTTTTGTGTCTTGTCCTTTTTGGCTGCCCCCCTGGTAAGGGGGAAAGAAGCCTTGGTATGTGTGTGTGTGTGTGTGTCATTATTATTATTATTGTTATTATTGATTATATTATTATTTATTGTTATTGTTATTAATATCATCATTACTATTTTGAACATTATGATTGTGGTTATTATTGTTATTTCTATTATTATTATTTTATTGTTATTATTATTATTATTATTATTATTATTGTTGTTGTTATTATCATTATCATTGTTATTAATTGCTTTGCAGTAGGAATGGAAAAGTACATGCCCTTTGATCTGCAACAATTGTGTTAACACATTTAAAAGACCGAAAACATAATAAAGAACAAGGTAAAAAAAAAGTGGGGAAAAAAATGACAGAAACAGGAAAAAACCGAAGACAAAAGAAATATTTGAAAAAGACTAAGCGACAAAATATCATACGAATGAAAGAATACATCACTGCTAAAGAATGGAATTAAGTCGACTTCGGTTTTCAATTCCATTTATTTATTTGTTTGTTTGGTTATTTAATTTCAAGTTGCAGAGGATTGTTGGCACAAACTGCTCTTTAACTGACTGGAAAGCGAAAGCGATCACTGTGTCACCGAGTGCTGGAAGACACAGATTTGGAACGCTTCATCATATATATATAATATATATATATATATATATATATATATATATATATATATATATATATATATATATATATTATACCTTTTTTTTGGGGGGGGGGAGAGTAAGGTATCACTCCCACGGGCTTTGTTTGAGGCCGTAGGCCATACAAAGATTCATCATAATGAAAAGAGTCTGGACTAGCAGCGACCATATTCAAGACCGCACATCACGATTCCAGCACACAGGAAGTTGGATCTACGAAAAGCCCTTGTCGATCAGAACAGCGTAAACAAATAGAACATAAGGGAAGAGACTGTAAGACACCATAAGGTCAACATTAGGCAGTTCCATGTCCATTATCTCCTATTGTCTCCATAAAGTTATCTAATCTCTTCATAAAACAACCAATAGTTTCAACCTTCATTACCTTGTTACTAAGTCTATTCCATTCGTTAACCACTCTGTTGATAAACCAGTTCTTGTCTATGTCTTCAGTTCACTTCAGCTGAATTAAATCGCCTGCATTGGGAAAGTGGAAAGTCATAGTTATGGCCTGTGGTGTTAGTCTCCTTCACTACGATGGCGCACGTTACATATATATATATATATATATATATATATATCTATATATATATATATATATATATATATATATATATATATATATATATATATATGTGTGTGTGTGTGTATTTTTTTTTTTTTTTTTTTTTTTTTTTTTTTTTTTTTTTTTTTTTTTTTTTTTTTTTTTTTTTTAGGGGAAGCATGGAGGGTATCTCCAATCCAAAGAGAATTGTCTGTGGTCAGATATCTTTATGGAGATTTTAGTCTGTGTGTGCACATATGTGTATGTGTATATACATGTGTATGTGTGTGTGTGTATATATATTTGTATGTATGTATGTGTGACAAGATGGAAGCAGACTGGACTCCTAATCATGAGGTTGCAGGTTATGCAACTGTTGGATTTGATTATTCACATAACTATATTCACCAAAATGTAGTATACAGGGGTGAACCTACGCTTGTGGAATCCTATCTCGCGCACGCTCGTACGTACGTGTCTCTTCTTATGGAGGATCAGGACTCGAACCCGTTACCGAAATACATAGCCCACTCCCTCGCGGCCTAACCCAATGTGTCGCGGTGTGTGTGTGAGCGCACGTAAGTGCATGTGTATTTACCTAGTTTACCTAGTTGTATCTTACGGGAAAGGGGAGCTTAGCTCGTGGTGCCCCGTCTTTGTATCTCTCCATATCCAGTTTGCTCTTAAATTCTTGTATTGGTTTTGCACACACTGTTTTTTCAGCCAATGTGTTCCATACATCTACCACTGGGGGGAAAGCTGTTCTTTTTCAGGTCCATTCCATAAATGTACTTTTTAAGCTTCTTTCCATGTCCTCTTGTGTTTCTCCTATCCCAATTTAGCAAGTCTTCTCTGTCAAGAACTTCCATGCCCTTCATAATTCTATAGATGGTCAACAAGTCACCTCTTTCTCTCCTCTGTTCCAGAGTCGGCAATTCCAATTTTACCAGTCTTTCTTCATATGAATATTTTGAGAGGTGTGTGTGTGTGTGTGTGTGTGTGTGTGTGTGTGTGTGTGTGTGTGTGTGTGTGTGTGTGTGTGTTGCTAAGGTATAGATCAGACTAGAAATCGGAACTTGCAACTCCATTACATGGCGATCACCTTTGCAAGAAGTTTCCTCCTTTTCACTGAATGAGCAAAGTTTCTGCATTTCCTCAAGCACAGTGGGCGTCCCTCACTACTGCTGTACGCCACACCCGTTATGGCTTCTTTCCACCAATCACAAGATGGGTTTCATTCTCCTTTGTACCGCTTTAGCGTGTTTATTTTCATCTCATTTCGCACTTTCTCTCCCTAAGTTCGAAACCGACCACAAAGATGACGATCTTAATCGTAGCTGCAAGGCATCTGACGGGGTCAGGTCCTGTGATTCCGGGTGTCCAGGCCAGACATGCCCTTTGCCTCCTACTTCCCCGGGGATGAAGGTGGGGGTGGTGAGGGGTGGGGGATGGGGGGGTCAGGTGTGTTGGTGTGGATTGCGCACTCACCCGGAAGTAAATAGGGCCGGCTCGGGCGCTTTCATGATAGAGTGCCGCGTCTGCGGAGAATTGATTCGCCCTTGCAATTTCCAGAAAAATCTTTCCACTCGTATACTTTCTGTTTAGGCATCCTCCTTCTTCTCCTTCCTCATCTTCTCGTTTCTCCTCTTCCCCACTCTCCTCTCTTCCTCTTTTGCTTCTTCTTAACCCTCCCCTTCCTCTCCTATTAATTAGCTTCCCCCTTTACCTTCTCCTCTGCATACTTCCCCTCCTACTCCCCTTCCTAATCCCCCTCTCCCTTTTAACCATTCTGTCTCTACATTTGATATCTCCATTATTGTCTTTCTAAGAAATCAGCCTACATAAAGCTAGTCTGTGCTAAACCTGCTTAATAATTTATCTTCCCGAATAGTTCCTTCTATATAATGCATATTTCTCTTTTTCTAATCTTTGTCTTGTAAAGATAAGTGTGTCCATTTTAGCTATTTCCGTTTCATTCCTCCGAGTTTTAATCTGCGTAATCCTTCGTTTCATGAAATCACTTGTTACTTTGAAGTATTTGCTTTATCTATTTATTTATTTGTTGTTTTTATTTTCTACTCCCTACTTTCTCCGCCGATTCCATCATGGTGTTTGACAAATCATAATCCATAACCTCGTTAGTGTCTTTGTTATTTCTTACAAGTTCAAATCTGCTTTTAAGTTTTATCTGACAGTCCCTCTTGTTATCCTTTATTTTTGCAAGGCTCATTTTCTTTTTGAAAACTAATTTAATTCTTCGAACTCTGGAAATTTTATTCGCGCATCATCCCATTCTATCATCACTACCCATATTTTACTTTACTTGTAACAGTACTATTACTAACGCCGTTGCTCTCATTCATTAATATAGGATATTTTTTTGTTCTATGTAGCTCTGCATGGATTTCTCTGTGTCCATTGACGGCCTGCTTGCTTTTTGGAAGAAATTGTTAACGGTTTCTGGAGAGATATATCTTTGGTGCCACCTTGTTTGATACATTCGGCGGAGCTCTGTATATTTTTAGGGTGCCAACGATCCACTCTACGTTTGCAAGAATTCATCTGCTCGCATAAAGCTAGTCTGCGCTGAAGCTGCTTAATACTTATCTTCCCCAATAGTTCCCTTTATATAATTCATATTACTCTTCTGTTATTCTGATCTCTGTATTGTAAAGATAAACGTGTCCATTTTAGCTATTTCTGTTTCATTATTCCGAGTTTTAAGCTTCGTAGTCCTTCATTGAATACCTTGTTACTCAAACATATAGCCGTATGACACACAGGAAACCCACAGTCGGAGAAAATAAAATTCGAATAAAGAAGAATCCTATATTTCGGCTATCAACTGTAGCCCTCTTCAGGAAAGGTACTTTCCTGAAGAGGGCTACAGTTGATAGCCGAAATATAGGATTCTTCTTTATTCGAAGTTTATTTTCTCCGACTGTGGGTTTCCTGTGTGTCATTTACAAATGTGCTACTACATTTCTGTTTAGATATAGCCGTATGTTTATCGACTTTTGTATGGCTCAAAACCGTTACAACAAAGTCGATGAACATACGGTTGTATATTAAGCTATTTTTGTTTGGGTTTTGATATTGTTCATAAACACACGGGTGCAAATTCTTCCGAAAACTGATGAGGCTTTGTTGTTTAGTGCGTAAATATCTTTGTCCAGGTTATTTTTGTCTGTGATGATGATGCCTAGATAATAGAAGTTGTCAGCATGCTCGAGGTCTTCCGAGTTTAGTTGGCAGGTCATTGGCAGTTCATCGCCAGTTCTCTGGGAGATTATTTCAGTCTTGTTTCTGTTTATCTTTAACCCCAGTGCAAAGCAAATACGTGATATGCTTGTGAGTCTGTTCTGCTGAGGGTCTTCCGGTGTGTGTGTGTGCTACCACAGCACAATCATCTACGTACTGGAGCTCCAGGATGTTATATAGGGAAGTTTTTGTTGTTGTCTGTAGCCACTTTATGTTAAACTTCCATCGGGTCTGTATTGGATGGTAACGCCTTCGCTTGGTGTTATGGACTGGTGACTAAGTATTGTAACTGCTGTTCGATGTTGAAGATAACGGTGGCAAGGATACGCCCTTGCTTGACTCCAGCCTCTAGTGGGAATGAGGTGATCTGTCTCCCCATACACTCACTGTTGCTGTCATGTTATCATGAAGGCTTTTCACTAGAGGCAGGAATTTGGGTGGTACACCAAATTTTGTAAAAAAAACAAAAAAAAAACAGGCAAAGAAGATCTTTGTTCACAGTGTCAAAGGTTTTCGTTAGGTCTGTGAAAGGTACGTATAGGTCTCGTCGGTGTTCAGTGCATTTTTCTTGTAGGTGACGGATGGCAAAAATCATGTCACGTGTACATGATGGATTCGACCAAGTGCTTTACTAATGTGGCCAGGATAATCATGGACAGAAATCTTATTGTGACTATCAATAAGGTGATGCTTCTACTAGTATCACACAGAGCGATCACCATTTTTCTTAGATATGGTGATAATATCTGATGTTAGGAATTGTTATGGTAGTTTTTCCAGTCTCCAAATGGTTAGTATAAGCTCTTATAGGTGTTTATGTAGTAGGTACCCTTCTCTGAGGAGATCTAAAGGAATGTTGTCTGGGCTTGGATTTTTGTTGTTTTTGAGTGATTTGATAGCCGGGAGAGTTTCAGCAGATGTTGGTAGTAGGTCAAGTTAGGTCAAGTTCGATGGCTGTGGGCGCAGGAGTAAGTTGGTCAATAACTGTTGGATCTACAGGGTTTCTCTGGTTCAAAAGTGTGCTGAAAAACTGTTCAAGATGACATCCTTGTCCTTTAGTAGTACATCTTTCAGTATGCGCTCAGGTGTTATATTGCACCTACTTGGTCCAAATATGCTCTTAAGACCATTTTGAAATCCATGGTGGTCATTGGAATCTGTAAGATACTTTCAATATTTAGCTTGTTCAGTCCACCAGTTGTCTTCCATTTCATGCAACCCTCTTTGGGATTCCGTCTTCAGGTATGAGGGGCATGAGGATGGGTTGGAGAGCCAGTCATTATTTGCCTTATTCTTTGCAGCTAAAGGGTCATGAATACCATCAACAAATTCATCAAACCAGTCCATTACATATACACACTACACACACATACACACACACACACACACACACACACACACACACACACACACACACACACACACACACACACACAGTTGACCTGCCTTTTTCGTATCCCGCACCTATTGCACAGTTCTGGTTTTCCTATTGGCATTTTTTCCTAATTTGCATTTTTTATGTTTTTCTCTTGTTTTCATGCCCCCCAGATGGTTTTATTCACTTTCCTGGCAACCCTACGACGGCGAAATGTATTGGTTAGGTGTATTCTGAAAACCCCTTGGGCACGGGTCTTACAATTACATGAAGTTAAGGTCGGGCTAAGTCACTGACTTTCGCCTGTTCGTTCAGCTAGTTTCAGCCCAAAGGCACTTTCATATATTCTTTGATCCTGGTCATCTGCTCTTTCCACCAATGTGGCACTATGAAATATCACGGTAGTTAAGATATGACGTGGTCATTGGCAGGGACACGTTCATCTGTTCTTTCTACTCGTGACAACACTGTCTATTAAGTGGCATTCTGATTTCTTCTTGTGGCTAAGATTGAGCGTGGTCATTGATAGTGGCACTTTCCTCTGCTCGTTTCACCTGTGCTAATAGTGTTCCAACGTTAAGTGGCACTTTGAATGTTCCAGTTGGATAAAGTTGGGTCTGGCTATTGGCATTGGCACTTTCAACTCTTCCTGTAGCGCAACCCTACTCCTAGTACCAGTTGGCGCCCTGGATTACCTGTCGTCAAGACCAATCTTGGTCATGGACAGTGACGCTTTCTCCTCCTCTCTCTCCACCGGTGCCATCCAACTGCCAGTGCCAATTGCCACGCTGGACCACAGGTCGATGACATCTGCCCGGCCAACTCTCCTCATCAGTTTTGTCAACAAAACACTTAACGCAGCTTTCAAAATACTCGGCAGCTAAACTTGTCGAGTGTGACGCTTGGAGTGGGAGCTCTGGAGTGTAAGTCTTCGAGTGTAAGCTTTTGACAAAAGGCCACCGCCTCGCCCTCGACTCGATCTCGTAAAGATGAATAAAATTTCCTGGCATTGGCCAGAACGAAATTGTCGGATTGGTCACAGAGCTTCAAAATTGTTTGTGGAGATATGTTTGTCTGGCGATAGCCAGAATAAAGACCATAGTTTTCGCTTGGCTTGGAAGGACCCCTTTACTACCCTCCGGGTACCACAAAGTTGAAGAAGATCGTGTGGCAGTAACCAGACCACAACAAGAACCACCGGTACGGGAAGGATTAATCAAGACGCCTCTTTGCTTCCGTAAGAGTTACTGGATATGTA
>NC_134777.1:67686959-67704459 GCF_046742065.1 Oratosquilla oratoria
GCAAAGCGCGAATAGTTGGCAACCACAGATCACCTGTCGGGTCCTCAGATTAGGCCACCAGTCGCCAAGTTCTGCCACGTCACTCACGCAAATTTCTCTCTTTCGTCTCCTCACCTTTGGTCTGGCCTCGTCTCCTTGCTTGACATCTTGCGATGCCCACTCGGTAACACACTTGCTCCATCTGCCATCATCTTCTCTTGCCTTACCCAATTCCATTCCCGCAGTTTGTTCGATTCCACACTATCTTTCACTCCTGTCTACTCTTTTATAGCTGGATAAAAGAGCTACTCGTGTGACAGACTAAATAGCACACGTTGTGCCACCACACTGAAGATACCAAGGGGTCGTTTGTCTGTGGGTTGACACTTCATGTACTTGTTCGCTTTCCTCTCCAGTTCAAGTAACATACACATTTGACTTGCCTCTCAACTTGCCCCGTGTAAACGAGGGTTTAGTTATCCCTTTGGCTTTCGGAGTTGGCTCCTTTCGGCAGAATGAAAGTTGGTGACAAACTGAACAAAATATGAGTCGTGAATCATCAATCATCAATCATCGTGAGTCGTCAAAGGACTTAATCGAGATGTTTTCAGCACTTGTGGTGTACTTGGAAGCGTGCTGGTCTCGGATTCGCTTAGTTGTGGGTTCGAACCCCGCACTCCTCTGTTATTACCTGCCCCAACAGGTCACAGGTCACCTTCACCATCTTAACCCTTTGCTGCCCATTGGGCTTTCTTTGGCTGAATAACATCGCCTGGCGGTTATCACAACAGATGTTATAAAGACCGCTTCACAATGGGCCGATTCTCGCCAACCCTTGTGAGTTTGAGTAGAAACGACTTCGGTTACAATCTTCTGATTTTCGAATATCCAGATGTCAAAGTACGTATGCATCATGTACCGAGAAATTGAATTCAAACTAAGAGAGGGTAAGCCTTTACAAAAGTTAGACACAATGTTGAAATGTCCTTAGGGGGAAGTCTAGAATACTTTAATCAAAATTCCCTTCTAGCTATTCAAATTCACAACTTTTGGCAAGAATCGGTCTAGTGTGAAGCGGCCTTAACCCATTAAACTCCGATGACAAGATTCCTTGTCATTTGGTCAAATAAAACAAAAAATCATAAAACACCAAAATGTTTGATCAAACACCAGAAAAATATGACGTCAGTCCTCGCTTCGCTGCGAGCGAAGCGAGGATTGACGTCATATTTTTCTGGTGTTTGATCAAACATTTTGGTGTTTTATGATTTTTTGTTTTATTTGACCAAATGACAAGACATCTTGTCATCGGAGTTGAATGGGTTAAATGAAATTACCTGACCTTGGCCAGAAGAAAAATCAGGTGTAATTATTAATGATAATGAACTTGGACTCATAGAGGCTGAAAACAGGGCAGTGAAAATAAAAAGTAAAGAATAACAAGAAAAATGACAAGGCCCGGCAGAGAAAGATCCGAGAGCGGGAAATTAATATCAAGAATAAAGATTGAAATGACACAACGTTCCTCTGCAAATGAAATCGTCAGGCGATATTCTGATTAAATCCAAAAAGTAAATTGAAGAAGTTCTCCCCTGTAACATATACGCAACTCAAGTGAGTTCGTTTGAGTAGAAACGACTTGGGTTACAATCTTTTATCTTTCAAATCTCCAAATGTCAAATCACCTCTGCGTCATATATTGAGAAGCTAAATGACGAACTAATACAAATTAAATCTATACGAATATTAGACACATTGTTGAATTGTAGACTTAGGGAAGTCTAGAATACTGTAAGCGAAGTCGTCTTCCAGGTTTTCATGTTCACAACATTTGACGAGAATTATGAATGTGTGACAGGTGCTTTACACTAGTACTTAGGGATGTCAGGAGAGGCACTGCCAATTGCCTCGCGTGATTGACCAAGCAGGGGACGGTGGTGGACACCCCCCCCCCCTTTTTTACGCCAGTCTCCGGATGTCGAGTTGAGAACGAGGGAAGGAAATATACCGACATCTCGGTGTAATTTAAATAAATACAGGGACATTGATGAAGGTTTCTTAACGTATTTCCAAGTGCGAGGTATTTGAATATCTAGTTTTCAGAATGATTTACCAGCCTCATGATCTCAATACACCACTTTGCTCTTTCGCTATGACGAGAAATATGAAGGTGTGACAGTCAGCTACGGAAAGTAAGTGGAATAGGTTAGATTTGGTTGGGTTAGGTTGAATTAAGTTAGGTTAGGTTAAATTAGACTATGTCAGGTGAGGTTTAGTTTGGGTAATTTAGGCTAAGTTAGGTTACACAAGTTAACAAAAAGTTAGATTAATTAATATTAGCTTGCGTTGAATTAGGTTGGACTAGGTTAAATAGAGCTTTTGGCAGTAAATGTTTTAGGTACGAATCGCTCCAACCTTTGAATATTTTGTACCCGCTGACACCAAGTGACTTTATTCATACAAGAACAGACTTTTGTGCTGAAGTGGATGAAGCCAATGCCCCCTTTAACTACAACGACGTTTTAATCAGCGAAAGGCAGGACCACATGCTAAATATATTATAGCCTATTGATTTTAACTTGAGCTCCAAGCGCGGCTCGGCGAGAATGTGCTACTGCCACATCATTCCATCACTCTCCTCAGAAGGGTTCGCTACCTCCATCTCTCTCTCTCTCTTTCTCTCTCTCTCTCTCTCTCTCTCTCTCTCTATATATATATATATATATATATATATATATATATATATATATATATATATTATGTCTATATATGGACAGGGGAAAATCTCATAAAGAAGTAGAGTTAAATGTGATTGCTCGTTCTGTTTTTTGTATTTTCTTTAAAACATTCTCTTTGTGTATTAAGGCGGTCTTACTGTCTCTATTGAGATCTGAGGTGATTTCTCCGTAGAAGGTCATGTGTGCTGCCAGGTCTGGCAGCACAGATGACCTTCTACGGAGAAATCATCTCATATCTCAATAGAGACAGTAAGACCACCTTAAGACACAAAGAGAATGCCTTAAGGAATATATATGTATATATATATATTCATATATATATATATATACATACATACATACATACATTTTTATCAACCACAATGCACTTCAATTCTAAGCCATCTAGGCGCATGCAGAAATTGAAACGTAGTACGCCCGAGGAATCGAACCTCATGCGGATTTATGAGTAGTAAGAAAGGAAATTACACGATTGAGAAGGATATTTTATTCCTGACCGGTTTCGCCTTATGAGGCTTCTTCTGAGGTAATTTACAGAATGTGAATTGACATCCTTCTACACAATTTAAACCAATCGCACCCGAAAATAGAATTAACAGTAGAACAAGAATACAAATGCTCTCTCCCATACTTTGACACTTTAATCATTAGGAACAATAATACAGCAAAATTCAGTTTACATAAAACCCACAAAGACGACCACATACACTATTTCAGTGCCCACAGCGACAGAACCAAGAGTGGCATAATGATAGGTTTCTTCCTAAGAGGACTACGAATCTATAGCCCAGAATACCTTCAAGACGAAGTAGATCTCGTCACTACTACATTTAAAACACTTTGCTTCCCAAATGGTATCATCGCCAGAGCTCTACACAAGGCTAAAGAAATTAAACAAAGAACATCTCAGAACCACAAACCAAGAATGAAAATATCATCATCATAGCACCATTATCAGACTTAACTCACCTACTAACCAAGGAAGTAAAATCCATAGGCATCACAGTAATACCAAAGAACGAAAAATACACGACATAACAACAAAAGACAAAATACCCCCGACCCAACAGTATCTTGTACAAAATCCACTGCTCGGGGTGCAACCTTGCTTACTATGGTGAAACCTACAGGGGACTAAACAAATGTCTATACGAACACAGAGCTGACGTCCGTCACCACCGCAAAACAAACGCCTGGATAAACCACATCGAAGAAAAATAGCATATACCTCAGTGGAACCAAACAAGCATTCTACACGAAAAACTAAGCAGACCACAAAGAAAAACATTAGAACCAATATATATAAACACCAACAATTGCATCAACAATAGAACATGTGATATTAAAATTGTAAAACATGCCGCCAAATACGCCTTGGGACAATTGACCACACAGAAGCAGGCAGCTCCCCCCACTCGACTCGCACCAGACCCGACCTAACCAATGAACCAATCAACACGCAGATTCTCACCCCCGCACCCCCCAGGAACCACAAAAAAATTCTATAAATACCAACGCATTCACGTTCTGCAAATTATTCCCTCTGAAGAAGCCTCATAAGGCGAAACCGGTCAGAAATAAAGTCTATTTCCCAATCGTGTAATTTTCATTCTTATTACTCATACACCTGTCATGATGCCACAATATATATATACATATACATATGTGTATGTGTATATATATATATATATATATATATATATATATATATATATATATATATATATATATATATATTTAGGACAGCAATATCGCACGAGCCACGTTGCCAATTGAAATGAAAGTTTATAGATTCGTCTTTCCCTTAAATCCCAAGCCATTCCTAACGCAATTAACAGATAACGTATAGCATAACAGTGAGACAGATCGCTACATACAGGTCATCGCTACATATGTAAATAATGTGGGGTTCCCCGAACCTCATCAAAGGGCTCAAGTTAGATTCGATAGACTATAAGTCTTTCTCGACTAGCCCTGGTCACTAGAGCGCCATGCGGTTTTATTCAGGAAAGGGCAGAACCTTTTGCTGAAAGTCCAGGGCACTAATACTAGACTGGTGTACACAGATGAGTGAGCAATGTAGCAATCATAAAATTGGCTTGCGTGCACTACCAAGAAGATTGCTACCCTCCCACTAACCCACTTCAAACCCCACCCACCCCCCCACACGCCCTCTCTCCACCCAGGAAGCCGTGCATATTCTTGGCATTGGGGAAGGTCAGTTTGGTGCCAGAGGCAGGATATTAGTATGTTGCGTGACATATACCTGGTACTTAAGGTAATATTCAGAGATAGAGACATTTCTTATAATAGACTTAGGGTTCAGCTGCACTTTCGCTTTCAGTGTGCCTCCTGGCGACTCTCGTGTGTGTATGTATATATGTATTCGTAAATAGCTGGAGTCCAGGAACCATTTTTATGGGAGAAAGTATACGCTGGACTCGACGTTCGTCAATTTATTCCGACGTTTCGAACCCTGTCCGGGGTCCTGAAGACGAACCCCGGACAGGGTTCGAAACGTCGGAATAAATTGACGAACGTCGAGTCCAGCGTATACTTTCTCCAATCAAAAAAAAAAAAAATATATATGGGTATATGTGTGTGTGTGTGTGTGTGTGTGTGTGTAATATATTTATATATGTATATATATATACATATATATGTGTGTGTGTGTAATATATATATATATATATATATATATATATATATATATCTATATATATATTATTATGTTTAACGTTGCGAAATTCCCCCTGTCTAGAACGGTGCCCCTTCCAGAGGACTTTATAGCATGGAATCTATTTAACCATGCCCTTGATCCAACTCGCCGGTGGTAGGGTTCGCACCACCGTCACCTTGACCTCAGCCGCAAGTAGCGATGCCCTAACCCGCTTGGACATCGAGCATCCTTATGTATTCACCATGGTCTCGGATCACGCGTTGGACTCGCGATCGACAACCATTAACCTCCCGGAAGAGAGCTCAGAGCTCGTATGACCGATCTATGGGTAATGCTGTGACCTTACCCGCACACACACACGCCCATCTCCCCGCCCAAGAGAGTTGGAGTAACGATTCGCAGCTCAGCGATACTGAAATTATTTCAGCCCTGGGCGGGATTCGAACCCTGACCGCCGTGACAGCAGTTACGATCGCTACCACTGTGTGTGTGTGCGTGGGCGTGCGTGTCTGTAATATATTACATATGTATATAGATATGTATGTGTGTAATGTGTATACATATGTGTATGATTCCCTCCAAATATGGAATATAGATCATCTCACCATGTGACGCTTGAGTGTCGTCATCAAACACTGGGCAGAACAGAATCTACGGAGTGTGCCAATGATGTTAAATTAATCTATTCGGATAATGATAACCTCGGTCCAGTTGAGGGAGGGGCTCCATGTTGAATTCATCGTCAGATGTCAGCTAGACCGTGGGTTCTCAAAGTGGGTCCGCGGACACTCGGGGGTCTGTGGAACTTTGACTCGGGGCCGGGGGGGGGGGGGGGTTCCGTGAGAGACCTCTGGCAACATTGATGGAATGTCAACCACCGTCATTTTCTCATTACGTATTGAATGGAGGAGTACGTACATCCAGCGGTTGTCAGGAGTGTATGTATCATGAGTCGTCGGGTTGAAAAGATTCTTATTTCTATTATTCATCTTTGTGTATTGATTCTTTCAGTAATTATATTTTTATCATTAATTGTTATCTTGTGTCTGTGTATGTCCCCCTTTTGTGTCAACCAGCTATGTTAGGGGCTCCGCGGTTTATTTTCTGTTATAAAAGGGGTCTTTGGTTGAAAAAAAAATATTGAGAACCCCTGAGGAACACCAATATATAAGAAGACTACCACTAGAATCGAATGGGAAGAGTAGAGGGAATTGGGAAGTATTGAAGGAGAATGAAGAGTAAAAAGGTGCAGGAGGGGAGAGGGAGAGAAGGTGGGCAAGAAGAAGAAAACGGGTAGGTTACAGTAGAAGTATTTTTGTATTAAGTTTCGTTTCTATTGACATAGTTGATGCGCTGTTTATGCATTGCGTTGTGTACCATTGTTTATGGGACGAGATATCAAAGAATGGTATTCAGTTGAGAATTGACAAGTTCCAGCTTACCAAGACATCCATCAGCAATCCTCCGCGGTCTCCTCCGCCAGCCGAAGAAACCGAAGAACCTCGCTTATCTTCCTTCTGCCGGCGCTGCATGCGAAGTCAGTCAACCCAGCGCGTTCCCCCCAACACACACCCTCACCCCTACCTCTATTCCTCCTCCTCCTCCTCCTTCTCCTCCTCCTCCTCCTCCTTCTCTTCCTCCTCCTTCTCCTCTTCCTCCTCCTTCTCCTCTTCCTCCTCCTTCTTCTCCTGCTCCCTCCTCCTCCTCCTCCTCCATCTCTTCCTCATTCTTCTTCTCCTTCTTCCTCTTCCTCCTCCTACACCCTCCTCTTCCTTGTCATCTTCCTTCTTCTCCTACCCCCTCCTTCTCCTCTTCCTCTTCCTTCTTCTCTTACCCCCTCCTCCTTCTATCCTCTCCTCCTCCTACCCCCTTCCTTCTCCTTCTCCTATCCCTTCCACCTAATCTTCCTTCTCGATCTGCCTCCTCCTCCCGTTTCTTCACGACACCTCTTCTTTCTCCTCCCTTTCTTCCCCCTCTTTCTCCTTCTCCTCCTCTTATAGCACCACCTCCTTCACCTTCACTTTCCTCATCTTCCTCTTTTTTCTCCCTCGTTTTCTCCCTTCTCCTCTTCCTCCTCCTCCTCTTCTTCCTCCTCCTCCTCATTTACTTCCTCTTTCTCCGCTTTTAGATCCGCGTCGTTCCTCCTTTCCCTCCCTCTCCACCTTTTCCCGTCCTCCTTCTCTTTCTCTATTCCTCTTCCTCCCCTCCTCCCCCTCCTCCTCCTCCTCCTCCTCCTCCTCCTCCTCCTCCTCCTCCTCCTCCTCCTCCTCTTCCTCCTCTTCGTCCTCCTCTTTCTTCTGCTCCCATCCCATCTCCTCTCGTCCTCGCCACTTAAGGAACTCCCGAGTTCGCCGTCCCTCGCTACCCCCTTACCTCGCGAGGGATGTCGTCCCGCCTCCTTCGTTTCCTGTAGCGTCGTCGTGGTGAAGGCCTTTCTTGATGATTCCTTTCCTCTTCTTCTCCTCCTCCCCATCTCCCTTCCCTTCCCCTTCCCTCTTCGCCCTTTTCCCTTCGTCTTTTCCCAACCATTCCTGTCCCCATTTAGCTCTCCAAATGTCCATCCCCCATTTACTATTCCATACCATTCTCATCCCCATTTCCTACCCCATACCATTCTCATCCCCATTTCCTACCCCATACCATTCCCATCCCCCTTTCCAGCCTTCTTTTCCTTACCCCTTTTCTCTTCCCTTCCTCCTCCGCTCTCTCTACCTCCATTTTCCAGTCCACCACTTACTTCCACCTCCAATTTTGTCACCTTTTCGCACTGTCGCGAACACGCCCACCCTACTCCCTCGTTCCCCCGCTCCCTTCCCCTTCTTCTCTATCTCCCGTCTTCAAATAGAGGTTGAGGGTAGGATCTGGGAGAAAAATAGCCTAGTGTGATAACCCCTTAACCAGTGGGCCGCTGCCTCAACTGTGGCACTGGCCCGGCCACTGTCCTGCGTAATGCTTCCTGGCATAATTGATTGGCCAAACTTTGTAATTCGTTGCCTTAAAGCCGACACGTCCGGCTCGTGGCCCCCGAGCCACATCGACGACGGTGACAGCCACTACCAACCCCACCCACCCCAAGCCGCCGCCACCACCTCCCAGTCCCCCCCCCCCAGTCACCACCACCCATCCTCACTCTCCACCCCGACCCCTGGCTGTTCGACAAAAAGCTAAGCTCAGGCCCCACGTGGACATGGGAACCCAGAAGTTCCGGTTTCCTAGCCTAACCTAACAGAACAGAACAGAACACAGGTTCTCATCCAGGGAAGTGCGGGAGAGAGAAGAATTCCCTCAAAGGGAGGATCAGCTAAGGACCAGATATTCTCAAATTTAAACTGTTGAAATATTGATCATTCTATAAAAAACATAACCCAAGGACATCATTAAGTACCACAGACTAGAATAACAGTAAAGAGAAACTTGTAAATGTGGGTTAATATTGTGACATGTGATGAGAATGGGGTGAACTGAATAAAAACATGTATATTTATTGTCAATATTGAATTTCTTATCGTTTTTATTCTATGTTATTTATATATCTAGTTTTATTCTTTATTTTTTTACTGACTGTTAGATTGATACCAAATATCCTAGAAAGAGATGGAGGAAATTCTCGGTTAATTCTGAAAACAGGGGAGAAATGAAGGTTGTCAATAATACTCGTAGATTGTTGACATCATTGTCAATAATGCCGGGACTCTTTTTCTTCTTCTTCTTCTTCTTCTTCTTCTTCTTTCTTTCTTTCTTTTTCATGCATTCTTGGGTGCATGTGGCTCCCGTGCCAAGTATGTTGAACATACAATGAGAAATGGCGACATCATTTCAAAGCAAACTTTCACAAATATTGTATAGATTTATCTAATCGAATAACCGCTAAACGATTTCGTTCGGTTGTAGGAATCTCGCTGCCAGAGACGGGTAAAGATTTTATCTCGATCCTTTCGAAACATAGCATCTTTCATTTTTTTCTTTTTTCACGCGGGTGTTTCTGATAATTGAGGAAGTTCCTCAGAAGGTATACCAAATTAGAAAGGAAGCCGGGACCTGTAGTGAAGTCTTTTCGTGTCGTATTCGTATAAATTTTATTTATTATTCAATTTTCATATATCCGGTTTAGTTGTGAACTGGCAGGTCTACCCTTGACGTGCTCTCCAAATGTATAGTCTATCGATTTTAACTTGAGCACTAAGGAGGGGCTCTGTGAGGCCGCGCTTCTGCCACATCACTCCATCGCTCTCCTCAGAGGGGCTCGCTACCCCTTGAAACGATTTTTTTTTAGTTCGTACGTGAACTTAACCTTTTACTATACGAGAGGTAGCGCACTTCAGAACTTAAAAAAATTGATATAGCTAGAGTTGTACATTACTTTAGACGTATAGGTTTCTGATTAATGTATTTAGCCATACATTCAAAGATATCCTGAGTCTACATCTCGCATCCACACAGCATGTGTGTGTGTATGTATGTATGTATGTATAACCAGATTCAGCCGTCGTGAAATTTCGATCCCAGGCCCCCGACACTCATCTGTTACTATTGTACCGGCAAATGGTATGAAAAGATTGGAACCTGCTACGAAATGTATACAAGGAAGCGAATCCGACCAAAACTGGGGTGAGTGATTTGGTGTAATTAAAAACCTCGGGTTGCTGTTATGCTTTGCACTGCTTTTTTTAATACAGATCGTACGGGTTCCAGTCCTTTTATACATACATACATACATATATATAAATATAAATATATATATATATATATATATATATATATATATATATATATATATATATATATATATATATATATATATATATATATATATATATAATGTGCAATGAAAACACCAGAAACGTGTGTTCACAAATTCAGGAAAGATAAACTAACGAAGCAAAGCGGTTTCGTATAGTTGCATCATCAGTGCTAGTATTTTTTTTTTTTTTCTGAGTTCCAAGGAGTCCGTTCAGGGTGTGGCATACGTCGTGATTTACTCCTAGCCATTCTGCCAAATCAACCTTGGCACATGCCCCTCTCTCTATCTCTTATTTTTCACTATTTACTATTTGGAATTGTTTCTATATATATATATATATATTTTTTTTTGTATATAGTAAAGGAAGCTGTATAGTACAGTGAGTATCACCTTTTAGGATTATAACAACGATTTGAATAAATTCTATGACACGTAGCAACAGCGCTTTCTTCCCATGTGCCACGCCGAGGTGTCACAGGTGATACAGGTTATAATCCTAAAAAGTGACACTCATTGTACTATACAGCTTCCTTTACTTTGTACAGAATATAAAAAAAAATTCAAATAGCACATAGATGGGAAATAAGAGAGAGAGAGAGGGGGGCATGTACTGATTTGGCACGACGTGTGCCACACCCTTAACGGACTCCTTGGAGCGCACAGACTACAGCACTGAAGATGCGAATATACGAAAGCTCTCTGCTTCGTTAGTTTATCTTTCCTGGTGGTTACTCACACACACACACACACACACACACACACACACACACACACACACACACACACACACACACACACACACACACACACACACATATATATATATGACACAGACACACATATAAATATATGACACACACACATATATATATATATGACACACAGGAAACCCACAGTCGGAGAAGATAAACTTCAAATAAAAAAGAATCCTATATTTCGGCTATCAACTGTAGCCCTCTGAAGAGGGCTACAGTTGATAGCCGAAAATAGGATTCTTTTTTATTCAAAGTTCATTTTCTCCGACTGTGGGTTTCCTATGTGTCATTTACAAATGTGCTACTACATTTCTGTTTAGAAATATATATATGTTTGTGTGTGTATGTGTGTGTATGTGTGTGTGCGTGTATAGATAGGTAGATAGATATATATGTGTGTGTGTGTGAGAGATTTACCATAGTCTTGAATCACGTGTTGGACTCAGGATCGACAGCTATTACCCTCCCAATCTGAGTAATGCTGTGACCTTGCACACACGCGCACACACACACACACACACACACACACACACACACACACACACACACACACACACACACACACACAAAAAACGCTCACGAGAGTGGGGTGCCGGATCGCAGCGCTGTGATACTGAAATTATTTCAATCCTAGGTGGAATTCGAACTCACCACTGGAGTAGCGGCTGCGAACGCTACCACTGCTCCGTCGACCCGTGATTGTGTATGTATGTGTATGTGAGCGGTAATAGAAAATACAGAAGTCTTAGTCTGGATTCCAGTTTCCTATACCCACTCACGACAGGATGTCAGAATGTCTCAGTAATATGTATATGTACCGGTATATATACATACTCGCATATGGACTTATGTTTTTTCTGTAATCTCTCTTCCGGAGAACTCCAATCAGAAACATTAGGCAAGTTCACTCGCTAAAGCTCACCGCTGTTTTCCATCTTACCTCCACAAATATTATGCGTCAGCATGGATTATGGACACACACACACACACACACACACACACACACACACACACACACACACACACACACACACACACACACACACACACACACACACATATATATATATATATATATAGATATATATATAATATATGTATGTGTGTATATATATATATTATATATAGACATATATATATATATATGATATACATCATTTAAGGCATGCATGAACGTGCATTATATGTATTTACATATATGTAACTATATTTGGACAAATCAGTTGAAGTAGAAACTGAGATACAGATTTATGTTCCGTGTTTTTTAACGTATTTAACCCCTTCTGTACCGAGTGATACTTCGCCTTTTACTCCGACTGCCGTCAGTATACTTGTTCAGCAGTTCGTGACCCAGGAAAAGAGATTAAAGTCCTTATGAAGTCGCGATTTACTGATATGCATTACCAAGAGAACTTATGCATTTGTATTACACATGATGATTATGGTTTAAGTGAGCAGACACATGTGTACCTCAGCCGTTCTATCTTCTTCGGGTTTTATGGCTTACCGCTACACTCAGGCACATACGGGGGGAAGGGTGGGAGGGAGAGGGACAAGGCCATAACCGCGCCAAATCGCCTAAAGGAGAACTGTCCTTCCCGACGATGGCGCTGCTGTACTGTACCTTCGCCCACTCGGGCGCTGCCACCAGTTGTATGTCGGGCAGTTGTTCAGCCAGCTGGCTGGCTGGCGTCACGTGGACCATACATTCACGTCTCATCTTTGGGGAGAATTCCCTCCGAGAATGATACTTTGACCAGAATTGAATGCTGGGCGCACAGACCTCCCTAGGGTCAGTGAGCTCATAGAGGACACGCGGTAGGGGGGAAGGGGTTTGCAAGATTCGAAGAAGGTTTAGTGTGCATTACAGTCACAGGGAGATATTTAGAGTTGTATAAACTTGTATGTGCATATGTACGCGCGGGTGTGTGTATATGTATGTGTGTGTTTGTGTGTATGTATGCTACTGTTCACTGGTGAAGTATATTGCCATAACATGTAGACCAGAGGGAGTAGCAGAGTAGGAGAAGGTATTGTTTGCTTTTACTGTGTATCCAACAGTAATGTCCGCGCTTCAGACCAGCAGAACACTGGGAAGACTCCCCAAACCGAAGCCAAGGTGGAAACTTTGTCAAGTATTTTTGGATGAAGGGTCGATTCAGAAGTGCTCTAGAGAGGGAGGTGGCTTCTTGGGAAGAGTAGGTGCAGTTGGATTTCAAAGCCCTCATGCATTTTTTTTTTTTTTCTCTTTCTAAAGAAACGCCATGTGAGGACGAAGCCTTTATTAGTACGACGTTTCGCTTGTTATTACAGCTTTATCATGTACATAGTTGTGGTAAACATATCTGAGAATAAATAGGAAGATCTGGGGAGGACGGTGCTAATAAAGGCTCCCTCCTCACATGGTGTTTCTTTCGATAGACTTGTCGCCAACTGCCATTTACGTACATTTTCTGTTTCCCCGTGGAGGGCACTGGGGAATATATACTCGATTTCTAAAAGCTTTTAGTACGATGCTAGTTATCAAACCTATTTGGAACATAAAGAGATAATGGAGATGGGTATCTGTTAGATAAGAGAAATACCGCAAATTATCTGGAGAACATCGGAGTCCAGTTGTTCGGGTCAGATGCAATGACATCCTAGAGCGATGAGCCCAATAGCATGCCTACAATTAGAATAAAGAAAAAATGCCACCTGCCTTCCTAGTGAAGAGGTCCATCTATTCAGCCTCGTACTCTACATTGTAGATTTTGTTCAGCTTACCCCCGGTTGGGCCGCGCAGTAGCCCAGTGGATACCGTATTGAACGCATGAGCAGCTAGTCGTGAACTCGATTCCCGGGACCCACTCTGTACTTCTTGCGTCGGTTCCCTATAGCCCTGGCCAGTCGGGGAGGCGACTCAAAAAACTATCCTAAGAAACCCAGGGGCTTGCCGCAAGGGGCCACTGAAGAGCTTCAAGATATTAGAGGTCTGTTGCCGCCCTTCCTGCCTTTGTAAAAATAAACAACAAAGAACTACTCGTCATTATGACGGGGGCTACGGTTGTGGCACTCGAACATTTAGGGTAACCATGTAGCTTAGTAAAATGGCTTTGCGCTAGGCAGAGTGCGAACTAGACTAATGACAAGAACTTGAAATAGTCCATAAAGTTAGAAGTGCTGATGAGTTGTTGGCGATAATATTGACCAGCCGTTAGTCCAAGTAAAAAAGTAAGTACCCCACGGCGTGAAAGGTGTTAATTGGATTCGGTATAACCGAAGGGAGACCAGCCGTAGAGCCCAATGCAGTGGTGTCCAACACACACACACACACACACACACACACATATATATATATATATATATATATATATATATATATATATATATATATATATAAATACACATATATATACACATTCAACCCACCGCTATCGTGTATAATTGGTGCGTTTATCACTACGCGATAGCCGAAATCGCGATAGCCGAACTAAAAAGCCTATGGTAATAATTCTAATTGACACTAGGACCTCCAAGTTGTCCTTTTTTGTCTTTTTGACCCAGTTTTTATACCATATAATAGTATAAAAATGAAGAAATAATACAGTATAAAAAATAATCAAGAATCATAATAACAACATACATTTTATAGCATTTTATTTACCTCATTGTGGACAATTAGAAGTTAAGGTGACTTGTCTAGGATTTCATCATCCATAGCACCAGAGATGCCCTCAAAGTCACATGTTTGATCTAAGTCAGAGGGCTGGTTGGAGAGTCCTGGTCTTGGTTCACCCTCTGGTTGCTGTGTCTGAATGCGACGCTGTAAGAAGTCAGTGATCTGACGCTGACGGAAAGAGTTGATGTGGTCGTGATATTGATCTTCATAACTTTCCAGTGCCCTACTAATTAAGGAGCACTTTTCCTCGCTGTTGGCATTCAGATCTTGTTTGATGAGGTGGCGTAGCCTGCAACCCAATTCTATCACAGTCTAGATGTCAGCGATAGAAAGGCCAACATGCATCACATTTTCACTTTCCTCTTCTGTGCTTTCCTCGTTATGTGCCACTTCATCCTCGTCAACAATATCTTCAGTAGTTGCTGCAAGAGGCCGAATCATTTCCTTGATGTCCTGACCAGTCACGTCAGCAAATCCAGCTCCAGAGATTTGCCGTGCCTCTGCTGCCACCGTTTCTGCCTCTGCCTCAACTGTCTGTGGGTTACCAGGTACAGCCACCTGGCGGTCCTCAGGCAGTCCCTCCAAAATGTTACTCCAAGCATGGTTGATAGTGGCAGGGATAACACTGTTCCAGCAGTCTACTATTAAGTCAATTGCTTGATTAACATTGTAAGATTTCCAATAGCAAGTCACTCACAGTTCTGCCTCAGTATCCCCTTGCACCATGTCCTCATCCTCACACTCACTGTCCACTAAATGCTGTATGAGTGTGGGATCATTTGTTGCCTGCCGCATCACTCTGAACTGCCAACTCGAGTATGCCACCTTCACAACGGCTGTCATTTCTTGGTCCAGTGCCTGGATTAATGCTGTAGTGTTAGGTGGCAAAAATTCCACTTTAACATCAGGATGATCGGTCCGAAGAAGTGGAGAATGACCTGGAGAATAGAATGTTAATCTGATGTTACTCCCTCGGCAAAACTCCTCAGACTCGGGGATGAATGCCTCTTTAAACCAGTCATGAGAAAGTTTTGCCGACATGTACCCCTTCCTTGAGTTTAACCAGTGCATTCAGTCTTTTCATGTTGTATCCTCTGTAGGCCCTGGGTTGTTTTGCTTGATGCACAATTGTTGGCTTCATGTGGCAGGTTCCCGATGCATTCATTGCGAATAGCAAAGTAAAGCGTTCTTTTATTGCCTCTTTTCCACGAACCTTGGCTGATTTATTCGTGATGAAATTTTTTTTTAGCCATTGTCTTCCAGTAGAAGTTAGTCTCATCCATGTTGAATATTTGATCGGGAGTGTACTGGCCTTCCTCAATAATGTTTTTCAAGAACTCAGGGTATGCACAGGCTGTAGAATTGTCACCACTCACCGCCTCACCAGTTATCTTAACGTTTTTCAACTTTTGACGTGACATGAACTTATCCACCCACCCTTTTGATGCAAGAAAAAACGGAGGCTGTTGCAGACCCATCTTGCGAGCAACAGCAGCATGCAGTTCCTTGGCAGTGTCCATAACATCATATGTGCCGACTGACAAGTTCCACTTTGCATGTCACACAAAAACAACAACATTACGTGATGTTTGACTGGGCTTTTTTAGACTTGTTTTGGTGGACGTAACTATTCTTTATTACCAGTTTCGATATGTACGTTATAAGTTATATGTATATCTATAACTTATAACTGGTAATGAATGACAGATGAATTAAAAGTACATCGAAACTTATTTCATATGAACATTCTGTCCTCGTAAATTAAATAAACGAAACATAACCCTGCGGGCCGATGGCTGAGCATGGCGAGATTGCACGCCGTGTACTGTTCCCCTCAATCATGTGCCGTTTATTAATTTAGCTAACGTAACTAAATTATCCTTACCTAACTGATTTGTGACGGAAATGAATGTCAGGTTGATTAAAAGTACATCGAACTGCATAAAAAATAGTTTCGTCCACCAAAGCAGTGCTTTAACATAAAGTAAAATTATACCTATCACTCCAGATATCTTCCTGGTTGCTGTTCAGTTTTGAGTAGCACTTGATTGACACTTCACATAGCTTAGGCACCAGCTTCTGATGAAGCTATTTTCATGTGGGACTTGATATGCTAACGGTTTGGGCAAATTCTACGCACTGTCGACTCGTTTATTCCAAACTTTTTCCCACCACCACACTTTGTTTTACCTGTGTCAATCATCTTCACAATTTCTAACTTCTGAACATAGCTAAATGGAATCGCCAATGACGACGATATCAATCAAATAATTCCGACAGTTATCCCCGGACTCGAACCCAGGACTTGTATGTTAGCAAGTCTATGCTTCTACCAACCACGCTACTGAGGTTGAAAATTTTTGTAGCCTCAGTAGCGTGGTTGGCAGAAGCATAGACTTGCTTACATACAAGTCCTGGGTTCGAGTCTGGGGATAACTGTCGGAATTTTCTGAACATAGGTTAAGTTCTTCCTCTTTTTAACTTATCGCGCAGGTGCCGCAGTCATCCGCTGAGCAGTGGTTGGGGGACGGGGTGGAGGTAACTTTACCACTGTTGTGCAGTAGCCACAAATGCGTGTAGATAAAATAAACGATATATAATTCTTGATTATCCTAAACAAGTTATTACAAAGGATGTAAGCTGAAAAGCAAACAGTAACTGTTATTGAAAATATTAAAAATATGTCAACTCGAAACGTAAGACAATCAGAAATACAAAAATCGGCAAAGCTAAGAAAACTAACTTTCCGAATAGCCTACTCATGGAATCAACAAATATATTAATTGTATTAATGATAATGGTAAATTACCGTTTTCACAAAATGGTAGATTTATGGTTTACATAATAAAATTGTGGAGTTTACAACCCTATACTGAAGGATTATTTATCAGTTTTACAACCGAAGTAAATTATTAAAATAAATAAAGGAAATTTGATCTTGCATCA
>NC_134777.1:67706959-67709459 GCF_046742065.1 Oratosquilla oratoria
AGTTTTTTATTTTTCTATTTATTCACTTCTTTATTTATTTATCTATTGTAGGATCTGTTGGAGGGATGATTGAAGTATTGGTGTTTTCTCACCCAAAATTTAGTATCATATGATTGTTGTTTAAGGGGTAGATGTGACAGGTGTTTTTTGCGGAGTTTTGTGAAAATTGGTCGTTTTGGTAGTATTTGTGCTATCGTAAAAGGGGTTCCTCTTTGAGGCAAGAATATCCTTTTCTTGGTCGTACTTGTGTCGTTTCAAAATGTCGGTTACATTAATGTGAGGACAGCCATGGATGTATTTGTATCTTGATTGATTTTATTAAAAAGTAATCATGATTTATATATAAGTTTTATATGATTTATAAAATTTATAATAATTTATATAAAGAAAGGCGACGAGAGGGCATTAGAGTTGGCATCCACCCCATTCGACGTCTCCACTCCATTGCTAGCAATAGAGTCTAGTCTCCCGATCCGCAATATTAAACATGTGTCAAAGACGCTGGGAACACAATCGTTCCCAGGGTATTTCATAAAATATGCAGCATGGACGTTATTTTTTATGGGGATTGCGATGCGGATTGTTGCTTCTGTTTGTACTAGGATGTCTGTAGTGCTTCGGTCGGCTCAGAAGCTTCTTTGAGGGCGTAACATCAGAAAGGCTTCCAGTACTAAAGTTCCAGAGTAGGATTTTTTTTTTTTTTTCAGAGGCAGATTCAAAGAACAGTCGGACAGTAGTTCTTTAGGGAGGTTTTGTCTTTGCCTAGTTTGATGAAGGGGATGATGTTAACTTCTTTCCAGGTGTTCGCGAGATGCCTTCTGTCCATGTTTGGATGAAGAAATTGAGTATGGAAGGTTTTGCGGCTAGATGTAGGCGTCTCATCATACCAGTGATATTAGTTTTCTTCATCTTCTTCTTCGTCTTCTTCTTCTTCTTCGTTGGCGAGGGGGGAAGTGTGACATTTCCCTTCTGTGAATGGACGGTTGTAGCTTTGGGTGGCGTGTGGTGCAAAGTCCGGTAGTGACTGTGATTCAAAGGTAATCTTATGGAATACGAACTATGGTCCGTAGTTTGTGTGGCTGGATGTTAGGGATAGCGTTTTCACTACTGTTTCGGCCCCTTGGAGAGGTGAGGACATGGTCTGATCATTGGTGGGGGCATGAAGGTATCTCATTGGAAAATGTCACTCAAATATTTTGGAAATAAAGGTTTAGGAGGTGATTGTCGAAATATTGGTTTTCCGTGCGTTTCATGTGATTCGACAGGATTGTGCTCTTCATCAATCATAAACCTAAGCGCTAACTGAGGCGCAGGCGACACAGGCGACGCAGCACAGAGCAAAGGCAGAACTTCCTGTTGCTGAATTGAAGTATATTTTGAACTTCTCTCTCTCCTGAAATGCTGAAGTAGTACATCTAGAAACATTTCAAGTGAGAGAGAAGTTCAAACTGTACTTCAGTTCAGCAGGAGGAAGTCTGCTTTTGCTCTGTCCTGTGTCGCCTGCGTCTCAGTTTCCACTTAGGCTAGAATGTGATGGGAGGACGGGCAGGGCTACTTCGGGATCTCGGAGCGTTGGGAGGTGTTATCACAAGTGTTAATACGTGTGCAATTCGGTGGCGTACTTCATGGATTCTGGTCTGACTAAGGGTAGGTAACTCTACTAAAGTGGTGAAAGTGGGAAAGGGATCCATCTTTAAGGTATTTTCAGTCAAAAGAGAGGGTTTCGATCCAATGGTCCCTCTCAGCTGCATAGAATAATTTGCCTTTTCCTTGGACAAGCAATTGTAAAGCTCGCCTCTTTCTTAATATAGTTTTGATACTTTATATTCCTCTATCTCCTACCCTCTTCCCTATTCCCTCATCCCTCCCCCACCCCCATTCTCCTCCCTTCTTCCCCTTCCTTTCTTCTGATTCCTTTCCTTCCCCTCCATCTCTTATTTTTCTTCCCTCCCATTCCTCTTTTCCTCCTTCCTTTTACCTTCCTTTTCCCTTCCTCTTTTCTTCTTGATTTACCTTTCCTCTCTTCCGCTCTTTTTTTTACCGTCTTCTCACCTTCTTTCTTTCTTCTCTCCCCTGCCAAACCTCCCCCACTTCCTTTCCGCCTCTTTCTCTCTAGTGTCCTCTAATTTCGCTTCTCTGAAATCCCTTCTTTCGTCCGCTTCTTTTCTTCCTCTTCCTCTCTTCCTCTTCCTCATCCTCTTCTTTTCTTCCCCGTTTTCCTTTTCACCCACCTCTCACCTTCTTTCTTCTCCCATTCTTTTCCTACCAATTTTCTCCATCTTATCTCGCTTCTTCAATTCTTTATTTTCTCCTTCTCTTGCTCCTCTACCCTTCTAACACACTTTCTCTCCCTTTCTGCATATACACGTCACACTTAGTTCCCCAACAGTGTTTCTGCCTCTTCTATCACCTCCTCTTTCATTCTCTCTTACCCCCTCGTAACTTAACCTTATTTTTCTTTTCCCCTTCCACCTTTTCATGGAAGAGAGAGACAGAGTGA
>NC_134777.1:67716959-67726959 GCF_046742065.1 Oratosquilla oratoria
AACAAAGGTTGAGTAGTTTATGTCTTGGAAGCCAGATAGATTCTTTCAGCTCTATAAAATCCCCTGGAATCATGGAATCATCTAAGTGTATGTATGTATATATATATATATATATATATATATATATATATATATATATATATATATATATATATATATATATATATAGCTTCTGACCCAGGGCAGTAAGTGTGATAGAGGGATAACCCGTCATCCATGAGGAGCTAAGATGAGAGGGGGGAAAGGGTGGTGGGAGAGAGTTGGTACGTGCCAGTGACTTGGCTACTCACTTATTAGGAGGAAAAACCTCTAGGTATATATATATATATATATATATATATATATATATATATATATATATATATATATATATTGTGTGTGTGTGTAGATATAAATGTAGATATTTTGTGAGTGTGTGTGTATGTATATTTTGGAAGAGGATAGCTTGTACATAGTAGTCAAGGTCTGCCTTAACCCATATTTTTTCTTTGTATCAATTGGCATGGCGGCAATCCTTGGGGACAATATGGCTCCGAAGAGATGGTCGCAAAGGACAGAATTAAGGAGAATAGTTAAAAGGTTGGATAGTAAAGGTTGGCCTCAGCCAAAAGTCCTCCACCCTAGATATGTTAGGGTCGTGTCTCTGTTGCCAGTGCAGTGGTCAAGGTAATAATCCCTTTCGTACAGTAGTATGATTTATGTATTTTGTTTTGACTAAGATCAGGCGATATTGTGGAATTGAGGAGCAGGTTGAGGTCTCGATCAGTCGGGACTACCTCTTAATGGAATAGAGTTGTTTGAACTTAGACAATGAAATAACGTTATTGTAGAGAAAAGGCGGATACAAGAGACGTCTTAGTTATATATACCTTGATAAGATGGTAGCCGGAGTGAACTGGGTGTAGTTGGGGAAGTTCACAAAGAAAGTTAAGAACGTTCGAAAAAGTCGAGAATGTCGTCGAAAGTTTGAGGAAGTTGGCGTGAATCGGTGAGAATTTAAAGATGTTGGAAATGTTGTCACAAGTTCGGGAATTGTTCGAGTGAGTTGGAAAATGTCTGAAAGAGTCGGGTGTGTTGTGGGAATCTCGTGACTGGATGACTCCGTGAATGATAGAAATAGTTGGAAGTTTAATAAAAAAGTTTTAGGAATTTTACGAGCGAGTTGGATATGTTTTTTGAAGTTCAAGAGTGAGTGAATCCGCGAGAATTTAAAAAGAAAAAAAGTTGAAAGTGTTGGTAAAGGTTTGTAAGTATTTAATCGAACTTTGGAATGTCTGAAGTAATTGGAAGCGCCGTCGAAAGTTTGTCGGTGTTCGAACGAGTTCGTGAGTGATTGAAAGTGTTGTAGTTACCACCTGAAGTTCGGTGTTCGAGTATGCCCGAGAGCGTGCGACTCATAATGACTAAAGTTTGAGTGTTTGGGTTAGTTTCTAAGTGGCTGAAAGTCGTGAAAGTGGTCTCAAAGAGAGCTTTTCGGTGAGTCCATGAGGATTGGAACCTTGTTGCTGCGTCATACGAAGGATTTCGTCAGTTGTCTATAACAGTTAAAAAAGTTAAAAATGGTTAGAAATGTTGAAAAAATGTCGGCACAAGTATGAGTGGGAATGGAAGTGTCTGAAAGGGTTGAAAGTATTCTCGGGAGTTGAAGCGTTTTTTGAGTGAGGTTATGGGGGCTGTTCCGAAGAGTTAAAGTTGCTCCCTAAAGTTCGAGAGTGTTTGAACAACTCCGAGACTGTTCGGAGTATAATTACTAAAGTTCGAGTATGTGAGTGAGTTCGGCTGGATTGGGCCCCTTGGGTACAAGGTCCTCCCTTCCTGAATAAAATAGCTCAGCCTTAACCAGAACAAAATATATAAAGAGCGTCATTTCGGTGATAGGGTTTGTTTAAGGTATTTTGCAAAGTTGAGGACTACATGTCTCGACGACTTTGAGAGTTCCAAGTTGTCTCTGAAGGTTAACTAGTTCACATTGTGGTTTTGCCCTCAGGTGAATATACGGTAATTGTCTGCCAACATTTTGAATGAAATATGCATGGTGCTAGACCCAGAGTAAGTGTTAATCGAAACAGATTTCGGTACATTGGTCATGCGGTCAAAGATCACCGCTCGGTTGGATGAAATGCCCATTCGATAAGACAGAAACCCACGGTAAGGCAAGCCCTGTCAGTTGCGGCAAGCCACTGGGTTCTTTAGGCCGATGTTTGGGTCGCGTCCCCGCCTAGTCTGGGCTGCCGTTCGATAATCAGGATGAAATACAAATGGTCAAGATGGACCTCGAGAACCCCCATCCCCTCCCCCGACAGAAGACCTTTTTATTCCATAGCGGAGTCGGGTGCAGACAGGAAAAGAGTATATAAACACTCAAACAGAAAAACAACATATTGACAGGTACTACATCATATTACTTTAGTGTTTGGTTATTCGAGTGGAGCTTGTAACTTCAATTGTAGACTACATTCCATCACCTCTGAAAATTTATCTGGTTGACAAGGGACGAAATGGTTTCTATTAACTTCTTGGTTAAATCTACGTTGTTGGCCTTTACTTTCCATCGGATTAATGTTTACTGTGTAAATCGTCTCGATTTTGAAGCCACGGTGTCTAAACTGTTCATATAATTCTTGAGCTAACTAGTACACCCGCCTCACTCGACTGTTCATGAACTGAAGCGGCCACATTTTTATTCAGTTAACCCCCCTCCCTCCAGACTAAAAGGGAGGAAGTGGGATAGGAGCACTCCCACACTTCTCCCTTTCCGCGATTTTTTTAAAGACTTTATTAATCCGGAGAAACGAGTTAATTCCTTTCTGAGTGGCTCTCGAACGATGGAGGTCTCTTTCGCATTGGGGCCGCCCATTAGTTGCATAACAAAACAAGTGCCAATTGCAAGAGATTATATACCGTGCGGCACCATCAATCAACACTTTCACTTTGCCGAGTACAATCGTCTGGCGTGACCCAGAATGACCCATTACCGAGATAAGTGATGTAGTATTGACCCCCTTTCGACTGAATAAAATGAACTGGCGTCTTGTCACAGCAGAATCTATTCCAGGCGCCGCCTTACGGGATAGCTTTGGAAGTCTGATCGAAACCGTGGATTGGTTAAGTGAATGAAGCTTGAGTTGGCGCCTGCGAGGACTCTGCCCCTAATTGTGTGAGGAAGTTAACGGTGGAGTGGAGTGGAGGAATTGTGGAGGTGATGGAAGGAGGGCGGAATGGAGGACTGGTGGAGTAAAAGGAACAGATGGTGGGAAAAGACTCAGGAAGGAGGGTATAGAGGCACTAAATGTGGAGGAGAGTGAAGGAAAAAGAGGGAAAGGAAGAGGTCGATAAGAGGAAAGGAGAACGAGAGATGGAGGGAACAGAGGGAGAAAGAGCGGAGGCTGGAAAGGAGAAGGAGGGAAGGGGGTTGGGTAAAAGGATGTTAGAGGTAATAGAGGTGGGACAGGAGGGAGGGAATATTAGGAGGCAAAAGAAGGCCGGGAAGTGAAGTGGGGGGGGGGGGGTATGTGATTGGCTGGTGATGGAGTGGGGAAAGGAAAGGTGCAATAGGGTGGAGGAAAGAAAACAGGAGAGGAATTGGAAATTTAAGAGGAAGGAAGAGGAGACGGGAATAGAAAGAATATGAGTGAAGGGATTATCACACTGGGCAGTTTCCACGGACTTCACCAGCGCCGACAGTTGAGAGTTCGTTGGAATAAGAACGACTTCGGTTACGATATTTTATTTTCCAAAACTCCAAATATCAAATGACCTTTCCGTCAAATATAGCAAAGCTAGATGATGAACTCGGAGATTATAAACCTATACGAATGTTAGGCATACCGTTGAAATGTTCTTAGACAAGTCTAGATTTCTGTAAGCGAAGTCATAGTGTAGTTATTCAAATGGAGGTTGGAGGTAGGATGTCGGAGGAAAACTAGCCCAGTGTGATAGCCCCTTTAGAAGGAAAATGAGATTAAAACGAAGGAACGAAGGTGAAGAGGAATCAGGGAGAGAGAGAAAGTGTGACAACAGGACAGGTGATAAAGAATCAGGATAGAAAAATAGCACGTAGAGATGAAGGTGATGCTGGATGTGGTCGTGATGATGGTGGTGGTAATAGAGGAACACAATTTAGAAGGATACGTATTTCTCGTTGTTTCGTCTCGTACGTTTGTATCTCTTTCTATTTCAAACATGATGAAGACTTCCTCATGCTTATCATCAGTGAAGTTCTGAAGAGAAGAAAGAGTATTTTAAAAACTTGTTTATGACAAAAAAAATGTCTTCATTTCTGAAATAGAAAGAGATAAAAGATAAGTAGTGATATGCATGCATACGCGAGGAAACAACAAAAATTACGTATTCTTCTAAGTTGTAACAAAAATTATGGAATCTAAGTTGTAACAAAAATTATGTATTCTTCTAAGTTGTGTTCCTCCAACACTGACGCTGGCGACGGTGTTGGAGGTGACGTTGACGATACTACTCATGTTGATGCTGGTGAGACTGATAATGTGGAGGGAGGAAAGGTAGTTGAAATGGAGGAATCGTGTAGAAAAAGGGAACATGAGGATCGAGGACATTGTCAAAGGAGCAAACGAGGAGGAAGAGGGAGCCGAGGAAGAAGGAGAAGAAGAAGAAATGTTTATGTCCTTCGCACCAGTAGGAGAGAACCTTCCCCCCCCCCATCCCATCTTCAGAACCTATCAGCATCCTCAACTCTGAGGGTGTAGCTCCGATGGGCTGGCACTCTGTCCCCCCTCCCCCCCCCCACTTTTTTTTTTACCAAGCTGAACTGACAAACGACGGCTGCTCCCCTCCCCCTCCCTCTTCCCTCTAACCGGGGACACAGACACATACTTACACAGCAGAGACAGCAACCCGACGTTTCTTCTCAGGGAAATCCATAAGACGGCCCGGGGGCCATTGCTGATCCCTGTAAGGCTGCAGGCGTCGGTAAAGCTCGAGGCAACAATTACTACTAATGAAATTACTGTTATTGTTACTATTACTATTGCTATTACTATTACTGCATTTCAAGTACGCGCAGGAGTGTTTGGAGACATTGTAACTCTGTTCATCCTATTTATTCCCAGACTGGAAGTTCTGTCATTTTCATTCATGTCCTCAACTCACGCCTGTTGTTGACCAATTGAAGGCAAGTTACCGCAGACCCGTTCCCTGTGTTGCCACACCTTCACGTGAATACAATTGTCTGTTGTGAAGCCTCTAGATCAGAGTTTCTCAACATTTCAAGCTTTGTGGACCCCTTACATCGACTTACATATTCAGAAGACCCCTTGATAGGGATTAGATAGAATATAGTCACTTTTTCTAAACTGTAATAGAAACATTATAATATGCAATTCATCGCCACATTCTCAGGGACGAAACTAGCCAGGGAAAAAGCTGGACATATCGATTAAGATATATTGTGTGACCTCAAATTATATAAGAAAAGAGAAAACTGAGCTATGACTAGGTTAACCGTACCATGTTGAATTCCCCTTGGGAAAGTTTCTGCGACGCCACAGAGGTCTGCGGACCCCCACTTGAGAAACACTGTTCTGAAGGACGCAAGGAAGCCGAAGGAGATATATTATTATTTTTATCTTTATTTATTTATTTACTTTATTTTTTTATTATTATTATTATTTTTTTTTTCTTTTTTTTTTTTCTTTTTGAGGAACTTGTAGAAATGAGGAAAGGAATATAGTATTAGAAAGAAGAGGAAAGAAGGAAGGAAGGAATAGGGGAAAATGGAACAATGAGGGGAATTAGAATATCTGTAGGAAGGTTTGGAGGAGCCAAGAGCTTCTCAGGAAGGGAAATAGGAGGGAGGACGGGGTTACCGTGGGAGGATGGATAGTAGGAAGTACAGTAAATCCAAGGGAGATCGGTTTGAAGAGGTAGCTGTGAAGGAAAGATGCTCAGAGAGAGAGAAGCAGTGGAACACTAAATGAAGAGAAGAGAACAAGGAAAAAGGGAGACGGAGGGAGGGAAGAAGGAATGGAGGAAAAGAGTGAGGACGGGTGAGAGGGAGGAGGAGGAGGAGGAGGAGGAGGCGGGGCAGGGCGGCGCTGGACTAATCAATGGTCTTGGCGACACGAACCGCCCGTCGCCAAATCGTCGCTTCTCCTCGGCTGCTGCCACCCCCCCCACCCCCCTCCCAGTTCTCTTCCCCCTCCCCCCCCTGGCACCTCACCTCACCCTTCCCACTATCATTTCCTCTCCCATTCCCTCGCAGTCACCCACTCACCCTCTCGCTTCACTCCTACTCCGTTCCACAAAGAAAGAAGCGCCGGGAAAATATTGGCCATGAAGTCATCCCTAGCCCGTCATCCCTACGCTGCATTTCTTCTTCTCTCTCTCTCTCTCTCTCTCTCTCTCTCTCTCTCTCTCTCTCTCTCTCTCTCTCTCTCTCTCTCTCTCTCTCTCTTTCTCCTCTCTCTCTCTCCCCCCCCTCTCTCTCTCTCTCTCTCTCTCTCTCTCTCTCTCTCTCTCTCTCTCTCTCTCTCTCTCTCTCTCATCTACTCTCCACCATTTACTCATGCTCCTTCCTTCTGTCCCTTCTTACTTTCCTCCTCCATTTGCCACCTCCCGTCTCAGTTCGAGCCTAAGCTTCCTCCGTCTCTCATCTCCTTCAGTCGCTTACACTCTCTTCCCATAATTTCTCGTCACATTCCACGTGTCCCTTCCCTCCCTTCCTATTCCTCCCTTCTTCCCTCCTTCTTTCCCTTCTTCCATCCCTCCTTTCCTTACATTCCCCTCTTTACCTCGTCCCTTCTTTCCTTCCTTCCATTCCATTCCATTCTTCCCTACTTCCTTTCCTTTTTACCTCTCTATTTCCTTCTTTCCTTCTTTTCTTTATTCTTTCCTTCCATCATTCTTTCCTTCCTTTCATATTATCTTCCTTCTTATCTTCCTTTTCTCCTCCTACCTTCCTTCTTTCCTTCCGTTTCCGTATTTGTTTTTTCCTTCCTTGTCACCTTCCTCGCCCTCTTTCTCTTCCTCCTTCCTTCACTCCATGATTTTTTCATTCATTCATTCCCCCTCCCTCCTTCACTCTATTCCTTTCTTCTTTCATCTTTTCCTTCCTTCTTCCGTGTTTCCAACGTCTTCACTCTGTCCCCAAGCCCCCTTCTCCACCACTCTACTCCCCCACTCCCTTCTCCCTCCCTGCACGATGACACACTTAGCCCCCCATCCCCCTCTCCCCCATCCCCCTCTACCCCACCCCCCTCTCCCCCATCCCCCTCTCCCCCATCCCCCCTCTCACCTACCGTAGCCTCCTCCCACTCCCTCCCGCATCCACCATAATTTCCCCGCCCTACCTGCTTGTGTGTTCTCCCTACCTCCATCTCTACTGCACCAGTCTTTCCATCTCCACCATCCATCTCTCCCTCTCTCCATCCCTCCATCTCTTCTCCCATCTCTTCTAACCTCATCTATCCATATCGTTATATTGTCTTATCTTTTCTTATTTCCTCCTTCTCTCTTCTCCTCTCTTCCTGTCTCACGTCTTCTCTCCGTTCTTCTTTACTTCCTGTTCATCTTTTTTCTTCTCTTAAACCTTCTCCTCTACTTTAAATTGCTTTACTCTCTTCTCCTCTCCTTTCCTCTTTCCACTTGTATCCTTCTAAACCTCTTCGATGCGGACTCTTCACGCATTGATGCTGCCCACTAATTTTCATCCTCTCTTTCTCTTTTATACTTTCTTTTTTCATATGTTTTCCGTCATTATTTGATTCAGTACACAAACATAAATGCGTACACACACACACACTCACTCTCTCTCTCTCTCTCTCTCTCTCTCTCTCTCTCTCTCTCTCTCTCTCTCTCTCTTTTCCAGGACTTACACAAAGCTTTTGACAAAGTTTTCGGTGTCCGTGTCAACAGCTTTTACATAGTATTATTATTTTTTTCGGCATTCATCAGCGCCTATCTCTACGCCTCCTTATCCATGGGATTGACATCATGAATGATTTTGTTCATAATTTGAACAATGGAAACAAAAAGGTATTCTTCAAACTGAAGAACTTGGATATCAAAATACCCAAAGCTATTAGCGCAGTTTACTTTAATCAGAAAAAAAAAGATATATATATATATATATATATATATACATATATATATATATATATATATATATATATATATAATATGTATACCAGTGTACAAATGCTTTAGTGTATGCATATCACTTAAACACACGTTGTGAAATATAAAAATATTTTGTGTTAGTTTTCTGTATTTTGCTCTTGCCTCTAACATTTTCAATAGGCAAGGAAGCGAAAATTTATGGGCCAATGCAGAACAGTTTGTCCATTTCTTTTGGGTATTTTCATGTTGCTCCAACTTTGCCGCTGCTGTTGCATGTACAGTGAATGTAGAATTTCGAGGAAGGGGGGCTTTGTCCTTGTTCCTTGTTGTTGTTGTTGTTGTTGATGATGATGATGTTTATCTTAATCGTCTCTTTCTCTTTTTTCTTTATTTTTCCCTGGATTCTTTTATTTTATTTTATTTTTTTTTATTATTATACTGTCACGTTCCTTTGCCTCGGAGAGCCTGTTGCTGGTATTCTAGTTATCTAGTTATGTATTTCCCTTAGAAGGGGAGACCGTCTTGTACCACTTAAGATAGGTAACAGATTTAGTGATTCTAATGTTTCTCTTTTTCTCCTTTCTTTTCTTTCAAGTACCAAGAATACCATGTTCATAGACTGGCCTAATTCTCAGATAAACATTTTTATTTACGAGGCAAAGCATAATGTTTCTATTCTGTCTGAGAAGATACAGGTTGTAACATATGTATCCTTTCCTGCACAAGTGCCGCTGGACAGGTTTGTGCGCGAGTGTTGAAGTGTCGGAAGCTTCAGTCTCTACATTCATTACAAGTCTCTTCTTTGAGTAGGACCTCATAAATGGCCATTGCCTTATGTCTAGTCATATGTTTATGTACGTTTGTGTTCAGAAGCGAAAAAATGTACAACTCTGTTCCGTAAAGAGGGTTTCATCAACGGGGAGAGTGGTGAGTTTGGTAACGTGTGAGTATAGGCTTATAATGCTGAGGAGCCTTGCTTGATAACACAACCCCCCCTCATACTTAGCGGATTCTCTGTGAAGGTGGAATGTTCAAGTTTTGGCAAAGCAGTTGCCGCTTTCCTGCCGGAGGAAAATGTGCTCTCGTTGTGTACACCTGCATACAGTAGTCCCGTAGTTTGGTGTGTTTTTCTGCGTACGTGTTTATGTTTGTACATTGGTAGTATGGCTGTTTGTTTGTGTGTGTGTATGTGTGTGTGTGTGTATGTGTGTGTGTGTGTGTGTGTGTGTGTCATTATCATCTTGGATCATGTTTTGGACATATGATCGACGGCAATTACCTTCCCGGATGCACACACGCACACACACACATACAAACACACACACACATACAAACACACACGCACACACACACACACACACATACACATACACATACACACACACAAATCCTTGTCCGCCAGAGTTGAAGTGTCGGGTCGCAGTGCAACGATACTGAAATTTTCAGCCCTGGCTAGGACTCGAATTCGGATCGCTGAATTAGGTGTCCAGCGTGATACCACCAAACATTGAGCCGGTGTGTATAGGTGTGTAGGTGTGTGTGTATGTGTGTGTGTATGTGTGTGTGTGTGTGTGTGTGTGTGTGTGTGTATCCTCAGTTTAACCGTCCATTACGTTTTGTAGATTTACGCAAGATCTAAGGATATAAGGTCTAACCACTTCCGACCGAATTTCGAGGGAGTTGGCGCAGCGGGCCCGTGAACGTCACCTGGCTGTTCAAAGTGGGGTTCTCGGGTCCTATAGCTGTCAGTTGAAGCTGGTCCGTCGTTATGGAATGACGTTGCCTTCGCTCGCACCGCTCCACGCAATTAGTTATATTCTGACAAATATTATATAATATAAATATATATAAAATATTATAGTTCCTGTCTATATATATGAATATATAATATATATGATATATAATATAT
>NC_134777.1:67729459-67736959 GCF_046742065.1 Oratosquilla oratoria
ACATTGTTTATTTTGATTTCCTCCTTCTCCACTCCATCTTCACTTCTTCCTACTACACTTCCTCCTCCTCCACTTCCTACTTCCTTCTTCTCCACTTCCTCCTCCACATAGCTAAAAGAAACTGTTCTCCAAAAAGAACACGCGCACAGCGAACCGTAACTATGAAATTAAGGTTGCCAGACACGCTAGATCCAACCCAAAGGGTTTCTTTCTTCTCTACAGAACAAAAAATAAGGAAAGGATAGGCCCAGTTAAAAACGACGAAAATGTCACGATAGAATTGGAGGGAAAAGTGAGTGAGACGTTTAACAATTTTTTTCTCTCGGTGTTTACTAAGGAGAGGTTAGATAAGGTACTTGACTGCGATCCGATTTTCAGTGGGGATAAAGAAAGTAGACTATCAAATATCAGGTAGAAGTAGTCAAACAGAGTGAAAGACTTAAAGCTAAAAATCTCAGGATCCAGACGAAATTATTTCCAGAGTGTTTAAAGAGTATAAATTTGAAATTGCGATCAGTTCGCTGTAATATTTAACAAGTCGGTAGACACTGGTTTTGTGCTTATTGCTTGGGGGCAGGCAAACGTTGTTCCTGTTTTCATAAAGGGAGATAAATCGTCTATATGCAACTACAGTCCAATTAGTTTGACATCAATTATAGGTAAAATGCTTGAATAAATAAGAGTTAATAGACTCAGAGATCACAAAGAGAGACATAATTTGATTCGTGACTCACAGCATGGTTTCTCCAAGGGTAAGTCATGTGTTACTAATCTTCTATCTTTTTACACAAACGTATATAAGGAGTCAGATAAAAATGATAGCTACGATGTTATTTACCTTGACTTTAGCAAAGCGCTCGACAAGGTACCCCACCAGAGACTACTAAATAAAATCAAAGCCCATGGCATAGGAGGAAAAGTGTTAGAATGGATTAGATCTTGGATCAATGACAGAAAACAGCGTGTCACCATAAATAGTGTAACATCCAAATGGGGAAGTGTTTCTAGTGGAGTTCCCCAGGGTTCTGTTTTGGGTCCCTTATTGTTCATTATGTACATTAACGACTTCGACAATGGGATTAATAGTGATGTTAGTAAGTTTGCAGACGACACTAAAATAGCACGCCTAATTAGGTCAGGAGACAATGCCGAGATTCTACAGGATGATCTTAACAAATTTTTCTCATGGTCAGTGAAATGGCGAGTGACTTCAATATCTCAAAGTGCAGCGTGTTAAACGTAGGGCTACATAACCACGAAAACAGATATAGCTTAGATAACACGAATTTAGAGAAAACTGAGTGCGAGAGAGACATGGGAGTTCTAGTGATTCCTGACCTTAAATTCAGGAAACAATGCATCAGCGCCAGGAATAAAGCTAACAGAGCATTAGGTTTCATTGTTAGGACATTTACGAATAGAAGTGCAGAGGTAATTATCAAACTCTAGTGTTAGACCCATCCTTGACTATACAGTACAGTTTTGGTCTCCGTCTTATAGAATGGACATCAATTCACTAGAATCAGCACAGATGAGAATGACCAAAATGATACAGGGGCTCAGAAATTTACCTTACGAAGAGAGGCTTAGGCACCTTAACTTACACACTGAAAGGACGCAGAGTGCGGAGTGATCTAATAGAGGTGTTCAAGTGGATCAAAGGCTTTAACAAGAGTGACGCAAACAGGGTTATGATATTAAGACAACAGGGCAGGACTCGCAGTAATGGATTTAAACTGGACACATTTTTATCTAAGAAGGAAATAGACAAGAATTGGTTTACTAATAGGATGGTCACCGAATGTAATAGACTTAGTAACCATGTAGTGAGCGCTGAAACTACCGGTTGTTTTAAGAAAAGGTTTGACAACTTTATGGATGGGGATGACAGGTGGTAATGGATATGGAAATGCCTAGTGTAGGCCTATGTTCTCTTGCAGTATCCTTCATTCTTATGTTCTTGTGTTCTCCACATCTCCACCACTTCTCCTCCACTTCCCCCTCCTCCACTTCCTCCTCCTCTACATAGCTGAAAGAAGTCGTCTGACACAATCCACAATGGAATAATCACACCTCAGTACGAAAATTATTCAAGTATCGAGCAATTCGAGCCTCCTGAGCATTGTCTGTGTTACCTATAAACAGTTACGAAAGTGTTTCAAGAAACAGTCCAGAAAGACATTGAAAACACGGCAACATTGTTCCAGGGACACCGCAAAGATGCGAATGTGGGGGTAAAATTTATATATATATGTATAAATACATATGTATATATATATATATATATATATATATATATATATGTATACATATGTGTATATATATATATATATATATATATTGTGTGTGTGTGTGTGTGTATAAATATATATACATACATACATATACCAAGGCTTTTTCCCCCTTCCAAGGGAGGTAGCCAAAAAGGGAAAGGCATAAAAACACTCCCACCCATTTCATCCCCAAATACACTCCACACCCCTCCCACCCTTCCTCTCATCTGAGCACCTCCTGGATGACGGGTCATCCCTGCACCCTGCCCACCGCCCTGGGTCAGAAGCAGTGTCGCAAGACACAGTACATCCACAGCAAGGCCGCTTCATTTAATCGGCGACCCCCCCTCTCCGTCCCCCTTTGCATATAAGGAGAGGACGGGGAGAAATCCCTTCGGGCTGCGTCAAAATTTACTCACACATACTACCCCACCCCCCACCCCCCCGCCCATTCCTCCTCATGCAGTCACAACATCATCCATATACAACCATTCTCCACTCACCTCTGTCTTCCGTCCTCTCCCTTCCTTCCTCAACAGACATTCCCCTCTTCCCCAAAGCCCCCTTCACCCCATCCATCCACCTCATCCTAGGACGTCCCCTCATGTTCACTCCCTCCACATCTGCCTTCCATACCTCTTTTACTAGTCTTTCTTCACTCATTCTTTCCATGTGTCCAAACCATCCTAATATTCTTTCATCAACCCTATCTCCCAAATCCTTTTTCACCCCTGTTCTCCTCCTCACCTCCTCATTTCTCACTCTATCTAGCCTAGTAACCCCCACCATACTTCTCAGACACCTCATCTCAAACACATTCAAACTCCTTCTCTCTTCTTCTCTTATGTTCCACGTTTCTGCCCCATACAATGCTGTTGGCACAATCACTCCTTCATACAGTCTCCTCTTCGCATCCATTCCCAAATGTCTATTTCTCATTACACTCTTTAAACCACCAAGGCATTTACTCGCTTCTCTCAATCTACATTCTACCTCTATAGTATATATAATATGTATATATGTATATATATTATATATATATAATACATATATATATATATATATATATATATATTGTGTGTGTGTGTGTATGTATATTCTTCTTCATCTTCATCTTCATCTTTTTCCTTTTCCCCTTCCTGCATCCGACCTCGTTATGGATCTAAAGGTCTGCCGGCCTTCAGCCTTTGTCTTTGTAATTCGTTTAAACAAAGAAATCAGTCTCCAGAAAGGATTTTTGATCGACCGTGACCCGGACTGAATTAAATCATGTGGTTTTTGGCAGAAAAATGTCAAATGTGTGTCGCTCTTACGAAGGGAGACGACGGTCCCCTCTTTAATAGGTCATTTCTCACCTTAACATTTTCTCTTCATATCTCTCCCTCACTCTCTCATCTTTCTCTCTCTCCTCTCTCATTCACCTCTCTCTCCCTCTCCTCTCTCTCTCTCTCTCGAAGACACAAACTCTGTCTTTGTCTTTCCTTCTCCAGCTTTTTCGCACTCTGGCTCCTTTCTTTCTCTCTATCTATCTACCTAACTATCTCTCCCTTCCTTTCGTGCTATTACTTACGTTTCATACGTCTTTCATTTTTCGATTTTCACCACTGTCTTTGTTCCCATTTAAAGTTCTATTCCTTCAGTTTTAATCTTTAGTATTGGGTAAAGAATCTTGTCAAAAAGTTTTCTTCCATTCTTCACGAATTTTACTACACTTGGTTCTCTATGGTACACCAAGGGACTCCCTTCAAGAACACTCATTTTAGGTAAGGGGGAAGTTCTGCAGTGACGTCATAATTTCTTTAGTTCAATGATCTTTAACTTTATATTTAAGATCCTCACCAAGGGGGAATTTTCTCCTCCACCCTTTCCCCAGTCAGGTTCGTTGTTACAAGTTTATATGCTATATTGTTTACTTAAGCAATCTAGAATCTTTGCATAACTTAGGTTAGAAAAATTCTACGTCAGCAAAACATATACACGTCATCAATGGGCATAAGGCCCCCGGCCATTTTTATCACTCCAAGCAGAGAACGAAATTACATAATCACTCACGAACTGCACTGTTTGCAAACACCCGATCCATAAAAATGCAACCCTCACCATCTACCCACTCTCTACTCAATTCTCTACCTATTCTCTATTAGCCCCTTACAGGGCTTTGCAGCTACCACTTAGTCGTCCCCGACCAATCATTTCCTAACTACCTTCTTCGAGGGTGGCATACTAAATCATTCTGGAATTCAACATTTCGTATATTATATACATGGAGCTAACTCAGTAATTAAAAATATTTCTCCATAAATTGACTAAACAAGGTTAAAATAGATATCCTTCAATGGATGCTATCATCTACCTAATGGTAACCCAAAAATGCATCTACTCCAACATGTACATATGTAATACCAAATACCTTCTGATCCTTAAAACATCCTATAAAAACAAAACAATTTAGTATATCTATAGATTAGTTCAGTAAATTAATTGCTTAACTCAATGCTACCAAGGTCTGAGGATGTCATAATATCCAATAACAAAATCAGGAAAAAGTGTCAAATAGTATTTGATGTTTTCCTCCTGATTATGAAATTTGATTAAGTGCAGCAACAATTAAGATAAGACATTATTAGAAGAATTATTTGTGTTAGATCTCAATGGAGGATTTTTTTTCTAAGATGGTGAGTTGTTTACCTGCGAAGTATGTTACAACTATTATATGCACAATATTAAGGGTGTTTATAGTGGAGAGTATGCCTGCATGTAATTCACAGTTGTTCATTCAATTGATTTCAATCTAGGACAGATAAATTTCTGGGTATATTTCGGAAATATAGGAAATGTGAAATATCTTTTTGTAATGAAGAGGTCGCAAGCAATTTACACATACTAACGAAACTTCACATGAATTTCTCAATGCTTCACGGAACACAAAAGTAAAGAAATACTTAATGACGTTTGTATACATTGGCAAGGGTCCAGGTCTTCATGACTGACACACAGAAGGTCCCAGGCATCCACCATACCTAATAATGAAAATAATCCAGTCATCATGTGTAAAAATTATTTGGATTAATACACAATTCCCACATGATGCTATGTGCATATTCCCCATACTCATCATAATTTAGTCTCCCCAATGGAATTAATATACTGTGTTTCTTCTGCCTCAAAAAGATTTGTTTTACAATCTCCAATGTCACAATGATCATAATCATCAAGATCTATCTTAGTCTTTTTTAAATCATCTACATCTCTAATTGATACTTCCTAAGTTTCTAAGTGTAAGATCTTGTATTTATTTCCACCTGCAAAATCAATTATTCTATATGGACCTGAGTGTTTTGGTGAAAGTTTATTATGGGTTGTATGTAATTTGGCCATGCTGTTTTGTGTTGTTGCTTCTTCATCTCTTGTGTATAATCTTTCATTTGTTCCCTAACTCTTTGATGTATAGCTTGAAATGTATGTATACTATTTGAGATGTAATCATCGATATTATGTACTGGCTTTGGTTCTGCAATCAAGATTTCATATGGTAGAATTTTGCCTTTCCTAAAAATAATAAAATGGGGTGTTTCTTCTGTAGTTGTATTAATTTGATTATTTAGTGTACATTTAACACAAGGAATCCAACTATCCCAAGTTATACTAAATCAGCTTAACCTCTAAGACATGTGTTAATTTTCTTATTTAACCTCTCTACAACTCCAATGTTTTGAGGATGATTCACCTGAATATTATCTTTATCTTAAATAATCTACATAATTCTTCCAAGATTTGTTATTAAATTTAATACCGTTGTCTGAAGCTAAGATTTTAGGAGTAGTGAAATTACAGATTATCTGATCATAGATTACTGAAGCAATTATTTCAGTTCTCTTATTTGGTATGAGTTGTAAGATACAAAATCGTGAAAGATAATTAATCAATGGCAACAAATACATATTTATGTCCATTTTCTTTACTTGACCCGTCATCCAGGAGGTGCTAAGATAAGAGGGAGGGTGGAGTTTTGTGGAGTGTATTCAGGGATGGAATGGGTGGGAATGATTTTATGCCTTTTCCTTTCTGGCTACCTCCCTTGTAAGGGGGAAAAAGCCTTGGTATATGTATGTATGTATGTCCATTTTCATATATAGGTAACTCCATTGTATCTAAGTAAACTCATTCCCAAGGTTTCTACGGGTATGATAGCATAGGAGCAGGTATAGGTGTATTTCCTTTTATATCAGTGCATTTCAAGCAATTTTCTATATAAGCATAAATGTCTTTCTTCATACCTGGCCAAAAATATTTAAGTTGTGCTTGTCTATAAGTTTGATCCTTTCCTGGATGTGAACTACAATCACTATCATGAAGTAATTTCAATACCTCATGTACAAGAGTTTTTGGAATTAACAACTGATTCACTGAGCCCCTAGAAATATCCTTCCCACTTGCAACTGTTTTTCTATACAAAAGTCCATTGCTCAAATAAAACTCCTCTATCTTGTACTCTTTTGGTAGTTTTGAAAGAATACCTTTTGGGTTTATAAAATTCTTGGCTACTTTTTCCCAAGTCTTATCTTTACTTTGTTCCCTTATAATCATTTCCTTGTCTAATGTTACTAGTTCATCTATACTGTAGATGAAATTTATCAACGCAGACGTTGGTTGGGTAATATTTTTAGATAGGGCATCTGCTGCAACATTCTACCTGGAATATATTCAAAATTAACCTCATAACACTGAAATGTAGTAAACCATCTGGCTAATCTGCCCCTAAAATCCTTATGTTTTAATAAGTTCTGGATAGTTGTATGATCAGTCCACACTCTGATTGGATATCCCAGTATATCTCTAAAACTCTCTAATGGATATATCACTTCGAAGGTTTCCCTTTCTGTGATGGAGTAGTCTCTGCACTATTATAAAGCTCGGTGGGTAAGCTATCGGTTTCAATGTTCCATTTCTCTCTTGCATCAGTATGCCTCCTAACCCTATGTCAGACGCATCAGTACAAAGAATGAACTCTTTATCATAATCAGGAAATATGAGAACTGGAGAACTAGTAAGTTTATCTTTCAACTTGTCAAAAGCTTGTTGTTGTGCAGGTCTCCAAATGAACTTTGAATCTTTCCTCAACAAAGAACTTAATGGATTAGCTATGTCTGCATATCCCTTGATAAATTTTCTATAATACCCTGTCAATCCCAAGAAACTTCTAACTTTTTCTACATTGTCCTAAACT
>NC_134777.1:67741959-67751959 GCF_046742065.1 Oratosquilla oratoria
GGGAAACTCTCCACCTAATAAAGGGATGCTAATCACTTTTAGGTTTCGCTAGCCAGCCAGCCCTCAGTTCTGCCACTGCCCGGTTGATGGGTCGGGATGGATTAGGCCCTGTTTACACAAGCTATTTGAACCGCGCAGAAACCACGGTGGTATAGTCAAGGGAAAATGCGTGGTTGTGTGAACGCCTTCCATTGACTTACATTATTATTAAACCGCCGCCGTTGAAACCGCTGGTGTGAACAGGGCCATAGAGATAGCCGACATTAGATTTATAACTATGCCGTGGTGATGACGTGATTGATTTAGTATTTAGTTTTTCGTCTACGATAACCAGTGCCTCTATCCCAGCCGAAGACGTGGAGATGTGGCAAAGGAAGGAGAGGGAAAGTGAGATAGAGAGGGAGAGAGAGAGAGGGTGGAGGGAGGGTGTGAGAGAAAGTGAGAGGGGGTGAGAGAGAGAAGAGAGAGTGAGAAAGAGAAAGAGAGATTCAGAGATACAGAGGGGAGATATATTGAGAGTGAGAGAGAAAAAGAGAGAGGGGACGGGAGAGAAAGAGAGAGACAGAGTGAGAGAGAGGGGGAGATTGAGACAGGTTAGTACAAAGGAGGAGGGAGAGTAGAAGTCAAGTGAGATCAGCATTCTTCCTTGAATGGAGATTAATCTGAAACCACAGAATAATGCTACGTGACTCTGGTCCGCAATTCTCGAAAGGATTAACTCCATTAAACTTATGGGGAGGTTAATCAAGAGGTTAATTGCTTTGAGGCGATAGATTGTCCTGAATCTTGTCGCTAACTTAACGACCATTTCGATGACTGAAGTGGATGATTGGTTTAGATGACTTTCTTGTTCTCACCCTTCGGCACAGTGACGGACTTACTTTTCATTTCATCTTATTTTTGTTTTAGTTCTTTTTTTCTTCTCTTAGTCAACTATTCTTATTATTTATGTTGTTATCCATATATTTATTTATTTGTCATTATCATTGTTGTATGTGTTTATTATATATATAAATATATATTATATATATATATATACTGTATATATATATATATATATACTGTATATATATATATATATATATATATATATATATATATATATATATATATATATATATATATTCCAAAGGATTACAAAGTAGGAGCGTGCCGCAGGAGACCTTTTGGTCCATATCTAGGTCGGATGCGAAACAAACATAATAATAAATAGATAAATAGATAGATAAGTAAATGAAAATTATAATATAAATAATAATTAATAAGATAACATAAATAAATGCATAGGTATAGTTAGATAATAAACAAACAGGTAAATAGTAGATAATGATTTATTGACATATAAATAATAATAAATGAAAATCAAGCAAGTAAAAATAAATAAACACACAAATAATAACAAACACATAAACAAAATACAAATAAATGGCAGTCATTACAGCATCTTCCTCAGGTGTTTATCTAAACGAATCTTAAAGCTTCGAACTGATCTACATTGCACTACCTCTGCAGGAAGTTTATTCCATTCATTAACTATACGGTTGGCGAAGTTGTTTCTACCCACTTCTAAATTAAATTTATTTCCTGACAGTTTGAGACCATTATTTCTTGTCGGATTCTCATTCAGTGTGAAAATTTTGTCACTTCTGACTTTTTTTTTTGGGGGGGGGGTCAGATTCATATGTTATAGTCGATTTCTTTATGATTTATTTTCTATATTTGAAATCAGTTTTGTGGCTTGCCGTTGTACTTTTTCCAATCTGTCAATGTTCTTAATGAGATTCGGTGACCATACGGAAACAGCACATTCCAAATGTGGACGAACTAACGATTTATATAGCTTGTTAATGAGAGATGGACTTCTGAAATCAAAAGATCGCGCAATCACTCCTAGAATCTTATTTGCTTTCTCAGAGGCTGAAATACACTGCTTAGATGATTTGAGATCGTTACTGATAATTACGCCGAGATCCTTATCAATATCCACTTTTGTTAACGAATTTCCAAATAACGTGTAATCATACTTACTGTTATTTTTACCTATGTGCATAACCTTGCATTTACTTGTGTAAAATTTCATTAGCCATTTTTCAGATCATTTCTGTAGTTCTTCTAAATCTTCTTGAATATCTGATTGGTTTAAGTGATTATTCACCATTCCGCACAGTTTTGTATCATTAGCAAATTTGGAGACAATAGATTTTAGTCCGTGGTCTATATCATTTCTATATACTAAGAATAGAAGTGGCCCAAGAATGGAACCCTGACGAACTCCTCTCGTAACAATTTTCCATCTAGAACTTTTGCCATTTGGAACAACTGTTTTCGATCATTCAACCAAGTACTAGTCTAACTTAATAGTCTACCACTTATTCCATGTGAAGCTAATTTAATAGGTAGTCTTTCGTGGGGGACGGTATCAAAGGCTTTTGCAAATCTAGATATATTAAATCTATATTGTTTCTTTTGTCGTAATTTGAGATGACTGTGTTATAGAATTCAAGTAAATTAGTCACGCAAGAACGTTTCTGTCTAAACCCATGCTGGCTATCATTTATCAAACAGTTACTTTCTATATGATGTTCGATGGCATCTCTGATGATGGTTTCCATCATTTTTCCTACGGTTGAAGTCAACCTTATAGGCCTGTAGTTATTTGGTTTCTTTTTGTCACCTTTTTTGAATATAGGAGTAACGTTAGCTAGCTTCCATTCTGTGGGGACATCTCCAGATATGACGGATTTCTTGTAAATATTTTCTAATGAAACAACAATCTCATTTTTCATTTTCTTTAGGATTTTGGATGCCCTGGTGTTTTATTAATTTTGAGAATTTTGAGCTTTTCTATACACTTTTATTTTCTCTTTTGTTATATTTACCGTAGTAAGTTCACCCTAGACTTTCCACAATTTTCAGTTTGGCGTTCACTTTGAGGTGTTTCATTTACGAATACTGAGCTAAAATAGTTGTTTAAAATATCACACGTTACTTCATTTGAATATTCAAGTTGACCGTCGGCAGATAATAGTGGGCCAGTATGATTCCTAATAACCTTTTTATCTCTAATGTAACTATAGAATTCTTTGGGATTTTCTTTAGATTTAGCAGTGATACTCATTTGGTATTGTTATCTTTTTTTTCATTTAAATCTCTCTTTAATATTACATAACTTCGATAGTCATTAGGTGCACCCGAGCACTTGTATTTCTTATAAGCCTATCTCTTTTTAGCAATACTTTATTCAGTTCATTTGTCAAGCCATTTTTGGCAAGCCTGATTTGGGGGTGCGTCTGTCCTTAAACGGGATGTAAGTATGAATCATTTTAGTAAGCGTATTTTGAAATGTTTCCCACATCTGATCTACAGGTCTTTCGCTTAAGCCTCCCAATCTGTAAGCTGAAGCTTCTGACGTAGTCCTATGAACTGAGCTTTACTGAAACAAGTTATTTTAGATACACAAGTATCTTTTCTAAAAAAAATTAGCAGTTTGAATCTAAGTTGTGATCGCTACTTGCAATAGTTTCACCAACTTTTACATCGGTTATCATGTTTTCGCGGCTAGTGATTAATAGATCGAGTATATTTCCACGTGTTGTGGGCTTTTTTATATGCTGCCCTAAGTAATTGTCACCGAGAAAATATATCAAGCGACTATCTATATGACCATGTTCAAGGGTCATTCAATCAATGTCAGTAAAATTGAAATCATCCATTATCAATAAGTCCCGGTTGCAGAAATTAGACAGTTCTTGAAACAACAGTTTGTCGCCTGCTAATGATAATGTTTTTGGCCTATATATTACACCTACATTCATTTTTGTCCTTTTTTTTTAGGGGGGGGATTAATTCTTCCACAAACTATCATATGCATCCTGTTTCACTTTTTTCTAAAACACAGGCATAAACATAGACATTGCTTTTAACGTAAAACAGAAAAACCCCACCTTTCTTGTGGTTTCTATCCTGAAGAAAGTGTTTAAATCCCGCAATATTAAATTAAGCTTCAAATCTCAAACTTTTAACCATGTCTCGGTTATTCCTATCACATCGAGTTTTTCGCTTCTGACTTACGCCTCTATTTCTTGGAATTTGTTCCTAAAACAACGAGCACTAAAGTAAATGGTTTTAAAAAAACTCGTGATTATTTCTTTTTGACACGTTTTGAGTTTCAACATCATGCCTTGCATTATAATTTTGTTCTTTATTGACACCTTGCTCTATATTGACATTTGGTCCTTCATTGACATTCAGTGCCTCATGGACATTTGCCCCATCACGGACATCTGGTCTCTCCCGGTCATCCGATCTCTTATGTACACCTTGCCCCCCTCCGTCACCGCGTCCCACACCGGCCACCCGTCCTTCATTGACATTCTGTCCGACATCACTTCCTAAAATGATATTCTGTCCTCCACTGACATTATGTCCTACCGTGATATTTTGTCCTCCACTATACATCCCATCGTGATATTTTGTCCTCCACTATCATTACATCCCATCGTGATATTTTGTCCTTTGGTATTACATCCTAATATAATATTTCGTCCTGTAGCGACATTATATCCTAAAATGATGTTTTGTCCTACACTGACATATTGCTCTATATTATTGCTATGCCCCACTCTATTTTCCCCAATACACTCTAATTCCCCTTCCCTTTGAGTTTCTACCCCCCAAAAAAGGAACTAGTTCATTAAAAAATCCCACAGTGAGGTTTGTAAGAACATCTTTGCCTCTGCGAGTAAGGTGGATCCCATCAGAAGCATAAAGGTCTTGACGCCTGGTAAAGAGATGATCAAGTATCCCAGTTGCGTGCACAATTGTGATATCCTCTCGTTGATCCTTATGGCTCCACTATTCCAACACGAGCCACCGTAGATCCTCGGGAAGATCCCACAGACTACGTGACGGCTCCCACTCTCCTTCGTCTACTGAAGGAGGATCTTGTAATTCCGAACAAGCTCCCCTGATCTCATCCTACCCACATCATTACTTCCCGTATGAACAATCGTAACCGTGTTCGTCCGCCTTTGCTCCTTGATGGTCTTAGTACAATCGGCGATCCCACGGCCCGGTTGACATACAAGCTTGCAACGTCGTTTAGTCTTCCACTGCAGGATGTTGTCATAGCCTCGCATCATGGAGTCCCCCACCACAAAAAATTCCTGATTTTTAGCCACCTAATCTTCCAGCAGAGCAAAACCATTGGCCAGCGGTTGTTCCGCAGGGCACCCGCTTACCGAACGCGGGCTCGACAAACGGGACCCCACGGAGCGCCACTCGCTCACGGCAGTGGCAGAAGTGGAAGAGGTGGAAGAGCTCTTTAGATTGTAGGGAGGATTCACATTATACATGACTTGCATAAAACCATCTGTCATTAGAACAAAGTCCCAAAATTACCTCATCGTGTTGTGTGTGTGTGTATATATATATATATATATATATATATATATATGTATATATATATATAGTGTGTGTACACACATATTGGTGTTTGCCAACCCATAGGAACATCCAGTGGTCTCGATTTTTTCACCTCACCTTACGAAAAATCAACTCTATTTCGCTTTGCAAATCTGAAAATGTGTTTGCCATATTCGTATGATTTGAAGTTTTGTGTAGGTAATGTGCCCATTATATATTGCTGTACCCAATATGTAAGACCGGAGAAAGAGGGAATATAGAGAATCTTATTTTCTGTCCTTAACGAGAAGAGCTTTTTTCGACATCTAAACCTTTTCCTGGACAACGTGGAGACAGATCTAACATTTGTTCATAAATCGAGATGGGAGAGTATAAGGAGTCGGTCTTCTGATGTAGGTGTGCGCTTTAGTTCATCCACCCTCCTCATAAAGGAGTTATCACACTGGGCTATTTTTCCTCCGACTGTTGGAGGAGATTTGCAACCCGCAGCTTTCGAGAAGGAATGTGATATGCTGGAGGAAATTAATGTTCCCATTTATTGAATGATTTCGATGTGTTAAGAAAAATTGTTTTCGGCGGAAAAAGTTCTGGAGGTGGGCGGTACCCCCGACTTATCGAAGGTTGGAGGAAAAGTAGCGCAGTGTGATAACCCCTAAAGGGTGATCACATCCTTTTCACACACAATCCCTAACCCTTAATCCTTTTCCTAAAAGCTTTTTCCTTCCGATGGAATCCTGTACATCGTTTCTTTCAAACGATTGTCTGTAGTACAGCCTTGGAAGGGCTCATATGCTGTATACAACCTTGAGGTTCCACTTTTCCTCGAAGTTTCTGGTATTTCCTCATCCTCTGAGAAGCTCCAGGGAAGATCTCTGATTTTCCGTGATAAGGTTCTTGTCCCTATAACTAGAAGGCTACGGTGAGAAGGAAAGAGGGTTAGCGAGTTCGTTGTCCTTTATTTGCAAGTTTATGATTGGACTGCTTTACATGCGGGCTGAAGCTGTTTATACACACCGCGTGGGCAAACTCCCATGGTACATAATTATTCATAATTTATCTTGGGTCACGCAGGGGTCAAGCAGAAAATGTAGGTGTGCATGTTATGTCGCGGCCAGCGCGTCAGATCGCGGCCGCGTTGTCAGTACAATGTGCGCTCCAAGTAGCACGACGTGATATCTACACCCCCGTCTCCAGGATTCTCTGGTGAAGTATGTGCAGAGGTCGGGCGTAGTCAGATGGTGATTATACTGTGTGCGTGGAGTTCTTCCACAGATCCTTTCTAGGCATAAATCTAAAAATCCCCTTTCCATCTCTTATATATGTATTCATATTATTCATATTTACATTATTATTATTCATTATATATGTTTTATTTATTTATTTATCTATTTATTTACTTTGTGCGTGTACAGTATGTGTGTATATCGTTTATTTTATGGCTGCCCTAGATAGGTGGCTCCCGAGCGGTTCCTTGCCCTTCAGACCCCTTAGAATATTTAACTACTCAGCATTATTGAAAATGAATCAACTATAATCGCTCGGTGTCTCAGTGGGTACCGTATCAAACTCATGGTTAGGTGGTCGCAAGTTCGATTCCCGGTGCCCGCGGCGTGCTACTTGCGTTGGTTCCCGACAACTTTGTCTAGGCGGGGAGGCGACCCAGACTTTGGCCTAAAACACCCAGTGGCATGCCGCAACTGACAGGGCTTGCCCAACAAGGGCGTCTCACTTTCCAGTTCGTGGGAGTGGTAAGATGAGTTTTTACATCTTCAAATTCCCAATTATTCCTGCATCAGTGGAAGTGTTGGAAGCTTACATTAGCCCATTCTTTTGACTTGTCAATCTTAGAAAGCAACATCTTCCGTACTCTTCTCTGTTTTAGCTGTATTTCCTCGTATCTGCTTTGTAGCGTTACATTCTTTGTAACGTCAGCAGAAGTCGTCCTAACAATGTCCTCTCAAAACGACCTGAGTGATATCCTTACGGGCAAGAGTCGCACAACATTATTTTATGGGTGGAGAATAATCCCCTCTAAAAAAAATATATATATATATACGAATCAGTTTTGATTTCTGTCCTTCTTGAATCCCATATTAAAGAACAGAAACGCCAGTGAGGACCAGACATTTACTGCTTCACTCACTCTCTCTCGGGAAAGATCGCAAGGGTCTGCTAATTTTACAACGGACAGGGACGGCCGTTGAAAGTCCCGGGGCAGTGGGCAAAACATGACATAAAGTTGGACTAAACAGAAATTATACCATTATTGACATACTGTAAGAACCTAGGACATTGACGCTGTGATAACTGTAATCAAAATAAAAAAACAGAAAATTCATTTTTTCTTAATTAACTAATTAATCTCCTCAGGCCCACTAGACACCCGAGACCCGGGGCACTGCCTCCTTTCTCCCTTCCCTTCTCTCTCTTTGGTCTTGGCAATAAACGGTTGTAGGCAGATTGATAATTAATTAGGAGCCATTTGGCCCAACAACGAGTCCATCTGCAAAACAAACGTACAGATAAAGATAAAATGAAAATAATTGGTAAATCGTTTAGACAAATTCGAGCTCATGTAGCTCATTTAGAATGTAGAAAAATAAGCAAAAAATTATGAATAAGGGGATGCTTTCAATGAATAGAATAAGATAGAAGTCAAATAAGAATAATTATTAAATTGTTGAGACACAGTAGTGTTCATATTGAGAGTAGGTAGAAAACGACAAAAATAATAACGAATCAGCAATCAACGAATAGAATAAGATAGATAAATCAATAGATAGACAATCAACGAATAGAATGAGATAGATATAAAGAACACATTGAGAAATGAAGAATTGAAGGTTCTAAAGAAAGAAATTAACATGTAATAGATGGGGAAGCTTATAATCTAATAACATAAAGTAAAAACGAGGACTAGACATCATAGCTAAGTAAATGTGCCAAATAAGGTAAACGGGGAATGAATTAATAAATAAGGTTGAGAGAAGGTTCTAAGATAGCAAAATAAAGTAGAAATAATGACAAATAAGAAAATACGGAAGATACTGAGCAACTTGATAGTAGGTCTGATACATAAACGAATAGGAACAAAGGAATAATAAAAAGGTAAATGAAATGTTAAGATTACAAGAGATCAGACTTAAGAAAAAGGTTAACCCACACTTCCGATCACGTGACCTTTACCCACCACCCCCAACCCCCTTTCGTCTAAGGAACCTGTTGATCGTCCCTCACCTTTCTCCCTTCCCTTCTTCCTCTTCCCCTGCCTCCTCCTCCTCCTCCGGCTCCTGCATCGCTTCCTCTTTCGTTTTTGCCCTTTTCTTCATCCATCCCTCCTCTTCCTCTCCCACGTCTTCCTCATCATCTTTATTCTCCATCCTCTTCCTACTTCCATTCCTATTCCTCCTCCTCTTCGTCTTCCTCCTTCTTCTCTACTCATCCTTCTACTACTCCTCCTCCTCCTTCCTTTCTTTTTTTCTTCCTCTTTGTTTTCCTCCTCCCCCTCCTCTTTCATCTTCACCTCCTCATGTCTCCTTCACCTCCTTCTTCCCCCTCCGTCTTTTCCTTTTCGTCCCACGTCTCTTTCTCCTCCATCTCTTCCTCCTACGTCATCTACTCCTTCTCTTCCTCTTCCTCCTCCTTTACCCTCCCTTTCTGTTCCTCTTCCTCCTCCTCACCTTTTCTCCCTCCTCTTCTACCTCCTTCTTCTCTTCTTCCCTCTCCTCCTCCTTCTTCTCCGACCCCTAGTCTACTCCACCTCCCCTCCTATCCCTCCTCTTTCCCTCCTCCCCCTCCTCCTCTTTCTCACTCTCCTTTTCCTCTTACCCCTCCTTCTCCTCATCTTCTTCCTCTTCTTCCTGCTGCTCTTTTTTCCTCTTCAGAAAATCATTTACTCTGATTGACATCAGGTCATGACACCAGAAGGCCAGAATTGGGCAGCACGAAAATGGGGGGATGGTCATATGTGGGATAGTATTAAACCCTTCTTTACTTGACCTCCCTTCATTCCAACAAGTAGGTTAGTGTCAGAAAAAAGAAAAGAAGAAGAAAATGCAGGAATACAAGTCCCGCGTTCCATTTTCTTCTCATTGTTCGGTTTTCTCTCTTGTCCCGCCACCCGTTTTCTGTGGGGCCGAAAAGCGCCTCCTCTGATGCTGGCTTCGTTTTGGACCCAAAGTTTCGTGACTGAGTTTCTTGTCGGAATTGTTTTCCGCCCTTTGTTTCGGATGCCACGTTTGGTATAGTTTGCCAAGTTTGTTTTTAGTTTGTGGCGGCTCCAAGTCAGCTTCCCCCCGACCCCGCACCCCCGGTAACCTCTTCTGTGTGGTACTTTTGCGAACACCCTAACCTGACCCGACCTCACCCGACCTCACCCATGACTAAACAACTATACATTGCGCTGCTGCATATTTGGTACGTTTTTATATACAATAGTTGTTTTGCCCTTGAATTGATATTTTGTAAAAGAAAATGCATTGATGCAATATCAAAATAAAAGGTAAATATGCACAGTTTTGATGTATCTCCTAACCTGTAGAATAATTTCTAGTGTGGCAAGTGTGATTAGATCTTA
>NC_134777.1:67754459-67771959 GCF_046742065.1 Oratosquilla oratoria
CTCATAGTGTTTTTGGGTCTCAAATTGTGGGTCCCGACCCCATCTAGGCGTTCGTCTTCTTTCTTTTTTTGTCCTCTCCCCCCCCCCTTGTGTACTCTTGTCTTCTTCACTCGTTTTTTTTCCCCTTCGTTTTCTTCGTTTTCTTCTTTACTTTTTCATTTTCTCTTTCATTTTCTTCTTTCCCTTCTTTTTCTTCTTCACTCTTTCGTTTTCTTTGTTTTCTTCATTGCCTTTTTCTTTTTCTTCATTTTCTGTTTCTTCTTTCTCTTTTTTCTTTTTACTACTTCTCTTTCTATTTCTTCTTAATGTCCCTCTGTTCTTATATTTCATTTTGTTCTTGTTCATTTCTTCTTCTCAGCTTTTTTCAACTTAGCTACTTTCTTTGCTTTCTTCGGCCACTTTTTTAGCAATTTTTTTTTTCTTAACTTTTTCTTCGCCCTGCTTTCCTTTGCTTTTTCTTCCTCACCTTCTTCTTCTTCGTTTACCTCTTTGCTTCTTCTCCTGTTCCTTTTTCGTTTCTCTTTTGTTTCCTTCTTTCTTTTTCTCTTTTGTATTAATATATGTTCTTCTTTTCTTTTTCTTGACTTTCTTCCATTTTCTTCGTTCTTTTTTTCCTTCTTCGTTTTTCTTTCGTTCTCTTTTTCTAGTTCGTTGTTTTTGTCTCTTCTTTTTTCTTCTTTACTTTCTTCTATCATTTCATCTTGTTTTCCTTCATTTCTCTTTCGTTTTCTGCTTCCATTTTCTTCGTTGTTTTAGTCTTTCTTCTTTTCTTCTTTACTCTCTTCTATCATTTCTTCTTCTTTTTTCTTCTTTTCCTTTTTCGTTTTTCTTTAGTTTTCTGTTTTATTCTGTTTTAGTCTCTCTACCTCTTTTTATCTTCTATTATTTCTTCTTTATTTTCTTATTCTCCTTTTGTTCTTTCTTTTTCTTCTTATCCATCTGCTTTCTTCGTTTCTTCTTTTTCTTCTTCATTTTGATATTCTTCTATGTTTTAATCTTCTTTTTCATTTTCATTTATTTCATCAAATTTTTCTTATCTTTGTTATTCATCCCCTTTTCTTTCTTTTTCTGATTGGATACAAAAAATCACGATAACCAATGGTGATGAGTTGTGGATATGACGTCATACGGTGAGAAGAGTCTGATTGGCTGAGTAATTTGAGCCCCGTGGAGCAGCAACCAGGGTCAAAACAGAGCCTGGGATTTCATCCAAAATCATTTGGACGTCGTAACTTGGAATCAACTTTCCCAATTAGCCCGGAATTATAATAAACTAATTAAACATGGATTTCAATTGCCGTAGACTTGTAGGTCGGTGACCTTTAGGGGACACTATAGTATTTTTGCAACTTTCTGAATTAAAAGTCTGTTTCTCCGCTCCCTTGTCCTTCACTTTCCTCACATGTACTTGCATTTATACAAACGAATGTATATGTGTATGTAATGACACGCGTATACGCACGCACACAAACACACACACACACACGGACGTTCTTGTTCCTCTTTCCTTTCCTCCTCTGTCTTATCTTTCCTTGATCGGTCCCGTTCAATTCCCTTGTCTTCCCTTCCCTTTCCTTCCCTTGTCTTCCCTTCCCTTCCTGTCCTAGACCTTTTTTTGTTAATTAGCACCCACCTTCTTCCCCTCGTCTCCATCTCCGTTTTCTTTCCTCTTCCCTTTTTTTTCTCTCCATTCCGCTCTGCCTTCCCATTCTCCCTTCCCTCCTTTCTCTTGCCTCCCCTCAAATCCCTTCTTCCCTCCTCCCCTCCCTCATCCCTCCCCTCCCTCATCCCTCCCTCATCCCTCCCCTGCTCCCCTCCGCGCAGCCTTCCCAATGACCTTATCACTCTTCATTCCTTACACATGGACGCTTGTTTAAGCAAGCTTTCTGTCTATCTCCCTACCTCTCTCTCTTAAGCTCTCTCTCTTTCTTAATCGCCTTCTCTCTCCATACCTCTCTCTCTCTTTCTCTCCTCTCTCTCCTTCTGTCTCTCTCTTTCTTAAGCAAGGTCTCCACTTTCTTCCCTTTCTCTCTACCTCCCTCCATCTCTATCTCTCTCTCTTTCTCAATATATCTCTATCTCTCACTCTCTCTTTCTCTTAAGCTCTCTTAAGCCCGCTCTCTGTCTCTTAAGCTCTCTTAAGCCCGCTCTCTGTCTTTTAAGCTCTCTGTCTCTGTCTCTTTTTCTGTCTCTCTCTCCCTCACCCTCTCTCTCTCTCTCTCTATCTATCTATCTCTCCCTCCCCCACTCTCTCTCTATCTATCTATCTGTCTCTCTATGTCTCTCTCCCTCTCCTCTCTCTCCCTCTCTGTCTACCTATCTTTCCCTCACCTCGCTCACTCTCTTTCTCTCCCTCTCTATCTATCTATCTCTCCCTCCCCTCTCTCTCTCTTTCTCTCACTCTCCCTTTCTCTCTCTCTGTCTCTCTTTCTCTGTCTATCTGCCTCTCTCTCCCTCCCTCCTCTCTCTCTCTCTCTCTCTCTCTCTCTCTCTCTCTCTCTCTCTCTCTCTCTCTGTATATATATATATATATATATATATATACATTAATATATTTATATATATATATATATATATATATATATATCTTGTATCTCTTCCCCCCTCGACGGGCCTATCTCTTCCTCCACTCCAGCTTCCCTAATCCCCTCAACAATCTCTTTTTCTCCCCTGTAGCTTCCTCACTTCCTCCCGCACCTCTTCCTCCTCTTCCTCGTTCTCCCCCACATGATCCTCCACCTCCTTCACCACCATCTCCTCCTTCTCATCCTTCTCCTTTTCCTCCACACCATCCCTCCACCTTCTCCCCTTTCTCTACCTCATAGTCTTCCTCCTCTTCGTTCTTCACATACTCCTCCTCCTCCTCCACTACCACCTCCTCATTTCCATCCTCCCTCTCCTCATCTTCCTCCTCCTCCTCCTCCTCCTCTTCTTACCATCTTCTCCACTCCTTTCTTCTTTTTTAATCACTTTCTCCTCCGAATAATAATTGCGATATATAAGCGAATAAAAGTCTCGTTGGGGAATCTGGTGCACGTCACGCAGTTGTAGTCGGCATTGCTTCCTAGCCTGTAGTTCGTAGTCTGTTCCCATCCCTTTTGTTGGCAGGTTGGTAGGAGACTGGACTCCTAATCATGAGGTCAAGTTCGAGGATCCTTGACCGCTGCTCTTGATTATATGAACGACATCACTACAAGTTGTGATTTTTTCCACAATATATATATATATATATATATATATATATATATATATATATATATATATATATATATATCACGTGTTTTTATTTTATTTTTTATTTATATATTTTTGTTTTTTCTTTATTTTCTTTTATTTTTTTCTTTAAGAAGAAAACTTTTTACCCATACAGTAAAATGACCAATGGAAAGGTCTGTACTGCCGATTACCTTCACCACACGAGGTAAAGGTCCGTTTTGCCCAGTGCGATTGCCAATGGCGGCGGGGTGGCTGACGCGCATCCTCCCTCCCTCCTGGCATCATCATATCTGAGTAAACGCGTCGGTTGTAGGTTCGGTTAAAAATGATCAGCCTCGTACTCTGTAGCTGGAAGTGAAACAGCCCCATCATCCAAAAACAAAGAATTAGTGCTCAAGATAATCGTCTGACGATCATCATTGAGCCATGAACGATCATCGTTGAGCGATAATCGCACCGACCATAACGTACCTTTAGCTGTGGACAGAAATCGATGCGTTACGGTTACCGAGGGAATCCTGGATGAAAATGATGTTGGCGATTATTTTGTTCTTGCGAGGGCCTCATTTCCACTCAAGTTTATTCGAGTTCTCTGATTCGGGAAAGGTGACAGCCTCAACATGTTTAGAGGCTTAAATAATGATGGCGTCGCGATTTACGATACGTGTCTGTAATTGTGCCATTGATGTTCCCATAACAGAGCTTGTATATTCACATGCCCCACACACACGCACGCACACACACACACACACACACACACACACACACACACACACACACACACACACACACACCTCTCATGGCGCTGTGGTTAGAACTCTGGCCTGCCACTACGGAGGTCCGGGTTCGACTCTCGCCCGGGGCTGAAATAATATCAGTATCGCAGCGCTGAGGGGTGTTACTCCAACTCTCGTGGGCGGGGAGTTGGGGGTGTGTGTGTGTGCAAGGTCATAGCATTACCCATAGATCGGACCTACGAGCTCTGAGCTCTCTTCCAGGAGGGAAATAGCTGTCGATCACGAGTCCAACACGTGATCCAAAGACCAAGTGAATACACAAGGACACCATTCCCCCCCCCCCCGGACACACACCAACCTAGCTTTAGTTTCAATCCTTAGCAAGATATCTAGTATTAAAATGGCTATGATAAAGCGCCATTGTTAAATATTGTTTGTTTTTTCTCCCTAGGGTCTGGTGTACCATTACCTGGGGATGGAACGCCTCGCTGAGAAAACCCTCTTGGATGCCATCAAGATGGATGCGCTGGACTACGAGTCTTGGTAAGTACCTCGTCCTTCTTCTTGACCCCGTGACTTTTCCTTGAGTGAGGTCATCTGGCTCGGGATGTAAGCTGTCCATGTTCCTGTTTCATTCCCTTCCTTATGCCAAAGGAGTATACTGTATATGTCCTATCATTTCTACTATCTAGTACTTTCCTGAAGTACAAGTAGTTATTCGTGGTATACATCCGCGTGGTAGCCCAGTGGATACCTTGTCAAATTCACGAGCAGATGGTCGTGAGTTCGATTCCCGGTACCCGCTGCGTGCTTTGTCGTTGGTTCCCGACAGCCCTGGCCAAGTGGGGAGGTGACCCAACCATCGGTTAAAAAAAAAAAAAAAAAAAAAAAAACTTCGTAGGAGCGGGATGGTAATAATGTACAGCTGGTCATAGGATATATTGAACTTTCAAGTCTTCTTTATCCAGATATGCGGATGTAAAGTTTGGTAGAGTTCAAGAAAGCGTAACTTACCACAAATGTAAAAAAAAAAAAAAACTACCATTGAGTTTAGAATAATGAATAACAACAGTTATCGCCTCGATTTTCCACTGCCTGAAAACGCGGAACGCCACAGCTGCGAACGAAAAGGATTATGGATTGATTATTTGTTAGGATTTATATCATCTGTTTGTACACTTTGTACATTTGTGTAAATGTGGCGGCACACTAGGCATTTCTGGCTAGCATGCTGCTCACTTTTGCTACGCGTTTTTTTATATCCAAGTGTCAAATTACTTTCGCGTCATATAGTGAGAAGCTGAATGACGAACTAAGAGAAGTTAAACCTATACGAGTGTTAGGCACATTGTAGAAACGTTCTTATGCAAATCAAGACTATTGTAACCGAAGCCGTGTTTTACTCAAAGGAAGTAGCAAAAGCAAATAGCATGTTAGCCAAATTGCCGACACCTTAAGTTTTAGAAATTTGAACACAATATTTTGAATGCAAGAGTCCCCCTGTCATCAACGAATTGTGTGGAGAATTTGTCCGTTTTCATATGGAATGTATGTTTCGATATTTCCACATTGTTCTAAAAAATTAATAATCGGGTACTTATTGGAGTCCTAGTGGAAACATTCAAGGTTTAAAAGAAATTAATAATATCAGAACTGAAAATAGAAATTTAATATTTACTATCCAGACGAAAAACAATGGCCTGCGAGTGTCATTGTCATATTCGATATCAGTCAAACAATCCGTTGCCCCAGGTCTCTCGCGGCCCGCAGGAAACTGATAACAATATACTGTAACACAGGAGCGCATAATGGTCCTTTAAAGGAACAAAATATACTTTTTAGATTTCATTATATGTAATTTATGCATGAATACTTTGTTTTCTTTCAGTACTATGTACAAGAAAACGTCTTGTTACATGGTAATGCAAGGAAATTCATTTTTCATGCATAACGTACGTATAATGTTTGTGTTTTTTTAATTTTAATTTATGCATGAATACTTTGTTTTCTTTCATTACTATGTACAAGAAAACGTCTTGTTACATGGTGACGAAAGAAAATTCAGTTTTCATGCATAACTTACGTATAATGAAATTTCAAAAGTAAAATGTTTGTGTTCTTTTAAAGGAGCACTATGTGCTCGTGGGTTAACGACTCTTTCAGATGTGTGATAATTAGGTTTCACCTAACTTCTTAGTTGTTGTTTTTTCTAGTTTTCGGATGAACTTGTTATGTTCCAAAGAGAAGTGAAACACAAAGCTGTCGAGATGCCTATTGACGAAAGAAACATTATTGAACGATACAACGCCGAGTTTTTGCTTGTCGCTAACAAACAGGTTAGAATAAGTGATAAGCATTAAGGAGGCTGTAAGTACAAATTAACTGAAGGAAAACGCGTTATCACACTGGGCTATTTTTCCTCCGACTGTTGCAGCAGATTTGCAGTCCGCAGCTTTGGGGAAGGAATCTGATATTCTGGAGGAAAATAATTTTCCTTCAGCATATTAAATGTCATTCTGTGTGTTTTTGTTAAGAAAACAAAGTAGTTTGCAATAGTGATTTTATGGCGGTTTTTTTTTTTTTTTTTTTTTTTTTTTTTTTTTTTTTTTTTTTTTTTTTTTTTTTTTTTTTTTGATGTGGGTAGTACCGTCGATTAATCGGAGGTTGGATGAAAAATAGCCCAACGTGATAACCCCTGTAGAATAGGATACTTGGAAAAAAAGAAAACGGATAAACGCGTCCTCAAAGATATCTTGTTAACATTTCCGGCAGCCACACGGCAGATTAAGGTGGCTGGGGGGGAGGGGGGATGGTGTTGTTTGTTTGTTTGCTTGCTTGCTTGCTTCCGGTGTTGGCGACATCCATCCAAAGGATTACCCGTGACTAGGGACCTCTTCCTAGCTCGAAGATCAACACCATTAAAATGCCAACGTCTTCCATCTCTCCCCTTTTCCTCCTCACCTCCTCTTCCGCCTCCTCTTCTTCCTCCTCCTCCTTCTCCTCCTCCTCCTTCTCTTCCTCCTCTTCCTTCCCCTCTTCATCCTGATCCTCCTCCTCCTCCTCCTCCTGATCCTCCCATCCTCCTCTTCCTCCACCATCTCTTCTTCCTCTTCCTCCTCCTCCTTCTCTTCCTCCTCCTCCTTATCCTAATCCCCCTCCTCCTCCTCCTCCTCCTTCTCTTCCTCCACCATCTCTTCCTCCTCCTCCTTATCCTGATCCTCCTCTCCCTCCTCCCCTTCCTCCTCCTCTTCCTCCTCCTCTTCCTTCCCCTCCTTATCCTGATCCTCCCACTCCTCTCCCCCTCCTCTTCCTCCTCATCTTCCTCTTCCCCCTCCTCCTCCTCTTCTTCTTCCTCTTCCCTCTTGCTTCCTTTCCTTCCTTGTCTACCTCCTCCTGCGCTTCTTAAGCCCTTTCTTTCTTTACCTCCTCTTCCTCTCCACCTCCTTTTTCCTATCCTCGTTTACCTCATACTCCTCCCTGTACTCCTCACATCCTTTTCCTGTGCTTTACTCACTCTCCTTTCTAGATCCTCCTGTCTCCTCCTGTCTCCTCCTCTTCCTTATTCCTTCTTTCCCTTATTCCTCATTTTTTCATCCTCCACCTCTTATCCTTCGTCGTCATTATCCCACACCTCTTCTTCCTCCTCTGCTTCCTTCTCTTACCTCCCCTTCTCCTCTCCCTCTTCTTCTTCCTCCTCCTCCTCTTCCTCCTCCACCTCCTTCTTCTCCTCCGGCAACATATTTAAGATAATGAAGAAGGCCCGGGCAGACTCCAGCTCATAGATTAGACTCGGGCGGATGGGCGGTTTGTGCCAAAGTCTTGGGCCAGACAGGCTTAGCAAGTCTGGCACTCTCAAGGAGGTGCTGTAGTCTAGCCCTTGCTGGAATGCGATGCCTCTGAGTATTTTCTGTCTAACCTCGCAGCACTCTTACATATTTTGTTAAAACAGATGACCTTCTTGTGCTGTCGAAGGGTGGCATTGTCCAGCTTTAGCGGGTGTTTGTAGCTATGTCACACTGACGATAGCGGCCCATCAGCTGATTAAATCGTCCGGCACTTACCAAGGAAATTTTTTAGTGTGCGCCACGGTATTGAAGGGCCTTATGGGAACGCGCAGAATCTCGATCTCAGTAAGCTAGATGAATGATGGCAGATATTACTTGGAAAGAGCTCGTGTTGCCATGGAGATGTGTGAAATGTTTCACCTGTCAGATTGTGTATAGGGATTGTAACCGCACGCATGAATGAATGAATGCGCTTGCAGGCTCTAGAGTTAACACATACACACACACACAAACACACACACTCACTCACACACATACACACACGCGCTTCTTACACACACACACAGACACGTTCTGTGTGTGTGTGTGTGTGTGTGTGTGTGTGTGTGTGTGTGTGTGTGTGTGTGTGTGTGTGATTCACCATGGTCTTGGATCACATGTTGGACTCGTGATCGAAAGTTATTAACCTCCCAGATGACAGCTCAGAACTCGTATTACCGATCTATGGGTAATACTGTGACCTTACACGCACACACACACCCAACTCCCCGCCCACGTGAATCGGAGTAACAACCCGCAGCGCAGTGATACTGAAATTATTTCAGTCCTGGGCGGGATTTGAATACGGACCGCCGTGGTGGCAGGCGAAAACTCTAACCACTGCGCCACGAGGGGTGTGTGTGTGTGTGTGTGTGTGTGTGTGTGTGTGTGTGTGTGTGTGTGTGTGTTAACTTCTTTAGAGCCTGCAAGCGCATTCATTCATGCATGCTCTGAACGAGCAAGTGGTCTGTAACGCAGGAGTGACGGACAAGTCGTTCCAGGAAATCTGCACCCAGGAGGAAGCAGACACACGTATCATGCCGCATGTCATGGATGCTGCCAACAAAGGCCACTAACTCATCCTCTTCAGAACAGCGGACATTGATGGTGTTGTACTTGCTGTGGCATGTTTCCACCAGTTTAAGACCTCTGAGCTGTGGATATCATTTGGGACTGGAACGTCTCAAAGGTACATAGCCATTCATGAGATCATTGCTGCTCTGCCATCATCCAAGGCCCAGGCGCTGCCATTCTTCCATGCTTTCACAGGCTGTGCAAGGGAGACATGGCATGTTTTCCCTGAGGTCACAGAAGCTTTCTTGTCACTGACAAATCCACAATGTCAGTTGACAGAGAGCTCACTGGCCTTCATTGAGAGGATCGTGGTGCTGTGGTACGACCACACCGTTGAGCTCTCCAACATCAACGGAACAAGGCAGCAGGTGTTCTCCGAGAAATCAAAGTCTCCGGGAAGCATTCCTCCTACAGAAGCTGCTTTAAAGCAACATACTCTGAGAGGAGCATTCCAAGGAGGACATGTGTGGGGTCAATCCCTGGAGAAAAACCCAGCCTTGCCCAGTCCATCGCTCTTTGGATGGGAATAGGATGCAGCATGTTCCAGGTGGACACCTTCAACAAGCACATGATATGTGCTATGAACTGATATGTTGCAAATGCAAGAAATCTTACAGAGGTCTGTGTAAATGCAGCAAATCACAGATCAAATGCACTGCGCTGTGCAACTGCGAAAGGGACTGTTTCCAAACTTAGGCACCATAAACTGAAGCTTTTTGTGACTCAGATGTACCACCTGATAAATCAACAGTATTCATTCAGGTTTTGTGGTGAGTGGTTATGAAATTAAAATTTATGTAAAAAACTACAAAACAACTTTTTTTTGTCGTTTGTAAAGATGATCGCTGTCATTCTGTTTACTTGTTGGAATGAATGTTCGGTATTAACTGCTGTGTTTATTGTGTATATTCAGATAAATACTTCTTCGAGGATACTTGTATATCAAATATTTGATCCATTGTGGTGGAAATTTTCAGCTTTTACATTGACAAAATGCACAAAAAAGGCCCAGGTCTTTTCACAATTGTATTCAGAGGTTGCAATAAAAAAAAAAAATGTTTGCAGTTTTGGTTACTAGGGGGCTCTGATTTCATTATTTATTATCAAGAGATAGTTCTTATTAATTATTTTGGGAACCTGTCAAGTTTCATATTCCTAACTTAAAAATAATTTTTTTAAGACCATTTAATTTTTCTGTGACGTCCGCCATAAGATTTTAGTTCCTGCTGTGGCCACCAGGGGACTCTGACAGCTTGTCTCTATATCCCAAGATGTTCAGATAGGGTTACTCTATACGTGTGCCAAATTTCATGTTTTTAATCCAAAAATGCACGATCTTCAAAAGAAAATTGTCGATTATGTAGCAGCTCACGGTGTGTCCCCGCCCTGATACGCTTTGGTGAAAAATTGTCTTGTGTGACCTCACATGTTCCTGTCTTGTCTATTACTTTTCTGTATATACGTTCCTACCCATTGTCATTCTGTATTCCTTGAAAATGTCTGAATAGACGAAAACGTTCGGATCATAGTGTCTTATTTCCCGAGTGGTTTTCTGCGAAATCTTATTGACGCGTTTAGTGAATTGTGTTACATATATATATATATATATATATATATATATATATACATATATATATATAATATATATGTATATAAATATATATACATATATGTATATATATATACGTATATATATATATATATGTATATATATATATATATGTATATATATATGTATGTATATATATATATATATGTATGTATATATATATATGTATATATGTATATATATATATGTATATATATGTACGTACATATATGTATATATGTATATATATGTACATATATATATATATATATATATATATATATATATGTATGTATGTATATATATATGTATACATATATATATGTATGTATATATATATATATATATGTATATATATATATATAATATATATATATATATATATATATATATATATATATATATGTATGTGTATAAAAAAAATAGATATATATATATGTATATAAATATATATATATGTATATATATATATATATATAATATATATATATATATATATATAAATGCTTTGATATATACATACTTGAAAGATAAAAGTGACATGACAAATCGAGGTTGAACTTCATCATTCGTGCATTAGATTTGGCGGAAAATTGGTCGTTTCCCCATTCTATTCTGTTATAGCATATTCCACGGTTCTGCTGCTCTCGTAGCCTTCTTAAGACATCAAGATTACGGCATTACCTTTTAATATTACGCATTCAGTTCCGCCATAATAAAGTCAATTAGCGGCAGGTCGTGGAGACGAGAATTGAAGTAAGGGGGAGGGGAGGGGTGACGGGGTCTCCTACTGTCCCATTAGCCAATAATGACCCAAACCTTTCAACACCGGACCAAACTCTGCCAACACCGGACCAAGTGTGACAACACCGGACCAAGTCTGACAACAACCTGCCAACGGGCTGCCCCCTCATCTCTCCTTCCTGACCTAATTGCCCTGGAAATGAGGGCCTTCCCGCTGCCACGGCGCCGCGCCGCCCTTTCGGGGACCCGAGCGGGGTTCGGCCCCATTAGGGCCCCTCATTCCCCCCTACCCTCCACCTCCACCCCCGGCTCGCGCATGTGTAGTAGTTGTAGGAAGAGACCGCGAGGGATGATGGTGGACCAGAGGGGGAGGTCAGGGGATGGGGGAAGGGGTGGGAGAAGCGAAGGAAGAGGAAGGAGTAAGCTGAAGGGGGTGAAGTAGGAAACGGAAGAGGAGAAGGATGCGAAGGGAGAGAGGAAAATATAAGGGGTGAAATAGGCGGAGAGATATAGGAAGGATGAGGCAGAGATCAAAGGGCCGATGAGGATGATGGAATTGGCTAAGAGAAAGTAAACCCATTCACGACTATTGAAGACTTAACGCTTTTATTCGCCTCCAGGTGATTTTATTCAGCCGAGGGAGATCCTGCAAGGGGGCTAGACAGAGAACAAGGGATGGAAGAGAATATAGAGGAGGAGGAGGCAAAGTAGAAAGGAGATAATGGGAAGGGAAACGAAGGAGGTTGTAATGGTTACCCTTTTGATTACTCTTTTGACACACTTCGATTTTTTCAGGTTAATGTAAGACTATTTTAAGCAGATCAAGAAGAGGACTTCGTCCTAATTGCTTGGAGACACCTTCCAGAATATAAGTTTGTCCCTCAGCTGGACCAAATCACCTGTCTTTAGCCAGAAGAAAATGCATAATGTGCGGAGCCACGTTGAGGGATATGAAAACAAGTGTTGGCGAAAAAGAGCGAGAGTAGACGGGAAGAGGATACGAGGAGTTTAGGAAGGGAGTGGGAATGGGAAAAGAGGAGAAGAAAAGAGAAGAAGAGGAAGAGGAGAAGGAGGCGAGAAGATGGAGTGGGGAGGAATCATTCCGACTGGGCCACAAAAGGTCACTGACTGGAGTGAGTGATGTAGGTTCATCTCGGAAATATGCAGCGGAAATGAGAGATGCGCGAAGGAGAAAGAGAAACAGAGAAAGGGAGAGGGAGGGAGGGAGGGAGGGAGGGAGGTTCTCAGCCACCCACCCCCCTTTACCGTCGGTGTGTTCATCATGGTTGGCGACAGGCAGGCGAGGCCCCCCTGCAGGGGCCTCGTCAGTCCAGTGGGGGCACAGTTTTGTTTGTTTGATTTTGGTTGGACGATGTTATTTGGCTGACCGAAAGGTATCTGTCTTGTTCAGCTCGTTCACTGATTTAAAAAAAAATCGGAGACTGCAAGGGTTGAACACGGTAGTGAGCGCTGAAATAATTGGTCGTTTTAAGGGAAGATTTGGTAAATTTATGGATAGGTATAAAAGGTGGTAAAGGACATGGAACTGCCTAGTGTAGGTTTTATGGTTTCTTGGAGTCTCCTCCGTTCATATGTTCTTAATGTAGGACTTACCAACCCAACCCGTTAATCTAAAGGGGTGACCTTGGAGATTTTAAAACACTTCTATATAAAGAAATGTGACTGAAAATCAGAATTGAATAGCGAATTTCAAAACCTTTCAACTCGAGATGCTTTACATCTTGTGGTCTAACACAACAAAATAGCAAGATGCAGTTTTATTTGTTTATGCATACATTGTTTTTGCTGTTTTTACTTTTTTCTTAATGGCATTTATGTACCTTTTTATATTTTATTTTGTCTTTGTGTAGTTCTTCATTTCATTATTTGGTTTATTTCTTGAATTTTGATATATCACTCTTTATTTATAAAATAATTTTACACATTTGTGTACGTAATATTTGCATTTTGACTATTCTTTTGATTTATATACTGTATACTTTTCAAGTACCTCTATGTATATGGGTATTAGTCAATATCGGGTTTTGGCTCTTTTGTATTCTCACTGGACTGAAATTTAGTTCACATATTGATTTGTGTACGAAATATTTTCATTTTGACCCCATTCTCTTGGTTTATATATATTTCTATTTCCCTATATGTATATTCACTTTGAAAGCGGGAAAGAGTGAAATTGACATGTCCTCTGATGAGAATATTCCTTTCCTATACCTAGTCACCTCGCCTTGCGAATATCGGTTTATTAAAGAAAAATATATATTTTTATACAATCATTAATTTATTTATTCATTTAATCTAAAGGGTTGGAACATTGATATTCAGTGATTGAATGCATTCAGCTCAAAAACTAAAATTTTCTAGTTAAGGTGTCTGACCTAGTTTAGCTAAAACAAAATATTTTGATAAAGATAATGGGGAATTAATCGAAACGGACTTAATCTCCGTCGCTCCCAAAGGGTTGACACACACACACGGGCGCTTGCACACACACACACACACACACAATCCACGACTAGTTCCTCCTATGTATACCTTACTGCATCCACTGAATGGAATATTATATATGATGCTGTCGTTTGTTTTGTTATTTCTTACTTTTCCATTATTATGTCCCTTATCTTCCTGACGTACTAGCTATCTTTATATCTGCTCACTGTAGACATCTAACCAGGGTTATAGATGCCTTCTTTCCCGGGAACTGTCATATATTTCTTATTGTTTTAATCGTTTTCCTCACTTTGATTTATTATCCGAAAGGCTTTCTTTTTTAAGTTTATTAAGTAGACCCAGTGGAGATAGAGTTTGCTGAAGGTGTTGATAATATAAGTGAATTCCTCTCCCAATAAAGTGTGCCCGTCTGTAATGAACAGACTGTGGAGGTTACTCCAGTTGAATAAAATGGCCTGACGATAGTCTGTGTGGTAATTGAGGTACGTTTATTACCTTCAGCAGGGAGAGGTTCTCTCCTTAAATTAATAAAATCGTCTAGCGACACCCAGGAAAACTATTCAAGAATCGATCACCGTTATCTGTGCATGGAACACCGTTATTCTCATCGACATCTTTCCTGGCGAAGCGATGAAAGTAAGAGATGGGAGCCGAAAGACTTATGTTACCACGTGGCCACAACACAGCCTGCATCCTGAGCTGATGTCCAAGGGATAAGTACAGTTGGCTTCATTCCTAAGTACTACAGTGACGGCCTATTGTTGCTAGTTGTCGCAAACGTGTTGGTTTATGTCGTATAGATACGTAAATATACGATGTAGATCAGTGCCTTGGCTACACCAGGACAGAAAACAGAAAGCATCAACCATTGTAGTACGTAGGAGTGGAGGGAATTGTGTATGGCTCGCGGTACCAAGGTAAGTCGCATGTACCAGCCCTGTAGATCCTCTCCAGGACTCGGTGGTGAGGCTCGCTTTAGGCCACGAGTGGCTCATTAACGCACAGTGGGTACTTTTCAAGGGTCACTACCCATTAAGACTGTCTTGCTCTGTGGAGGCTCATCAACTCACACCGGTAGGCTCTGTTACGTTATTGTACTAAGCAGGGGACACTTCTCAAGGCTTCTTACAGTATGGAGACCCATCATAGTCTCAGTGGTAAGCTCACTGAGACAGCACAGTGGGCCTTGTCTAAGGCTCATAAGTAGACGTACTAAGACTCCTTACTAAGACCCCGAAGATAATCACAGAATACGAATACTCCAAGTCGGGCCACTTACTGGAAACTAGTGGGACTTCGTGGATGTCCATCGATTTTATTCACTGTTGAAGCGGTCTCCAAGAGACTGAAGAACAGCAGTACATAAGTATGGGATACACGAGAAAACAGATTGAGAGCCTCTGGTAGTTGGTTTTCAGTCTTACAACAAAGACATTTGTAAAGGCTCGGTGCAAGGTTCAAGGTTCTGCTCCTTTGCTATGGACACACCCTGATAGGGCATTTGGGTGTGGTGCGATGATGGACTGGAATGGGCTTTGTGGTGTCTGTCGCGTTGGTAAGAGCCCCCCGTATTTTTTTTTTTTTTTTTTTTTTTTTGCGGGGCTATTACTCGCTCGGACTTTAACCTTGCCGGTGGTTCGGAACAGTTCATACATGAACGCAGGAGTCGATATCCACGGTTTGCCACTGCAGTAATGATACCCGGAGGAAGCTGATGTATCACACAGTCGTGTCCAAGTCACCTCAATAGGTCCGAAGTGAGCGTCGGACGGAGGGCATTACTCAGAGCGACTGTTCTTCCTAACCTCTGCGCCGCGGCCAGGATTCAAACAAACGTCCGAGATACCCACGCGGTTACCAGACGCGCGCACTACCACCGAGCCACAGCGGAATCGTTTGCTAAAACCCGGAGCCCTACTGGGACCGTCACCCCTCCGGCCCCGGAATCCATAGAACCCCCCCCCCCCCATGTCATAAAGTCCTATGACATGGCCCGGGTCCAGAATTCGGTCCCGGTCGGTGTACTCGAGAACGGGCGGAAGCGGGATTTGGGGACGGGAGAGAAATTGAGAGGAGAGACGAGAGAAAGGGGGGTAAAAGGTAGAAAGTATGAGGAGGGGAGTGCATAGCAGAGATGGGGTATAGGCTGGGTTTAGAGAAGGGAAGGAAGGAAGGAAGGAAAAGAAAAGATAATTGGGAAGGGTCGGTGAGGTTTGGGTTTCAGTGAGGAAAAGAGGTAACAAGAGAAGGGCGTTAGCATACTCAAGAGTTCAATCTCAGCTGAATAAAATCGACAGCGCTTGTCACATATGGGTCGTAAGGTGAAGGCAAAAGTTGGTGAGGGCCTGTTGAAAATATCGTGTAAAGTCAAATGAGAAAGGGGATGACTTGATAAGGCCTGCAGAGAACCAAAAAGGAAGAAGGTACTAATTCGAAGTCGGGTACCGATGTACATTAAAGGGCCTTGAGACTCCCTCTTTTAAAGGGTTCAAATTATAATAGGCAGGTGGAAAGGTATCTGAGAGAAAAAGAGTTCCACAGCCTCTCTCTCAGTGGAAAGAAGTAGAGGCAGCGGAGGAAAAGGGCCCGATTCATGGTGTTTGTGCGTGTGTGTGTGGGGGGGAGGGGATAATTACGTGCGTATGTATGTTTACATGTGTGAGTGTCCGCTCGTGGGAGTGTATGTGTGTGTGTGTGTGTGTGTGTGTATGTGTATGTGTGTGTGTGTGTGTATTTCTATGTGTGTTTGCATTCTTCAAGTACGCTCATCCCACTCTGCCCACTTTCCTATTGCCTCCTTTGATTCCCTGTACGCATCTACCATTCTCAACCCGCCTTTCCTCCTTCCTTTCCACCCTCCCTCCCTCCCTCCCTCCCTTCCTCCCTCCCTTCCTCCTCCCTCCCTTTTTTCTTCTCCTATATCCCACCACCTGTTTCACACCCAATGGAGCCCTCCTTTTCCCTCTTTCACCGTCACCACCACCAGTAGCAGCAGTAGGAACGGCTTCTCGTCAGTCGTTCTTCCTATCCTGCGCTGGGCCGCCTTCAGGAACACGACCACCGCCCCAACTCTCACCCTCCGCCGTCAGCCACCACTGCGCATGCTAAGGGCGAGAGCCTTCCTGGCGTTGTGGCATTGCGGGGGTCTAGCAAGGTCACCTCCCCCAACCCCCGACCCCCCACAAACACACACACAGAAGTAAGAACCCCCATCCCACCCGGCGCGGCTCGACGGGAGGACGAGGGGAGGTCGGCTTGGCCGCCGCCGGGAAGGACCTGCTATGGGCGCGTTCCGGCCGTTGGCTTCCTGCCATTTCCGACCCAAGACTTCCCTTCCCTTCTCTTCCCTCCTCTCCTTCTTCTTCCGTTCTGCCAGGCCCCGCCCATAAACCTTCTCCTCCTACCCCACTTCCCCTTGCCGTACTCCCTCCGCATTCCCTCCCTCGCTCACTCCCGAAATACCGGCCCGTCAGCCGCTGCCTCCTTCCCTTCCTCATCCTCCTCTTCTTCCTCTTCCTCCTGTTCCTCCTCTTCCGATCTCGCAGGAGAACCCCCCCTCTCAGACCTACTGACCTCGAAGTCAGCTGCCATCGGGAGAGAGGCAGGATCTCCTTTTCAACGGCTCCAGCCACCGCAGAGAGCGATAATTGCCAAGACAAAACACTTTTGATCCGGCCTGGGGAGGGAGGATGTGGAGGCCGAGATGTGAAACGGACCCCATTATGACCAGACAAAGTGACCGCGACAGGGGCCCTTGTACGCGACGCTATCGTGATAAGGTCGTCGTCGTCGTCGCGAAAAAGGGTCCACGACCTCGTCTACCGACTAATTGATCATCATCACAAATA
>NC_134777.1:67774459-67784459 GCF_046742065.1 Oratosquilla oratoria
ATATATATATATATATGGTATGTATGTATATTTCCTCTTATTTTTCTTCTTTGTCTTTGTCTTCCTCCTCTTTTTCTCGTTTTTTCTTCTTTCTCTTCCTCTTTTCCTTTTTGTTCTTCTGTTTATCTTCTTTCTTTCTTCTCCTCATTCTTATTTTTCTACCCTTCATATAATTTTACTTCTTCCTTATCCTTTTTTCTTATTCTTATTCTTCATATGCTACATCATCTTATTTTGTTTCTTCATCATCTTTTCCCTCTTCTTCATACCTTTTTTCGTCTTCTTCATCTTCCTTTCCACTTTTTTTCTTATTCTTTATCTTCTACATCACCTTATTTAGTTTCTTCATAACTTTTTCTGCATCTCCTTTCTCTCCTTTTTACTCTTCTACTTTCTCTTCTTCTGTGTGTGTTTTTTTTTTGTTGGATTCCTTTTTCGCCCTTCTTAGTGTTCTTCTTAGTCTTCGTGTATGTATATATATACATATATATATATATATATTATCCTTTTCTTTATTTCCTCTTCCTCTTCTCCGTTTTATTTTATTTTTTCTATTTTCTTGTTGTCCCTAATATTCTTTTACTACTCCTTCTTCCTCCTTTTCCTTTCAGATCATTTTTTTTTTTTTTTTTTTTTTTTTTTTTTTTTTTTTTTTTTTTTTTTTTTTTACCTTCCCTTCTTTTTTCTTATTCTTATTTATCTTGATGATGGTGTGTTTCTTCATCTCCTTTTTCATCTTTTCTCGTTTCCTCCTTTCCTCTTCCTTCTTCTTTTTCTTCTTCTTTATTTGCTTCTTGTTTTACGTCTTCTCTTATTTTTCCTCCTCTTCATCTCCTTCTTCTTTGTTCTCTACTTCCTCTTCTTTGTCTCTCTTCTTGTATGTCTTCTTATTTTGCTTATTCCTATTCGTCTTATTCTTCTTCATTTTCTTCTTCCTCCTCTTCTTCTACATCTTCTCTTTCTTCTTTTTCTTTTTATTTTTCTTTTCTTCATCTTCTTTTTCTTCTCCATCTTCTCCCTAATTTTTTCTTCTTTTTCTTCTCGTTTATTTCCTTTTCTTAGTCTTTAATCTTTGTTACTTATTTTAATTCTATAAAGAAATATATCTTGGAGGTAGAATTGAGCGTTGGTGGGGAAAGTAGATGAAAATTGAGGAGGAGAACAGAAAAGGAGGAATAAGATCAAGTAAAAGGAATAAAGGAGTAGAGAGGAAGGAGAATAGGGGGAAGAAGGAGTAGGATGTACCGGAGAAAAAAAGATAAAAAAAAAAGGTAAACGTGAAGGGAGTGGGGTAGGAGGGTAAGAGGGGAAGTAGGGGAAATAACAGTGGACGTGGAAAGGAGGTAGAGTAGGAGGAGGAAGAAGGTAAAGTAAATTGAATAAAAAGCAACACATCCCCACGGAGCAACGGAGAGACTCGAAGTATCAGAAAACCCATTGATGAAAAGAGGAGTGAGCGACATGGAGGTGAAGAAAAGAAGCTAAAAGGGAAGAAAAAATTACAGAAAGGGCAGTGGACGACAGGTGAATTCAAGGGGAGGGGGAAGAGGAAGAAGAGGAGAAGGGTTGGGAGGGTGCCTTCAAGGAGTGACATACGTCGTGTCCTTTGGTGGCGTCGGCATCCTTGAGCGTGCCAAAGGAGCTTTGGCACTGCCGGGCTGAGGGTGCCGCTGGCCCCCCCGCGCTGATGAGAGGCAGCCGAGTTGGTTTGGACACCCCGCGCGCTGAGATTGCTCAACGCGTTGACTCGAGGGATTGCCGGACAGTCGAGAGGCGAACGGGGGAAAGCGGTCCTTGAATTCTCCTCCTCCTCTTTCTCCTCCTCCTCCTCCTCCTCCTCTTCCTCTCCTCCTCTTCCTCTTCCTCTCCTCCTCCTCCTCATCATATTCCTTTTTCTCCTCGTCCTCCCCCCTCTCTTTCTCCTCCTCCTCCCCCTCCCCCTCCCCCTCCCCATCCCCTTCTTATCTTCATTCTCCTCCTCCTCCTCCTCCTCCTCCTCCTCCTCCTCTTCCTCCCGCAACTTTTGTGGAGGACCATGTTGGTGAGACCCTCGAGAACAGATATTGAAGGTGGTGATGGTGGATGCGTTGGAGGCGAAAACCACACACAGACCTACACACACAGACACACACAGACACACACACACACACACACACTCACACACACACACACACACACACACATATATATATATATATATATATATATGTATGTATGTATGTATATATATGAATATAATGAAAATAAGGTGTGAAATAAAAAACCGTGAATTGTGTAAAGGTGAGCGAAAAGAAGTGATCTAGGCCCAGCTGGGAGGGATACCTGTATCCTTGAATGAGGGCGGCAAGAAAACTCCAAGAAGTAAGATGGAGTGTGGCCTCTGACTTGAAGGTTTTGAAAGTTCTTCCATTAGCTCGTTTAGCCCGGAGGCGCGCCTTTTAAAACATTGATCTTTCCGCCCCACCCGGGTGACCGAGCAGCAGATGTATTGGAGTAGTTTGACGGGCACGCGTTAAGTGTCAACTCCTGTGCTACCGTGAGAATGATGCGGAAATTAATAGGATAGTTTGGCGCCAGACAGAATAAAATCATATGCGCCAACCGATGCGGAGGGGTTGACATACTTAACTGTGGTCGAAGACTTCACCTTTGGCCTGTGTAATAGGATAAACAAAAGAAGTGGCAATCACCGATAAACGGTAGAGATCGTTCTTGGATTATTGTGCTCACGAGGCGGGAATGAAGGCGAATCCGTCACTCGGGAAAGGTGTCAAGGAGGTTACGTCTATGTAATGAGTCTAAGGTCGAAGGTTGGTGGCGAGGGGCGAATGGGACGAGGATGTAGGGGCGCTTGCATATGGTCTGACTGTTGTAGGTGCTGATATGTCGTATGGTTAGGGGAGTTCTTTAGGTGTTGGTTTGGTGTAGAGTATTCCATGTGAGGGCTAGCATGTGGTGTGGTGTTGTGTAGTTGGGATAGGTGGTAGTCTACACCAGTGGTTCCCAACCCCAGGGTCGCGACCCAAACTAGGGTCGCGAGGGTGTTTTTGAGGGTCGCCAGAGGGTCTTTTTAAACTTTTTTTTCATTCAAGTTTCAAATGTATTTAAATTCATTGTGCTAGTAAATATAAACTGAACTATAAAAACGAAAGTTTATAAACATTATGCAAGTACGTAGAAATATAACATGAAATGGTTGAATTTATTATTACAATTAGGGTCGCGACTCCAGGCTAAGAGTGGATTTAGGGTCGCAGCCAAAAAAGGTTGGGAAACACTGGTCTACAGTATGGTGTGAGGTAATCCTGTAGGTGTTGACATATCCTATGGTAAGAAGTGGCTGCAGTAGATGGTGACAAGTGATCTGGTCCTGCTGGTGTTGGTATATGATGTGGTGTGTTGTGTTTGCTGCAAGTGTTATGTGTTATGGTGAAGTTAGATGCTTGTGTGTTGGATTGTGTGTGTATGGGGGATTAACGTAAGTGCTGACACATCGTAGGTTGTAGCATGAAGCATGATGATATAGAATGGTTACTGACGATGTAAGTTGTGGTAGGTCTTGGCCTAGAAAGGTCGAATGAAGGAATACCGTGCCGGTATGTGATATGGTATGGGATGATGAAAGGTTTGGCCATTTTGTGTGGTGGTGATTGTAGGTCATGGTGTGGTGTAAGATGGTTATTGTTGATGCTTGCATGTAGCGTGAGTGATTATCGGAGGTTCTGGCACGTGATGTAGGATGATTATTGTCTGTTCTGGCATGATTGGGTGACATAGATTCTAGCATATGGTATGGGATGGTTGTGGTAGGTTATGGTATGTAATGAAAGATGGTTGTGGGAGGTTCTGGTATGAGTTGAGAGATGGGTGTGGCAGGCTCTGGTATGTGGTATAAGATGATTGTGGGAGGTTCTGGGATGTGATGTGGGTAGCCTTCATTGCCGTGGCCCAGCACCGCCCCCAGCTGCCTCCTGTCCGCCCTCCTGCCTTCTTACTCAACCGGTCGATGTCAGCTGTGAGGAATCTGCTGCTGCTGCTGCTGCTGCTGCTGCTCGTGCTACCGCTGCATCTCTCCGACCCTACTTCGTTATGCAGCGCTTCACTCAAATAGTCAAGCTGAACACGTCTTGCGGTCACTGTGGGATGCATTGAAAGGAAGGCGCCGCTGGACAGCTGGCTCTTTGTAGACGGAACCTCGTGTGGCAGTTTTTATAGAAAGCCCCTCGGAAGCTGGCTTCCATTGATAGAACCAGCTGCAGCTGACCTCTGTGCTAACGGGTCTTAAGAAACCTGGAGTTTATCTGTGAGACTCTCTGTGTGCAATCTAAGGGGGCATTTACTCGGTCAAACTGTTTGTCAAAGCCGGTTTGCCAAACATCATTCCAAACCCTTGTTTGACAAACCGTTTGACCCTGTAAATGGCCCTTTACTCTCTTGTCGGAGGTCAAGGTCTGAAGAGAGAAAGTCCGCCCACTGTCAACCAAACAAACCATCCTAGTTGGCCTATGACGTCACACTGAAGCGTCGACCTGAGCCAATCGCTGTGCACAGTCAAAGGGTGTGGGGATATAAGGTCCAATGAGATTTCGACATTCACATGACGTCAGCACAAGTGAGCACCGGCAGACCTTCTCTCTGTAGTCCTTTAGTTACTATTGGTCGACAGGAAGGCTGCCAAGTCGAATCGTCTGTCGTTGGCCAGAATAAACACATTAAAGTGAGTCACCTCAGCGAAGGAGATGGTTAATGATGTTAAGGTTCTGCTCACGTAGCTAGGGTCTTGACGAAAGCCAGTAGTGTTCCTCGTGTAATTGCAGTTTGTGTACTCTGACCTGGCGAAGACTTGTTAGCGAACAACATTGATTAGCCGTTGAAATAAAAGTAAAAAATATTTACGAAATTTTGACAAAAGGAACACGTTTATTAGAAAAAGAAATCGGAAGTTTAGGGGGGTGGTGAATATAATTCATGTGAATTTGAGAACCAAATCACAAACATTATGGAGAAATAAGTAGAGGAAATTTCAGGCAAAACGGAAAGATGTCAGTGCCGACGTAGAGGATTGAGCTTTGCACTCCCCTCGTAATTACCTCGCTCCGGTTCGAGCCCCTTCTGGTCACCGATGACTGCCATTTGACCTGGCTATCCAAGCATAGAGGGCAAAGGTGGCTACTCAGGCCGCATGTAACCGTCTCTTCCAATAAAAAGTATTTTCTTAGGTGACATGACTTACAGTTGAGTCCTTGAAAACCATAGTTCTCCGAACGCTCTTAGGCCTGGATCCACTTAACTTGGCTTCACCTGCGGGTGATTGCCACTATAGGAGTGAAGTAGAGTTAACTGAGAGACATTTTTCAGATGAATATATTCGCCTGACGTTGACCATATCAAAGTCAGCAAAGGTCGTCATCATGTAAAGCGGGGACTACACGATCAATATTATTGCACAATATTTCTTACTGTACAATATTATTGACGGTGTAGGGATCGTATTGGACAATGAAACAATATATTGAAGACAGATGTACAGGCCAAACACATGTACCTCTTCAATATCATCTCTACACTGTCAGTAACATTGTACAATACGGAATATTGCGCAATAATATTGATCGTGTTGAGCCTGCTTAAGGCGCATCTCCAAGATGAATAAAATTGATTTACTTCAGGCAGATATGATTTTTTTTTATGGGGAGATAACATTAGTTGTTTGGTTGTAATTCTTACATGGGAGAGAAAAACCATCGCCATTGTGTTGTGCATAACTAGATACGGGATGGAAAAGTATGTAAATGGCAGTATGCAAGCCACTGCATTATACCGTGCATATTGTACAAGAAAAAAGATGATTAGCATGGAGGTTATTCTTCGCTAATAAAATCCCTAGGCTAAGGTAAGAAGGCTATGCCAAAAGACGCGTTGCTGCGGTCGAAGCCGACACCATTGTCCTGTGCGCTTGGACTGTTGGCAATCGGAGAAGAGTGCGGGATTCAAACCCACAACTAATCAAATGCGAGGCCAACACACTTCCTGTCACTCAACCAGCACATAAGATGAGTCAGGTGTATCACTGGTCATCAAGCTTGGGTCTGGGTCCACTGAAGGTCCACAGATGAACCTAAGTAGGACCCCAAACCGCAAACTATTTGTGTTGGAGTGATCTACAGCGTATGGAGGAACAGCAGTTCATAAAGTATGGGGTGCAGGAGAAGACAGGTTAAGAACTCCTGAACTAGACCGCAAAGGTAGCTTTGATCATCTGACAAGCTAATTCAGCGAGGTAGTGATACTGCTATAAAGCTGAGCGTGCGTTAGGCCTTGGTATGGAGTCACCACAGTCAAATGCATTGCAACTGCGTAAAATGTATGGAGCCCATTCAGGCCCTAAAGCTTCATTTCTGAAGTCGCCAGTTGACTTAAGAAAAAAAAAAAAACTCAAGGTGAAGTAACTTCAGGAAATTTGGTTATGTTTTGTTCGGGACGAGAAGGTGAGGAGCTTACGCCATGAGGCGCTGAGCGTACAGTAGACTTAAGCCGCCACCTTTGCTCCGCCAGTCGGGGCAAGTGGCAGTCACCGGTAACCGATACGGATCGAAGTTGGATTTTCATTGTTATGATGTGACATCGAAACCCCATCCCATTGCAGCGCCACACATGATCAAACTACTCTGTCATTCAGGACTCCGCTCCCCTCCCTGATGATGGAAAAGCAGAGTTGCCTTGATTGGTTACCATGATTCAGGGAACCAGTCACCGCAATTTTTAGCTCAGCGTCATCAGGAGGGGGCGAGGCAGGTCCTAAGTGACAAAGTAGTTTGATTCTTGTCTAGATGAATGGACTTTGTGGTGCCAGACCCATGTTATGGTCGGGCTGGTGTAGAATTTTTCTTTGATTCAAACAACTCTTTCGGTGAATAATCATGCTGTGTAACTGCTTTGTAGTACTGTTGCGATCAAAAGTTATGACATCCAGATACTCCGGTTATGCCATAGGAACTCAGGGCACAAATGAATGGGTTTTAATTTGAAGAAAAAAAAATACATATATTTTATTGTTTGACAACAACCGTTCAATAGGAAATAGGGGATGCCATATTCGTAATTACGATCTTCGAATGATTCGTGATTTCTTTTCTGAGCTGTACAGCTAGTAAATGGAGACAGATGAAACGGAGCTGGTTTGTCCATGCTGGTACACTGTACAGCTGGTCATGTAATACATGTAGATGGTAAAAGTGGCGCAACAAGTGTGTGTGCTCTTGGGACAGTTTCTACCCTGTTGATTTCCCTCCCCTGTCCCCAGCTGACAAGTGGGACACAAGACACTCTCACATAACGATCAATCTTCCAGACCATTCCAAGAGACCTTGCCTTGCAGAATGAGGTCAAATTGGAAAAAGTAGAGATGATTGTTGATATATAAATAAATAGATAAACATGTAAATAAGAAAAAACGTTGTCAGGTGAACTTACCTAGCAAGAAGCCATGTTAGAAAAGAAGAATCTGTGAATGGAGAAATATTGACTTATGAATAAGTACATAAATTTTGGGGGGAATAAGTAATTATGAGGCAGCCGTATCTTGCTGAACAAAGCCAGATTGAAAAATAGAAATAAGCAGACAAACAAATTATTAAATTATTAACCCATTCAACTCCGATGACAAGATGTCTTGTCATTTGGTCAAATAAAACAAAAAATCATAAAACAACAAAATGTTTGATCAAACACCAGAAAAATATGACGTCAGTCCTCGCTTCGCTCGCAGCGAAGCGAGGACTGACGTCATATTTTTCTGGTGTTTGATCAAACATTTTGTTGTTTTATTATGATTTTTTGTTTTATTTGACCAAATGACAAGACATCTTGTCATCGGAGTGGAATGGGTTAATGAATAGACACACAAGGAAAGTATAAATCTTGAGATATATGTAGTTCTGTTGACTTTTCACCTCCTCCAGTGTACACAAAAAGTGGATCCACTCATAGACCAAGTGATCTTCTTCTAGCAGGTTGCTGTTTCGATATATTCCACTGTTTAAGTACAACTAACTAGAGCGAAGAAGAAAAATTATCCACAGTGCTGCTGCTGGGCGGATGACGAGATGTATTAACTCTGTCGAGCCAGGTGTCTGCTTTGATGCTTTTGTTCTGGCCAACACCATACAACTTCATTCAGCTACGGGGGAACCTCTCACCTGCAAAGAATTAATCTCTGAGAGTGCGGTAACGCCAAGGTCATACTGCTGCCGACTTCAGCCTGACACAGGCTTTGGGATACATCATGGAAAGGCTTGTTTCTTGAACAGCTTTGGATTGCATGTAGTGCAGTCGAAAAAATGTCAGCAATCCAATCCTTGCTCATGATACTGCATATGTGTGTGCGTGTGTGTGTGTGCGTGTGTGTGTGTGTGCTTTCGACTAAGGAGACAGTTCGTAACAAAGGCCATGGGATGTATAAAGAACGAAAAAAGAACAGCGGTATATTCTGACGTGACGGGAGCCAGCAGCCATTGACTAAAATTGCTCGTCTTGACGACAGGGTCGATAAGTTTGCAGTCCACTTGCATGCATGTTGGACTTGCAGCTGACAAAGGATCGGTGTTAGGCTGACAGATGACCATATTGCGGCCGACAGATTGTCAGATTGGAACTGACAAAGCAAATAGCTGTCGACAGATCAAATATGCAATTTTCAAATGATCAGTGTAACTGATAGATTATCGTCTTTCACCTGACAGATTATATCAGATTGCAGCTGACAGATTAAAAAATTACAGCTAATGATATATCAGAATGTAGCTGACAGATTATCAGATGTCAGCTGACAGATTAAAAGATTACAGCTAATAGATTGTATCAGATTATAACTGACAGATTGTCAGATTCCAACTGGCGTATTATCGCATTGCAGCTGACAATGTAGCTGGCAGGTTAAGAGATTGCGGCTGACAAATTATTACATTGCAGTTGACAGATGATCAGGTTTCAGCTGACAGACCAGATTGTAACTGACGCATTGCATTATCGCATTGCAGATGACAGATTATCTAACAACTGACATGTATGATTGCAACTGACAAGTGTTCAAAGAGTACATGACAGTTATCAGGTGTAGTGCAGATTGCAGTTGACAAATAATTAATCAAACTGCACATGACAAATGATCAGAATGCAGCTGACAGATGATATGTTTGTAGCTGGCAGATTATTATTTTGGAGCTGACAGATTATAGGTTTAGACCTGACAGATTATCAGTTTGCAGCTGACAATATCTCATTGAGCTGACGAGCCCTCAGAATCAGGCTGACGAACCCGCCGATTGCAGTTTACCAACTCTTAGTGTCCAGTCGCTGACATATATTTAAAGCGACAGTTCATCGAAATAGGATCTGACCGGCATCCAGACGATCAGCCCGTAAGCGTCGCAGACACGAAGGTGAATTGGTCGTCAAAATACACCTGACAGAGTCTCGTAAAACAACTGACAATCAGAATGCAGAAGACTGCGCCTTCCAGATGAAGACAAGCTTCCAGAATGCAGCTACCTACAGTTGCAGTGGACACACCCATGGAATTCTGCTGACAAGATTTTCAAGTGGAGTTGACAGAACCACATGGAACAACTGATAGTCCCTGAGACGACATCCAGCAATCACATTGCAGCAGAGAAGCCTTCCAAACTCAGCTGACACCGCCCCAAAATGGAGCTGACAAACGCTGAAATGACAGCAGGCAGGCCTTATAAATGAGGTTGACAAGGAATCAAAATGCAGCTGGTGAAGCTTACATGTTTTGGCGCATTGGGTATGGGGCCCAACCCTGGAGGGGCCGTGGGGGCAAGTGAGCTGCAGTGGTGGTCCCTCCTTCCGCTCCTCCTCCTCCTCCTCCTCCTCCTCCTCCTCCTCCTCCTCCTCCTCCTCCTCCTCCTCCTCCTCCTCCTCCTCCTCCTCCTCCTCCACCTCCTGCACCCCCGCGTGCAGCAGCACGTCGCATCGA
>NC_134777.1:67786959-67789459 GCF_046742065.1 Oratosquilla oratoria
TTATTTTTATTACCATTATTTTTATTATTATTTTTATTATCATTATTATTATGATTATCATCATTATAATTTATTATTATATTTTATTAAAATTTATTATTATTATTTATCGTTATTATTCATTATTATAATTTATTATTACTATTATTATTGTTATTATTATTATTATCATTATCATTATTATTATTATTATTATTTCTTCTTCGACCAACACGTGTTTTTGGTGGTTGCCTGGGATCGCACTTTTTATTATTGTTGTTGTTATTATTATTATTATTATTATCATCATTATTATCATCATTATCATCATCATTATCATCATCATCATCATCATCATTATATTTCTTCGCTGTTTCAATATGGAAAAGGTGATCGTAGTGGAGCCACTCTTCTTTCTGTGGCGTGATGGCATGATCGTGCCAGCGTTCTTTGATATACGTGCTGTAATGCTGTTGGAGTTGTATGCAGTTTAAGTGTGAAAACCCCTATTCTTGGTCCCCTTTAACACGGTGACGTACTGGATTTTGTTAAGGCTAAAGACGTGCGATTTTATACAGATGGAAAGGGCTAATTCCTAAACCCCTTGATTAAGCCCAAAGTTCGTTGAATACGTTACTGTGTTGGAAGAGTCAGATGAAGGGATAAAGGGAGAGGAGGAAGAGATGGAGGGAGAGGGAGGGAAGGACGAGGAGGACTAGTTGGACCTGCCTCTTTTGCTTTGAACCTGCACGGCATTGATTAGCCCGCGCAGCCTGCACGGCCTGCGTGCCCCATCCCCCTTCCGGCACTACCATGGGCCAAGTGCAGGCTCTTGGCTCTGCATGTCTCTTGTCTCACCTTTTGGCCTGCTTGACAATCCTGCAGGACCTGCACACGTTCAATGCAAACCGATTACTATCGTTCTGGTCTCGCATTCACTTAGTTGTAGGTTCGAATCCCGCACTACCCTCCGATTCCCAGCGATGACTGTTGTTACCCTGCCTCAACAGTCCCAAATTCGCACAGGGTAAAGATGATGGCTTTGGTCGCAGCTATTCAGCGCCTCCTGGCGTGGGCCCCTCGCCATCACACATAATCGAACAGATGTAAAGTGGTTATCACACTGGGGTATTTTTCCTCCAACATCCGATTAATCGGCGGTACCGCCCACCTCCTGAACTTTTTTCACTGGCAAACTATTTTGTTTTCTCAACAATTTACATAGAATGTCATTTGATATGCTGGAGGGAAATTATTTTCCTCCAGAATATCAGATTCCTTCCCGAAAGCTGCGGGCTGCTCCAGTAGTCGGAGGAAAAATAGCCCAGTGTGATAGGGCTTTATTGCTCCTGGATTCCTTAGACCTATTTATTTGTGTGGAAAGATATACTTCCAAATATATTTCAAACAAGCTTTTTTCAGTATTTTCTTATAACCTCTTGTTTAATTTCCATCCCATGCCACCAAATCTTCTTTGTCAGTTTTTGTATACCTTTATACTATCTACATATTATCATATGTTCACTATAAACCCACTATCGGAGAAATAATATCGGAAGTACAGGAAAACTGTATATTTCGACTACTATCTGTAGTCCTCTTCAGCAGAAGAGGACTACAGATAGTAGTCGAAATATACAGTTTTCCTGTACTTCCGATATTATTTCTCCGATAGTGGGTTTATAGTGAACATTTACAAATGTGTTATAACATACCAATTTATAATATTATCATATATCCTCTCTCTCTTTGCTCTTCCAGTGGGCGAGGTGTTAGCCTTTTCAGTCTTTCCTTATATGACTTGCGATTAGACTTGAGATCCTCTTGGTCGTCGCCCTATGTATTCCCCAAAGTTTACTTACATCTTTCTTGGGTGTGGTGACTACACCACTGTTCCATATCACGGTAACGAATGAGAATGTCAGTTATCTTCAACATGTTCTCTTTCATGTAATGAAATTCTGCTCTTATATTTATCAATAATTTATTCCTCTTGGTGTTTTCTGTATATATATATATATATATATGTGTGTGTGTGTGTGTGTGTGTGTGTGTGTGTGTGTGTTTGTGTGTTTGTATGTGTTTCTCGTGTCTAAACAGATATGATAGCTCTATGTATGTATATATATATATATATATATATATATGTGTGTGTGTGTGTGTGTGTGTGTGTGTGTGTGTGTGTGTGTGCGCGCGAGTGTGAATATATATATATATATATATATATAAATGTATATGTGTATATCTAAATATATATGTATATGTATATATATGTGTATATATATATATATATATATATATATGTGTGTGTGTGTGTGTGTGTGTGTGTGTGTGTGTGTGTGTGCGCGTGTGTGATATATATATATATATATATATATATATATATAAATGTATATGTGTATATATATAATATATATACATATATATATGTATATATATATATGTATATATATATATATATATATATTATATACTTAACCACAGTTCACTTTAATTCTAAACCATCAACGTCGAGTAACTC
>NC_134777.1:67801959-67806959 GCF_046742065.1 Oratosquilla oratoria
ATATATATACATACATATATATATATATATATAAATATATACATGCTGTCTCTTTTTAAGGTGGGTGAAATCAAAGAGCTGAAGGCTCCCTGTTTTCCTGTGGTAAAAATGCTGACAGGGCATCGTGAGGAGTTGACAATCTCATAAATTAATTTAGATTTTATTCTAGTGATACTAGTTTTGAATATTAGCATATATTATTGGCATTATAAGGGTGTGTAGTTGTTTCTTGTAATTTAATTATTATGGCTAATCTAAATTACGGAGTATAGTGTGTATGAGTAAAAGTTGTTCTGAGGAATCATGGGTATTTCACGGTTTGGTCATGTGAAGGAAGAGGGTAGGGGCATGTGTGTATACATGTTCGTATGTATGTTGCGATGTAGTTTTCCATAGGTGTTTTTGCAATATGTGGGGTTATAGATAATGGTTACAATGTACATACGCCCATGGATCTTTTTCAATTGTATTCAAGTCTTCACGTATCTTGCACCAGTTGATCTACCTTCCTTTTTATTTTTTTCATGTACTTCCCGCATCGTTTTTTCTCTGCGTCCTCTTACATCCCTTCCAGTTTTCTCTGTTCTTTACCATTGTCTCCAGTGTCTTCTCTTTCTCTCTTGGTACTCTCTTGAACTGTCCTACCACCTTGTACTCGGTCGTCTCACCCTTTTCTCCCCATCCACCTTTAAGGAACCTTGTTTTTCTCTTTTCTTACATTCACAACCAAGTGTTTTTCATACCTCCAACTTCGAATTCTTTGCAGTTGTCCTAATGCCCAGATGATAGGTGGTTACGCGTTTATTGACTATGTATTTATATAGCTAGAATGCATATAAACGCTTGTACAAATATATTAAAATCAAGCAGAAAGAGGTATCGTTACAGAGAGCGCTTAACCGGGGGCGAAATTATGTATGTATGTATGTAAAGACAGACAAATATGGAGGTGAGGTGGCAAAATGAAACGCTAAGGCTAGAGTATGGAGCTTTATTAAGAACCAGACGTTTCGACCTCTTGGGCCTTCCTCAGTAGCAGCTATGTGATTCAAATAATCAAACCCGGCCGTCGCGAGCTTCGAAGGCAGATCCACTGGTAGAGGGCAGGATTCACGCTCAGTGACCTGTGTTTGAAGCTCGAGACGGCTAGGTTTGATTATTTGAGGTATATACATGTACGCACACATACACACACACACATATATGTGTGTGTGTTTAATGGCAAATATTATTTACAGAATTTTGGTGTGGCAATGGGTAATCCGACTTCTCAAATTCTAAGCCATCTTTATATGGAAGTTGTTATCCAATATTCTCCCTCAAAATGTTACTTGGTTTAGGTACATTGATGATTTTTTGTCTATTTGGCCTGTTAATGATGATCCATCTATATTCTTGGCACAGCTTAACACCCTAGTTCCTTCTATCAGTTTTAATATAGAAATAGAACAAAATAACTAATTACCTTTCCTTGACGTATTGATATACAGAAATGAAAGGTCTTTCAAATTTGATGTTTATAGGAAACCCACCAATGTGTTATCGTCAATGTACCTTCGAGCTTATCGTATTTGTATTCCGGAGTTTTTGGATGGTGAATTTTCAAGAATAAGTAACATAGCTTCAAAATTAAAGTATCCCAATTATCTCATCGAAAATTCTCAAAAAATGGCTAGGAAGTCTTATTTTAATGATAAAGCTAGAGACAAATTTAATTCTAAAAATTTTCTCGTTCTTCCTTACCATGATAATTTCATTAGATTTCCGAATATTCTTAAGAATATCAACATCCAAGTTATTTTTAGAAACTCCAACACAGTTAAAAGTCTTTTAATCAAAAAATCACCTGAAAATAAGGAAGGTTGTATATATAAAATTCCATGTAAAGATTGCAACAAATGCTATATTGGTCAGACTGGAAAGGAATTAAATGTTAGATTAAAACAACATAAGTATAGCGTTAGAAGTGGACAAACGTCCAACGCGTTATTTGTTCATCTTAGGGATTTCAGCCATTGTATTAATTGGGGGGAAGCTAAAGTAATTGTTAAGAGTAATTCATATTTGAATAGAAATATCATAAAGTCCAGTCTGATCAAGGATACATTTGTTAATAATTTAAATCGAAGTCTTAGATTGTATAAATTGAATGATTTTATTATCAAGAAAAATGTAACCCAAACTCTCGGGACTCTTGAGTCCATAGGTCACGGAGAGAGATCTAGCCTACCCTCTGGGTATATACTCGTATACATGTTTCTTTTCTGTACTTGTACCTTGAAAATGTCTGAATAGACGAAAGCACTCGGTCTCCCTTCTGTTATTTTCCTAGTGGTTTTTCTGCATATTAGAATCACGCGTTCAGGTGATTTCTTCTGCACATATGTGTACACACACACACACACACACACACACACACACACATATATATATATATATATATATATATATATATATATATATGTGTGTGTGTGTGTGTGTGTGTGTGTATATATATATATATATATATACACACACACATTTATCAACAACAATTCACTTTAATTCTAAGCCATCAACATCGAGAACATCGAGGAGGCATACATGCAGTAATTGAAACGGGGTACAACCAAGGACTCGAACATCTGCTAGCACGTGACAAGTGATAGTTACTTAACCGATTGCGCCATCAAGAGAGATATAAGTTAAGATCAACTTTCTTATATATTTGTATGCTTGATTTACACATACACGAAATTTTGCGTTCAACTCATCTCCACCATGATAGTACAATTGGTAAGTATACAATGGAGGAAAGTATTTGTACAACACTGAATGGGTCCCAGTGAACAGATTTACATTTATCATCCACAATTCACTTTAATTCTAAGCCATCAACATCGAGAGTCTCGAGGAGGCATTCATGCAGAAATTGAAACGTGGTACACCCAAGGACTCGAACCTCCGCTAGCACGTGGCAAGTGATAGTGACTTAACGGTCTTAACCGATTGCGCTATCAAGAGAGATATAAATTGAGCGCAACTTTTCCTATGTATTTGTATGCTCGAGTTACACATACACGAAATTTTGCGTTCAACCCATCTCCACTATGATAGTACAATTGGTAAGTATATGAGGGAAAATATTGGTACAACACCGAATAGGTCCCAGTGAACTGATTTACATCTATCAACCACAGTTGGCTTTAATTCTAAGCCATCAACATCGAGAACCTCGAGGAGACAGACATATATCCTGCCCACCGTGTCTGAATGTTATTCCCCTCATTTACACTTGTGATTTTTTTTTATTAAATTGGATAATTGCTGACGTTCTGGCGATCTGTGTAGTTGATCGTTCAAAATTGCTGAAGACTTTTTTCTCGTTGTTCATTGTGGAACAGAAATTTTCTATATTCATCTGGGCACCAGTATTTGCAAATTTAATGTCTGAAGTAGAGTTAAGAGACCTCGAAATCTGCAGATACTAGTACCTAGATGAATAATGGTAATTTCTGTTCCACATTGAATAATGAGAAAAAAGAAAGTATTCAGCAATTTTGAGCGATCAGCTACACAGGTCATCAGAACGTCAGTGGCTATCCAATTTAACACAAATTGTATTAGAGAGAAGAATACTCCAAGAACTTATGAGATTGTCACTCAAAAGGTCTTATTGTTCACGTAATCTTTGACATATATGAAAATGTGATGGCCTGAAGATTATGTAGATCATAGACTCAGTACGAATGTGGCGTATAGAAATATCACTATTCCAACAGTTTGCGACTGGAAATATTTAGTTTTGATATTTCCCCTTTTGGGTAGAAGGGATTCCTTCACCCCCTACACCCCACCACCTTACCTCCGCTTCTTCTTAGTTAAGAACCCGGTTCTATTTCAGTATCATGCAGATACATTTTTCACTTCTTTCTATTTTGCATTTGAAAGATATGTTTTGTCTGTGGAATTGTTACGATAGGTTAAGTTGGGTTTGGTTACGTGAGGAGCTATTGGACAAAGTAAAATTCATGTTGAATGTCCTTTTTGTGTGATTTTGGAGTTTTGCCGAAAGCTGTTGTTCTGGAGGCTGTGGAAAAATCAGAAGACGGGTTTGGCCGACGCGACGCCTCAAGTTTCAAAATTCTCTCAGTAATGGTTTCCGAAAGGCGACACACAGTGTCATGTATTTGTCATCTTGGAAATAATACTCAGATAAAAGGAGTTTTATAAAGACGGACAGGGAGTTTAAAGAAAGAATACTCACAAATGTGAAATCAGAAATTATTATATATTTCTTTAACAGACATGTAAGTGTTTTTACATGAAGATAATACCTACTCCAACTTAAAAAAATCATGCCCTCTGCTACATTTTACCCATTGTCTCCTTTCTTCATTTATTTTTCTTTGTTCAAATCAAATTTATACCATTAAGTCACACGTAAAATCCCAAAAGATTATTTTGTTTGCTGCCTGGCGATATTATTTGGCTGAATTGTAACCCTTTAAGAGGAGCCAAGGTATTTCAAATTATATCAGTTTTATTGTGCGAGTGCTTAAAGCGGGCCCTACACGATCAATATTATTGCGCAATATTCCGTATTGTACAATATTATTGACAATGCAGTGATAGTATTGAAGAGGTACACGTGTTTAACCTATACACATGATATTTTCAATATATTCTGTCATTCTTCAATACCATCCTTACACCATCCATAATATTGTGCAATGCGGAATACTGCAGAATAATATTGATCGTGCAGGGCCCAGTCAATCTTTATATGTATAATACGTCCATTGCCAAGCGATTCTGTTCAACTATCGGGAAACCCGAGGAAGCCAAATGTTCAAGATTACATAGGTCTTACATCGTCCCTCCCAACTGCTCATCTGATACTCCCTTTAATGTGTCACACATTTTAATTTAATGCCCTACTTGCACGTTCCCTCACATCAACCATCTACTTCTCCACCCATCCTCTCAAATAACAATGACACGACACCTCATTTTAAGAA
>NC_134777.1:67816959-67819459 GCF_046742065.1 Oratosquilla oratoria
GGCTGTAATATCCATTTCAGGGGAAACTGTCTCACGAAGACACGACATTTTGTATCGAAACAATGAGATCGTGTTGCGAGACAGACCAGAAACACCTAAGGAACAGGTCAATATTGTTTTCAGAAACTATGTATACGCCAACAGTGCCTCATAAATGATACTCGTACATTGAAGTCTCGTTGTGAGACTGACCAGAGGAGCCTTCAGTGACCAAAGTTGGCGGCACATTACACTAGCATGCTACTTGCTTTTGCTACTTTGAGTAGAAACGACTTCAGTTACGATTTTTTTCTTCAATTTTCCAAATGTCAAATTACTCTTGCATCATACATTGAGAATCTGAATGACAAACCTATATAGGGTCACATGAAGAATTGTCACCCCAGAACGCCCACATGAAGAATCGTCACCCCATGAGATCCCACCTGAAGAATTGTCACCCCAGTACGCCGAATATCAACAGTGGAATAAAGATTACGTTAGGTTAGGGTTAGGGTTAGGTTTCGTTAGGTTGAATGAGGGTTATGCTTATTGTTATCAACTTATACAACCGAAGAATCGTAAACCCAGGATGGCCCACATGAAGAATTGTCACCCTGTCGAAGACTGGGGTGACAATTCTTCATGTGATCTATGTGTGTGTGTGTGTATACTATATATGTGGCCCTTCTGGCCACAGCCAACATGAGATGGGCCGGTCATGTGGTCAGGATGGAGGGTAGTCGCATACCCAAAGCTATGAGCGTGATGACCAGAAGCTGCTCTTCAAAGATGTGCCCCAAACACAAGGCCACCTCAACCGCAGTTGATGACTGGGAAGATTTGGCTAGTGACAAAAAAGCACTACAGGACCCTGATCAAAAGAGGCATAGAGCTAATTGAGCAGAATCGACAAGAAGCATCCCAAACAACGATGGAAAAGAGACGCCACCCACCTTCACCAAACTCCGCGACTATCTGTCCTCACTGTGGCAGCAAGCAATGTCGAGGGGGGAGTTGGAATCGCTTCGCTTGTACGTGCAAAAACACCGTCGCTAACAGACACACACTCAAAAAATGAATAAAAAAATGAAAAATAATAATCTGTATGTTTCATCAACTTTGTTCATGATGATCCAACACATTTCTCATCTCAACTTAACGCCCATCAAATTCACTATGCAAATTGAAGAAAATAATAATTTACCTTCCCTTGATGTAATGGTTTACAGAAACGAAGGCCTTTCAAATTGGATGTATGTAGGAAACCCTGCCGCATGTCTTTTTTGGCCGATGTTGGGTCTCCTTCCTGCCTGGCCAGGACTGTCAGGAACCAACGCGACACATCCCGCAACGGGTCTCGGGAATCGAACTCACGACCACCTGGTCATGAGTTCGACACGGTATCCACTGGGCTACCGTGCGGCCATTTCCCTAACTAAATATCAAGGAACAGTCTGGGTGAGGTTCACCCACTCATTAAACCCTCTAAGCTGAATCAAACCGTGTATGGTTAGCCAGATCCACTCTTCAGCGTGGAGACCGCCCCCGTATTGAAGGGGTTCATCGAGCCAAATGTGATCACTCATCTTAACTCTTGGGCAGCGATTGCTCTAATATAGTTTTCCGTCATCCCGCCATGTGATTTCTTCTTCTTCTTCTTCTTCTTCTTCTTCTTCATCTTCCTCTCCTTCCTCTTCTTCTTTTTCTTCTTCCTCTTCTTTTTCTTCCTCTTCCTTTTCTTTTTCTGCTTCCTCTTCTTCCTCTTCTTTTTCCTCTTACTTTTCCTCTTCCTCTTCCTCTTTTTTATTCTTCTTCCTCCTCTTCTTTTCTTTCTCTTCTTCCCCCTCTTCTTCTTTCTCTTCTTCTCCTCCTTCTTCGTCTTCTTCTCCTTCCTCTTCTTCTTCTTTATCTTCTTCAGCTGAAGGTAGGCTGGGGGGGTTACATTTTTGGCTGCCACATGTGATTTCTCTCATCTGAGGAATCTTACGGCCTGATGCAGAAACAGACTTTATTAATTTTGTTCTGTCGAACGGAGGCCACTGCAAGGTTGGCCATTAAGGCGTTCAACTCCAATGACAAGATGTCTTGTCATTTGGTCAAATAAAAAAAAAAATCATAAAACACCAAAATGTTTGATCAAACACCAGAAAAATATGACGTCAGTCCTCGAGGACTGACGTCATATTTTTCTGGTGTTTGATCAAACATTTTGGTGTTTTATGATTTTTTGTTTTATTTGACCAAATGACAAGACATCTTGTCATCGGAGTTGAATGGGTTAAGGCGTTATCCCACTAGGCTATTTTACCTCCAACCTCCAGGTAGTCGGCGGTACCAACCACTTCCAGAACTTTTCCCATCGTAAAATCACTATGGCAAACTATTTTTTTTTCAGCAATTTACTTCGAATGTCATTTGATATGTTGAAGAAAATTAATTCCCTCAAGTATATCATATTCTTTCCCGAAAACTGTGAGCTGCAAATCTCCCCCAAGAGTCGGAGGAAAAACAGCCGAGT
>NC_134777.1:67821959-67834459 GCF_046742065.1 Oratosquilla oratoria
TTTGTAAATCCCTCCCAGTCTTCGGCAGTGCCTATCCTAACCTAAAATTACATCTAACCGAACATAAAATGACCTCGTCTTACCTAACTTAATCTAACCAAACCTAGTGTATCCAGCTTCACCTTACCTAACCTAAGCTAACCTAATCAAACTAGCTTCACCTTACCTAACCTAATCTAATCTATCCAAATGCACCTTACCTAACATAACCTAATCAAACCAGCTTCACCTAATCCAAAATAACCTAATCTAACCTAACCTTGTCAAACGTAAACTCACCCTTCCTAATTTTGCATAACCTAATCTAACTTACCTTTAAGTAATCTAATGTAGCCTAACTCAAAATGACCTAATTTAACCTAACGTAGTCTAACCTAACATAACCTAACCTATCCTAATTTAAAAAGTCCTAATCCAAATAATTTCAACCCAGTCTAACTCAATATAACCTAACCAGAAACATCAGGAAATTGCTACTCTTGTTGTTACATCACTGCCTTTATTTACTAAGTATAAATATCTATAAACATTTTGAAATAAGAACACAAGAGTGAAGGAGACTGCAAGAGACCATAAGGCCTACATTAGGCAGTTCCATGTCTATCACCACCTGTCATCCTCATCCATAAAGTTGACTAACCATTTCTTAAAACAACTGATAGTTTCAGCGCTCACTACATGGTTACTAAGTCTGTTCCATTCGTTGACCGCTCTTTTGGAAAACCAGTTCTTGCCTGTTTCCTTCTTAACTCATTAAACTCCGATGACAAGACTCTTGTCATTTGGTCAAATAAAACAAAAAATCATAAAACACCAAAATGTTTGATCAAACACCAGAAAAATATGACGTCAGTCCTCCTCGCTTCGCTCGCGAGCGAAGCGAGGACTGACGTCCTATTTTTCTGGTGTTTGATCAAACATTTTGGTGTTTTATGATTTTTTGTTTTATTTGACCAAATGACAAGAGTCTTGTCATCGGAGTTTAATGGGTTAAATCTAGATTTGTCCAATTCAAATCCATTACTGCGAGTCCAGCCCTGTTGTCTTAATATGATGACCTACAGTGTTGTGCGTCACCCTGCGTTAGATCACCCCGCACTCTGCGTCTTTCCAGAAAGTGTAAGTCTATGCAAGAACAAATTTCTCTGTATAATATTAATTCACTAGAGTGCCAATGGTTGCCTCAAATAACTTTCAACTTGCGATATTATTTTTCCTTTTCTCTGGTTAGTCAAACTGACGCCTGAAGATTTGAACCAAAGGAAAAAAAAATTCTTCTATAAATATATGAAATAATTTTCTGTATGTTGCATAACTTCTGAAGTAAGATGTTTTCATTAAACTATTTTTCCTAGTGATGTGCTTTGTGCAAATTTGTGCTGCTCGCTCATTGTGGTGATTGGGATTTTTCAGTCTGAGGGGCAATTTATGTACAAACTCCCATTATCTCAACATAAAGAAGATTGGCTTCACTAGTGTTGCCAACGTGTTGGCATAAATAATGTAATGAATCACTATTTTTTATTTTTTTATTTTTTTATTTTTTTTATTCATATATATTTTTTATTTATATTTTTTATCTATTTGTATTATTGTTATTATTATTTATTATTATTATTATTATTATTATTATCATTATTATCATTTATTTTGTGTGTGTGTGTGTGTGTGTGTGTGTGTGTGTGTGTGTGTGTGTGTGTGTGTGTGTGTGTGTGTGTGAGGCGGTTTGGATCTTCTAGTTGCCACATGACTGCAGTAAAGCCATCAGGTCTTGAATCCCCTGTCTACGACGAGGCCACCATCCCCAGCCACCTCGCAGGGCGATAAAGCGTGACGTGTTAATGAAAATCTTAATATCTGCGTTTCGTCAAGATTATCATCCTGTTGGTTCAATTGAAAAAATATATATATTTGATATATATTTTTCCCAAGAAACTGAATGTGGAAAATGTATGGGTAAGGCGTCTACGACAGGAGTCGCTTCACTGCAACACCAGCACCTTTGCCCCCCGTGTTCAGACAGCCAGGGCAAGTGGCAGTAGTCTCACATAGACATTGCGGATAAGGTCAGGAGCCTACTCCAGGAGGCACATAGCTGCGGCCGAAGCCGTCACTTTTACCCAATGCACATACGCTGTTGGGGCAGGAAAGAGTTGCTGCTGGGAATCGGAGAGGAGTGCGGATTCGAATCCACAATGAAGCAAGTGTGAAACCAGCAGGCATCCGGTTACACCACCAACGCATGAGTTAGCACCCGGGCTTCTGTAGACACTAAGCAATGATTGAAGCCTTGCATACCTGATGGCACATTTATTTTCTTTCTGTCTGGTGCCATGCGATTTTATTCATCTCCGTGGGGCCGATGGTGGTTGTGTATGGTAACGGAAAAGGTTATAGCTTAAAGCTTTGAAATGGTAACGGGAGCGGAAATTGTGGCAGGATTGTGTTCCTATCCACACTGTTGATAAGTACTTCGGAGGCTTAGAGGTAGAGGGATCGGTTGACCAGGCGACCAAAGAGTTTTCAAATATAAACAGTGATGAGTTTTATTAACTTTATTCTGCGTGGATAGCAGAGAGGAGACAGTTTTCTCGCTCAAGCTCGTGGTGAAATCTCAATCTCGTTCACCGAGCATTGAGTCGTGGCGAAGAAGGGTTTGGTGTCGGTTGACACTACATCAATTTACAGATAGCATTCGTATACAAGAGGCCAGAATTGGCGTTAACTAATTGATTGATACACTCAATATTTTGCTAATTACAATAAATATACCCAACCTAGAACAATAGGAAAACATAACATAAATGAAAAGGAACAGAGAGGAAAAAATATATATACAAAGAAATATCGTTCGTATGGTAGTCTTTAACGGTCGCCTTGTGGAAGTTGATAGCGGAGCTGACCTCCAGGCGTTTGACCTAGTGTGAGGTCTATCTCCCTCATTATCGTGGGAAGGTCAGGTCTGCTGGTGGTTCAATAACACACTACTCCTAAAATGTGTGTGTGCGCGTTCGCGTGCATGGTGCTGGAGCGAACGTTACCCTGTCTCTGGTAGAATAACGTGCAGTGACGTGCCTTGTGACGTCTCTCTCTTGCAGTCTATCTTCTTGCAGTCCGTCTTGATTGCAACAAAATGGTTGATTCAGTTACGATACGGACATGGAAGGACAAGAAGAAATGTGATCAATAAATACTCACCATCCCATTCGCACGAAGTGGGAAGTGAGAAACCTACGGTAGGGCAAATCCCTGTCAGCCGCTGTTTTTTTTTTTTTTTTTTTTTTTTTTTAGGCCGATGTTTAGGTTGCCTCCACGCCTGGCCAGCGCTGTCGGGAACCAACGCAAGAATCTCAGAGCGGGTTCCGGGAATCGAACTCACGACTACCTGATCATGAGTGAAACACGGTATCATCCACTCGGCTACCAGATGAAGGGAATAAAATTATGAGAAATTGGGGATGAAGAAGGGAAGGGCAGAATGATGTTGAAAAGAAGAAAGTATGATAAAGACAATAAAAAGTAAGAAATGGAGAGGAAGATTTGGGCAAAGAAGAGGAAGTAAAGAAAAAAGAGTAATATGAGGAAGAGTGAGAAAAAAAGAAGAGGAGGACGCACAAAGGGAGTAGAAGAAAATCAGATCGAGAGGAGGAGGAGGACAATCAGAGGAGGAGGGAAGGAAGACGGGGAGAGGAGTTAAAACCGGAGTGAGAGGAGGAGTAGAGGGAGGAGGAGGAGGAGAAGGAGAGGAGGGTGAGGGGGTAGCAGCGAGAAGCGAGTGAGGGGGGGAGGAGGAGGAGGAGGAGGCGGGAGGAGATGAGGAGTCCGACGTAACATTGCCGCACGAAGCCGCACAAGATACCTGCAATACGGCACCGAAAGCAAGACCTCCACCGCCACCTCCACTACCTCCTCCACCACCACCTCCACTCCCCCCCGCCCCCGTCCCCTCCCCTCGTCCCTTCCCTCCCGTCCCTTACCCCCGTCCCCTCTTCAATCTCGCCCCCAATCCTACTTCCTCCTCTTCTTCCGCCTCTTCCTCCTCCTCCTCCTCCTCTTCCTCTTCTTCCTCTTCCATCTCCTCTTCTTCCCCCCTCCTCCTTCTTCTTCTCCTCTTCTTCGCCTTCCTCCTCCTCCTCCTCCTCCTTTCAGCCTCCTCCTCCTCCTCCGCCAACTCCACCTCCTGCTTCTTCTCCTCCTTTTCTCTTTGTCTTCCTCATCCTCCTCCTCTTCCTCCTCCTCCTCCTCCTCCTCCTCTTCCTATTTCTCCCTTTCCTTCGCAATGCCTCTTCACCCCTCCCTCTCTCCCTCACTTCCTTTTCTCTCGCCAGGTACTCCTCTCCTTCCTCTCTACTCTCTTTTCCTCTTTCCTCCTCTTACTTTCTCTCTTTACATCTTCCACCTCTGCCCACCCACCTTCTAGATCCACCCCTCCCACTCCTTCCTTCTACTCCCTTTTGGTCTGTCCCACTTCCTCCTCTCCCACTTTCTCCTCTCACTTCCTCCTCTCAAATTTCCTCCTCTCACACTCCCTCCTCTCACACTCCTTCCTTTCCCACTCCCTACTCGCTCACTCCCTCATCTTACACTCCCTCCTCTCTCACTCCTTCCTCTCACACTCCCTCATCTCACACTCCCTCCTCTCACACTTCCTCCTCTCACACTCCCTCCTCTCTCACTCACTCCTCTCTCACTCACTCCTCTCACACTCCCTCCTCTCACACTCCCTCCTCTCACACTCCCTCCTCTCACACTCCCTCCTCTCACGCTCCCTCCTCTCACGCTCCCTCCTTTCCCACTCCCTTCTCGCTCACTCCCTCAATTTCCTTTCATTCATCATCTTCCTCTTTACCTTCTGCGCCATTCCTTCCCTTTCACCCTTTTTCCCACTTCCGTGTCCTTTTTACTTCTCCTCCGGTCTCCCCTTTTGTCCCCTTTCCTTTCCTCCTTATGCTTCTTTCCCGTCCTTCTTTCCTTCAGTATCAGTTTCCTTCACCATTCTCACATACCTTCTCCTTTCGCGCGCGCGCACACACACACACAAACACTCGGTGGTGCGGTTGGTAGAGCACTGGACTGCCAGCACGGTGGTGCTCGCAGTAACTGGTTCGAATCCTGCCCAGGGCCGAAATTATTTCGGTATCGCTGCGCTTCGGGTCGTTACTCTGACTCTCGTGGGCGGGGAGTTGTGTGTGTGTGTGTGTGTGTGTAAGGTCATAGCATTACCCATAGATCGGTCATACGAGCTCTGAGCTCTCTTTCGGGAGGGAAATAGCTGTCGATCACGAGTCCAACACGTGATCCAAAGACCAAGGTGAATACACACACACACACACACACACACACACACACACACACACACACACACACACACACACACACACACACACAACATCAACAATCTATTTGCTATTAATCCCACGATCATGAGGATAGTGAAGGATGAAAATTATTTTTAAAAATTACTCAAAGATGTAGGTAGCGCATATGAATAGGGCCAGAAATAGGATTTTTTGTAGAGAATTCAGCGTATTGGAAATGGGTAGCCGTAAGAAAAGGTCATCAATTACTGCTAAAATTAGAAATAAATTAATTGTAAAAGCGAAGGAGGAAAAAGACTAGGAAGGCTTGTCGTCGGGAAAATACGTCAATACGTCACGGGGAACTCATGAAATGTTGACGAACGCATGCATTGACGTTGAAGTTCACGGACGAGGATATCGTGATAAAATTTCGTCGAGAATTTGACACGCCCCAGACCGGAGTCTGCTGCAGTGGTACGGTTAAAAAAAAAAAAAAAAAGGACAGAGAGAGAGAAAGAGAGAGGGAGAGAGTTCAAAGTACAGCAACCAAAATATTTAGGGAGAGAGAGAGGGAGAGAGAGAGTTCAAAGTACAGCAACCAAAATATTTTCAGACCTGTCTAACAAAGTATACATTATCGTTCAATATTAAAAGAAAAAGAGAGATGATATGATCGTATTCCTTAAAACAATGAAAGAAGTGGACATAATCCATAAAGACTGCTAAATGCACTAATGAAATGAATAAGATATAGAAGACATGGAAACTAAAAAGAAAATATGTCAGGACATCAAAAAATGCTGCTTTCCATACACTATTTGCTGGAATAACATCGAAGAAGAAGAGAGTGCAGTTAGATTACATAACTAAAATCAAAGCTAAGTTTGACCATTTGAGTCACAGTGACGGTTCTTGCGAAAAAAAAATTATTTGTCAATTATGTTTGCGTACGGACGCACACACACACACACACACACACACACACACACACACACACACACACACACACACACACACACACACACACACACACACTCGCACACACATGCACACGGACATACTCGTATGAACACATACAGTAAGTACTTTGCACACATGTTTGTACATATTTTTTCTTCTTTATACACAAATCTTCACCCCCCATCACCCTCACAAGATATCAGCTGCTTCAGGGCAGAATCATCCTTCCTTTTCTACTTCCGTTCTTGTAGCAACGAACTCCCTTCACACGATGTCCACACGATTTTTTTTTTTTTTTTTTTTTTTTTTTTTAATACAAAAATTTGTCCTATCGTACATTTTCCACTCCCCGTACTCTTGTTCACTACCCTCCTCTCGCCTTCCCCCTCCGCCATTTTCCAACTGTTCCATTCCTGGTCCCCAACCTTGCAGGGGATGAGAAATCCAGTCCAACTCTCTCCCCATCACTACGAGGAACACCTTTACCTCATCCCCCAACCTCCAAGAACATGGTCTATGCTTGGCATGCAAGTTCTTCGTCTTGCCCGGCCACCCGAAGCTGACCCACGGTGATATCGGATCTGTGGAAATATAACTTTGCTGATTTTTTGTATACAACAGTCGTTCCTGTAAGCTTGAAGTGTTTTTGTGAAAGCAGAATGGTATTAATCTAGCAGGAACGAAGGATATACTATACTTTGCATAATTCCGCTTCATCTTGGGTCATGTCTACATTTGTACTATTGGGGCAGAAAGTATCAAAATCTCCTAAGGCTGTGGCTACATTAGTCTACGGAATGGGATGAACGCCAACAATTCACTTGGATTTTGTCCAAGGTCAGAGCGTAACCGAAGCTTTAAACTACGGTTACACTCCAACCTTGGACGAAATTCAACTGAATCGTTAGAATCCAACCATCACGTTGACTAACGTAACCGTAGCTTTAGGCTCCGTAATCCCTTTTTGTTTTAGGTGACGCCAGACGGTTTTATTTGGTTGAGGGAGGGATGTGCGGACGAAACGGCGTCTTGAGCGATCAAAAACCCGTTTTGGCTCTTTTTGATCCCTCGAATGAATACAAGAATTTGGCATCAAATACATACAGTAGTTCCAAAAAGTATCTCCCTGGTTGCTGCTGCTACTTCTTCTTCTTATTATTATTATTATCATTATCATTATTATTTTCTTTTTCCTTTTTTCTTCTTTTTCTCCTTCATCTTCTTCCTGTACTTCTTTCTTCTTCTTACTCTAGTTCCTCTTCTTTCTTCTTCGTCTTCTTCCTTTTCTTTTACTTCTTCCTCTTCTTTTTCTTTTATTTGTTCTTTTCTACCTTCTCCCTTTTTTTTAAGATTACTCCTTTCTTCCCTTCCCCCTCCCCTTCCTCCTCCCCATCCTCCTCCACTTCCTCCTCCCACTTTTCTCTTTTCCTGCCGCTTCCCCTCGGCTCCTCCTCCATTCTAAGCTCGTTTAATTTTCCTCTCTCCTTCTCCCTTTCCCCCTCTATTCTCTCCATCCCCTCTCCCCCCTCCCCCCTTTCCTTAGGACGGAAATCCTTCTCCCCTCAATATTTAGATTTATTACCCTCTCTTTTCATCTTGCCCCATTCACTCAACCTCCCTTTCCCACCCTCTCTCCCTCTCTCCCTCTCTCCTTCCCCCCCTTTTCCCCTTCTTTTCTAGGTTCGATTTATCCCCCCCCCCACCTATGCTCCTTCCTTGGTCCTACCTTCCCCCTTTCCTTCTTTGTCCTCTCCCCCCCTTCCTCTGTACCTACAAAGGGGTCTCCGCCCCATGTCCAGATTTCATAGTTAAGTAACTTTCATCAGTTTTATATTCCTAATTCTGAAGTCGATTACCTCGCCCAAACGGAATCCGGGAGCGAGGTATTGATTCTGGTCGATTCTTTTTACAACTTTACTGTCAGGTCCGTCGACGTGAACCTTTCTAGAAAGATGACCCATAGGGATCAAATTTTGGATTATTGGGTCAAGGTCAAGGTTATCGAAAATCCGAAAATCGTATTTGGGACTTCACTTAAATAGAATCAAACCAAGACGTAAATGCTCTTCATCAGATTTTCTTTTACCATGTTATCCAGCGCTGCAGCTATAACATCGTTTTGGAAATCCTGGAGTTCAACATTTGGCTGCTCGGTCAGGGTTGCTGCTACCGGGCGAGGTTCTTGGACCTGGCACTCCTTGCTTGCACTGCTTTTATATGATTATACCCAAATTATATATATATATATATATATATATATATATATATATATATATGTATGTATGTATGTATGTATATATATATGTATATCTTTTTTCAACCACAAATCACTTTTAATTCCATGCCATCGCAGTCGAGGCAGAGTCGCGATGTCTCCATCGAGCGACTCTGTCTCGACTGCGATGGCATGAAATTAAAAGTGATTTGTGGTTGAAAAAGGATATTAATTGATCACTGGGAACCATTCATTGTGTATGTATATATATGTATGTATATATATATATGTATATATATATAATATATATAATGTATATATGTATATATACATATGTATATACACACACACACACACACACACACACACACACAGCGGAGGACAGATTGGTCTGGAGAGGTATAGTGAAAGCGGTGAAGGGACTGCATTCCTGATAGTCATTGGAGTAAGTGTATATATATATATATATATATATATATATATATATATATATATATATATATATATATATATATGTATGTATTCTCCTAAATTTAACCATATTTTCTATTGTTGTATTCTTTCGATTCGTTTTTATTGATTCGTATTATCCTGACGCATTGAAGTTCGCACTCACTTCGTGACTACATGGACCTGAATATACGTGACCCTGACGGTCTTGTATAGGCTGCTTTTTTTCTTTCTTTCTTTTTTCTTTCTTTAACGCTGTATCAGTTCTTAATGGGGCGCCGGAATTCACCCTCATGGACCAGAGTCAAGAAAGATTCTTTTATGATTGGAGACTCCTCTTCATTCGAAAAAAGTGTGCTGATCACTTTTGACTTTTTCTTCCACTCACTTCTGCCGCCCTCCATAAATCTTCCCTGTACCATCTCCAAGATAGAAGCGCTGGTTATCCCTGCTCTTCCAAGCCACCACCTTTCGTGGTGTCATCCAACATTCAAGGTTCTCGTCAAATGTTGTCAATTTGAATCTATGTTGGAAGACGACTTCGCTTACAGTGTTCTAGACTTTTCTAAGAGCAATTCAATAATGTGTCTAGTATTCTTCTAGGTTTAACTTTTCTTAGTTCGTCACTCAGCTTCTCAGTCGCAGAGGTGATTTGACATTTGGAGATTCGAAAAATATAAGATTGTAACCCAAGTCATTTCTACTCAAACAAACTCACATGAGTCGTGTCTGTGTGACAAGGACTCAAACCAAGACCTTTTTCACCCCCAATTGACCCTCTGGCCCCAGCCAGAATAAAATGTGCAAGTGTGCCGGCGCCAGGGTCGATTCCACAGCCACGTCCGTCATCCAAAACTTGCAACAACACGAGACGCATTTTTCCCCCTTCCTGCCAGGTCCTCTGCTTTGCTCTCAGCACACGATCTTCACCCACCTTCCCTCTCCTTCCCTCCCTTTCCCCGGACTCCCCTCTGCCCCCCCCCCGCCCCCTTCCTTCCTTCCTTCCCGAACCCCTACCCGGACCCGTAAACACACTTTCCCCATCCCTTTCGTCCGGTTGCGACCTTCGAGCATGCAATGCCGCCATGGTAGGAATAACCAGCAACACGCAACACTCACTTGCACCAACAAACGCGACCACCCTCCCCCCACACTCTGCTGAGCCCAAAAAAAAGTAATTTTATAAAAGGTGAGGAGCATACGCCAGGAGACGATTGACTGCGAAAGAAACCGTCCCATTTGTCCTGTGTGATCAGGTATGTGGTAAGTATGTGACCCAGGCCGTCACTTTTGCTTCATATTATGTTCCTCGGACAGCTGAAAGGGTTATCACACTGGGCTATTTTTCCTCCCACATCCTACCTCCAACTTCCATTTGAATAACTAGAATATAACTTCGCTTACAGAAATCTAGGCTTCTCTAACAACTTTGCTATACATGACGGAAAGATAATTTGATATTTTGAGATTTGAAAAATAAAATATTGTAACCAAAATCGTTTTTACTCAAACAAACCCTCATTGGAAGCCCAGTGTGATACCTCATAAGATGGGTGACATTCAGTGGAAATCCTGAGGAGTCGAACCCTGGTCTGGATAATTACGATTTCGAGGGTGAACGCAAAAGCTCGCGCGTTCATCGATGGAATCTTTAGCCCCGTTGGAGGCCAATGGAATCCTCCTCACTCCCAACAGCTGAAAAAAATCGCCTGGCGTGGCAGACAGAATAACCGTGCAAGTCGAGTAAGGTACTTTAGATGAAGACAACACCCGTGCTCTCGATTTACCTCTCACAATTTTCCTCCTCCTCATCTTCCTCCTCTTCCTCCTCCCCTCCTCCTCCTCCTCCTCCCCCACCCCTCTTGCTCTTCCTTCTCTCATAGCGCCCACTATTCTCGTCGTTTCATTTAGATGGGTTCCTTTGCCCCTCCACCACTCACGACCCCTCCCCCTTTCGGCCCCAACAGCCAAATCCAAAACCCAACTTAGTTCCCACACTCTTTAAGAGATAGTCTGGACCCTTTCCTCTAAGCTGAATAAAGTTGCCTAGCGTTCATCCGTCCAAAATGTGCATACATTGTATATGGAGTTACAGTGTATACACACACACACACTCACACACACACACATATATATATATATATATATATATATATATATATATATATATATATATATATATATAATACAAATCACTAAAACGCGTGAATGTAAGATTTCGCAGAAAACCACTGGGAAAATAAGACACTATGATCCGAACGTTTTCGTCTATTAAACATTTTCAAGGAATACGAATATATATATATATATATATATATATATATATATGTGTGTGTGTGTGTGTGTGTGTGTGTGTGTGTGTGTGTGTGTGTGTGTGTGTGTCCAAATGTGTCCATGTGTGCATTTACATAATTGTTTCTTTTGAACCGGCATGATGAACCAAACGTTGCCATGGTGGATTTTTTCCCCTAATGTATTCGTCTTGGTCAAATTCGCCCGGATGCCTGGGGGGCTGCTATGCCACTTTCTGCTTGCTTGCCCGAGTGGGGCCAGGATTCCCCCCTCAGCTTCCTGCCACACATCTGTCACTCGCCTTCGCTCACAATCCATGCACCGACTCTGGATTAATTTATTTGTTCAATTTTATGTTTTATTTATACGTTTACTTATTTATTTGTTGTTATTACTATTATCGCTTTTAATAATATTTTTTATGTTTTGGTAATGGTAGTACCAGTGTTCATAGTACCTCTTCCTCCCCCCTCCCCACCCAGACACAGTTTCGTCAATGTAAAGACCACTAATTCATGCCCATCCGTCGCGAAAGAACTTCAGCATATCCCTTGATGATATTTCATATACGAATCGTATCCAATTCACGGCAGTCTAACGGTGAAGTACCACCCCAATATTAGTAGATATAATCAATATCCGATTATATATATATATATATATATATATATATATATATATATATATATTGTATATGTGTGTGTGTGATTCACCATTGTCTTGGATCACGTGTTGGAATCGTGATCGATAGCTATTTCCCTCCCGGATGAGAGCTCAGAGCTCATATGACCGATCTATGGGTAATGCTGTGACCTTACACGCATACACACACACACCCAACTCCCCGCCCACCAGAGTTGGAGTAACGACTCGAAGGGCAGCGATACTGAAATTATTTCAGCTCTGGGCAGGATTCGAACCTGGACCGCCGTAGTGACAGCCGGGGACTCTACCAACCGTGCCACTGAGTCGGTGTGTGTGTGTGTGTGTCCGTGTGTCTGTGTGTAAACGCCGTGTTTCCTTTGAATATCAATGTGAGAAAAACTCTTTGCAACATGTGAAAGGTGCCACTCAGCCGAGTAAAATCGCCTGACCTTATCCGGAATACAACAACAACAACAACAACAACAATCGCCTCTCAATTCGGAAGGTGTTAGATGGCCGGGCCATGAATGTCTCACTATCACGAGCAGATACAGTAATGGTTCCTTACCTTTCTTTCCCATCGAATATATAAGCAACCTCCCCTTCTCACCACGTAAAGAGCTGTTCCCACCGTGTGC
>NC_134777.1:67839459-67844459 GCF_046742065.1 Oratosquilla oratoria
GTAAATGCGTTGGTTGTAGGTTCGGTGAAAATTATCAGCCTCGTACTTTGCAGCTCGAAGCAAAACAGCCCCATCATTCAAAACCAAAGCCTCAGTGCTCTAGACAATCATTTAACGATCATCGTTGAGCCATGAGCGATCATCGTTGAGCGATAATCACACCGAGGAAAACGTACCTTTAGCCAGAAGGAAGTCTGTTGAAAGCCAAAGGTTCGGCGTCAGGAGAAATCAGCTTGAGGTCAAATTGGGTCATTTTTATGGTGGTGCCTCAAATTATAACTCCAATTTACTCTACTTTAACATCAGTTTTATGTAAACCAACCATGCATAGAACGATCGCGTTATTACACAGAGCTTCGTGCGAGGGCGCGAGCGCGTGCACAAACTTATATATCTTACAACTTTAATTGCAAGACTCTTGGAGACAGTAATTAGGAACGCTCTCGATCACAATTCAGAACATAATTGACTCATAAATAATTCTAACTGTGGCTTTAGCTGCAAGCGCCCTTCCGCAACAGACCTAACAGAATTTCATAAGTCGGTCACATCCAATTATAAAAACGACATCGTTGCAGATTTGAAAATACCAGAATGAAGTCTGCGGAGTGCTTTTTCGTCGTAGCCTAATTGGTATCCCTATCGGCTCTAAAAGAGTTATCACATTGGGCTATTTTTTTCTCCAACCTCCGTTTAATCGGCGGTACCACCCACTCCCAAAATTTCTCCGCCGTAAAATCATCAAGGCAAACTATTTTGTTTTCTCAACAAAAATACATAGAATGTCATTTGATATGCTGGAAGAAAATAAGTTTCCTCCAGCATATCAGATTCCTTCCCGAAAGTCTGGCTGCAAATCTGCTCAAGGAGTCGGAGGAAAAATAGCCCAGTGTGATAACGCCTTAAGTTCAGTGAGATTGTCAGCAATAGCCAGGACAAAATCTGTAAAGGGTTAATCTTGATGAACTCTTAGTTTACAGTCTAGATCCCATATCTCCATTCCAGAGAAAATTTAAACGAGTTACAATAAAGAAGCAAGAGTCCGACTGAAGACCTATTGGTCCATAACGAGGTCGGCTGCAAAAATAAATCAGCAAATGAATAAATAAACTGGTAAATGAATCAAAATTTAATAGATGAATGAATACAGCCAAAGAGGCAACTATAACAAGCAATACAACCAACGAGATAACTAAAGGAAGAAATACAAAATGATGAGAATACAGCCAGAGGCAACTGTAACAAGCAATACATCCAGCGAGGTAACTAAATGAAGAAATACAAAATTATAATCGTTTCTCTCCATATTCTCAGCATGTAGGTTTCATGTGAATCGTTCCTCCTTTTCCCTCTACCACAAGGGGGCGAGAGAGAATTGGCATCCGTCTGATGGTGGACAAAAATTCGACTAAGAAGGGCCACGCACCTCATCCGAATGGAATTGCCTCTTGGTGCGTGAGTGAGAGAGAGAGAGAGAGAGTGTGTGTGTGTGTGTGTGTGTGTGTGTGTGTGTGTGTGTGTGTGTGTGTGTGTGACTGCGACTGCGACTGCGACTGCATGTACATCACATTCAGAACTGGTGTCTCCCTTCAGATGACCAGAATGTTCTACCAGGACCCAGGAGACAAGCTGTAGCCTTTCCAATGAGATTTAAGTTGTATATTGTGTTCCATACATTCATACATACACCAAGGGCTTTTTCTCTCATGCAAGGAAGGTAGCCAAAGTCAAAAGGCATAAATCCGCTCCCACCCATTTATCCCCGCCCACTCCACTCCCATTCTACCATGGATATTCTGGTCTTGCTCCAGTCATTCTACAGCGGTGTCCTCTAAATCCATAGAGGAGGAAGTCTCCCCCCCCCCAGCTGAATGAAATCAGTTTAAGGCAGCCAGACTGTGACTGGTCAGTGAAGGACATGGCTCGGTTACTCAACGGCCAGACTCCGTTGATCATTCAACAGGAGAAGCTGTTCTCGAAGTCTTTTATTGGCTTTCGTCAGGCGATTTTAATAAAGGAAGAGGAGAAGCCCTCTCTAGTCAGTGAGACGTTCCAGTGGGTCAGCTAGTTTCATTAAGCTAAGATCGCGTCACTCGTTGTAGCCAAAATAAAAGTGTACGAGAGGGTAGTTTTAATCAGTTGAGTACAAGACCATGATCCGGTTGGTTGGATTGCCCCATGCGGTACTGAGCCTCTGCAGAGGAGGATCTGATCTCGCCAGCGAGAGACAATTATGCTCACATGATTTCAGCGCCCCCAACCATCTGGGTGGTGATGGACTAATGACCAAGTAATGACCTCGAGGTGATTGAGGGAATGGAGAAGTGGTATTTGATATTTGCCAGCGAGGATGGTAGTAGGAGGGGTGTGGGTAGAAGTGAGTTGAGGGGAGAGGGTGGGGTGGGGGGAAGAAGGGGGGTTATCATCCCCCACCCCCCTCCTCCGTAGATGGCGACGTCGGGCAACAAGTGGTTCGGTTCGCGTGTGAAGCCGCCGGAATCATTTTCCCACCGTTGTCTATGGAACAAGTGTTTGTCCGCTCTGGTCGCCTGCTCTCCTCCCTCCTCCTCCTCCTCCTCTTCCTCCTCATCTTCCTCCCAACCCCGTATATGGTATCGACCGAATAAATCTAATACAATATTTTAGGTAAGGGCTGCAGGGGCTTTGGTAACAGCCCCAACGAATCAGATAAACGCATCATTAATTTGTGATAGGAAACTAATATCCACTCAAAAAGAAAAAAAAAAAAAAATTACTCTAAACCTCTGCTCACCTTCCTTTCTGGTTCCCTCTTTGGATCTCACCTTGACCACCTCCATGGCTGCACCACTCCGGCGCGATAGTTTCCCCAAAGATAGAATCGCTGGTTATCGGCAACGAGTTACAATCCTATTCCTACTCCTCTTCTTTGAGGTCCCAACCACCCTTTATACTCTCTTTCTACCTGGTTGATACCGAGGCACCAGAGTCACCGGATACCCAACAGTTTTATTTTGCCTTTCTTCTGGCGGGCCAGCCTTCCCCAGTACTCCTAGGCTACCGAACTGCAAACCCCGTTCCCTCTCCAACACACTTGCTTCCCCTGGTCTCCTGGTATCATGCAAAACTTGCCCTGCTTGCCGGGAACCTCCACCCGGGTGCGGCCTTGCTTGCCTGCCTGAGACCGGACTGGCATCCCTTCTTGGTCCGAGTGTCTCACCAGTGCTCCAGACAAGTGCCTCTTTAGTTTCCCCGTGCTGGCAAGAACGCCTCTGCTGCACCTCGTTCGATCTCACGAGTACCTCCTGTTGCCTGCGGAGGAGATAGAGCACTGCCTCCCATGTGCTGGCCGAACTGAGGAGGTTCTTCGAGAGGTTCCTGGTCATTTCTCCGCCTTCTGGTTGCCTAAGATGTTTCCTTCGGCCAGGCAAGCCTATGCTGAGGTCCTTGTCTGCGCCGCTGTATGGAAGTGATCTTGTCGTGGTATGTCTTTTCGGTTATCGTGGTGGTCGTGGTGATTGCGGTGGTGGTGACGGTGGTGCTGACGGTTGGTGGTGATAGTAGTATAGATGGTATTAGTGACTAGTTGTTATTGGCAATGGATGGTGATTAGTAATGGTGCTATATGGCTGTAGTTGTTAGTGGTGGTAGTTGGTGTTGGTGATATCACTGTTAATGGTGGTGTTTATGGTAATGGTGAGGGTAGTCATGATGGTGATAGCTGGTGGTAATGGTGGATTTTGGGATGCTAGATGGTATTACTGGTAATGTGGAGTTGCAGTTGTGTGCAATGTTTATCATATCTATTCTTTCACAAAGGAAGATTAAGAGGAGATGAAGAGGAAAGAGGGCATGAGGTAACAGACAGGAGTCTGGAGGAATAGGAGGAAGGACTTTGGGAAGGAAGAGGTATAATGACAAGGAATAGGTAGGATAACAAGGTGAATTGGACTAGAGAAGGATAACGAAGACTGAAAGAAAGAGGAGGAGGAAGGACATATATAGAAGTGGAACAGGAGGTGAAGACCATCCGGCCCCCGGGGTACAGAAATTTCTGAGTAGACTGTGGCTTTCCCCTGGCTGTCCAGGAACCAAGGCCGAAGGTGACAATACCTTCGGGCGAAGCTAGAGATCTCCTGCCGTAATCCTCACACCTTACTAGAGGAACAAAAAATCAGGTGGTAAGTACCAGAAAAAAAATAAAAAATAAACGATGAGGAAGAAGAGAAGTAGGTGGTGGGAACTAGGTGGAATGGGAGTAGTAAAACGAGGAGGAGGAGGAGGAGGAGGAGCTGGAGGGGAATTCTGCGTGGAAAAGGGAGAGGAAGTGGTGGAGGACATGGTGGTGGTGGTGGAGGAGGAGGAGGAGGAGGTGCTGATGGCGGCGGCGGTGGCGGCAGCGACAGGGAGGAGGGGGAGGGGAGGGGGGAAGAGGGGAATGCGCATGCTCCATGCGAGTTGCTGCATGGGGAGAATCCCGCAGTGTGGCGTAGTAATTCTGTCTTCGCTCGTCCGCCGGGTGGAAGGGTCTGTCTGGTCTGGCGGCAGTCTGGTCTGGTTTGGTTTCGATTCTGGTCTCCCTCTCTGCCCATGCGAGACTTTCGGCTTTCCTGCCCCGGGAGTCTCGGACACTCGACCGTGTATTTCCACGACATCTTCGTTCTCCCCGTCTTAAGGCTCCTCGAACTTCGGCCCATTTCCGCCTCGGCGGGGCACTGTAGAGACTTGTTCGTCAGGGCAGACGCCAGACGATCTTTATCAGACAGCTGATAGGTAGCTGAGTCCCACTCTGATCAGGTTCTTCACCGGTCGAGACCCCGCTCTCTCTGGTGCGTCGCCTTTCAGCTGAATAAAATCTCCTGATGTGTAGTAGAAGGAAAAGAGGTGCGTCGAGGTAATGGGTGAAATAAATCATATCTTAGGCACGTGAGTGCGTGTACAGCTTCCGCTAGTTTCCTTGTTTGTAGGAGATGATGTGTTTTTCTCTGTGTTTTATTCTGATTGTGTCTGTGTGTGTGTGT
>NC_134777.1:67849459-67879459 GCF_046742065.1 Oratosquilla oratoria
CCTAATATGAAGTCTACTTCGTTCTTCATTGTTCCATTTGGACTTATCCAGGTCCATTTACGACCTATACGCTTTTGGAAGAAAGTGTTCATTATCCTCATGTTGTAGTTCTCTGCAAAATTGACTAACATCTCGCCTCTGTCATTTCTTTCACCTATTCCAAACTTCCCAATGCACGACTCATCTCCCATCTTCTTCCCCACTTTAGCATTAAAGTCGCCTATTACCAACGTATACTTACTTTTTTCTTGATCCATTACCTGACTTAAATAATCATAGAAGGATTCAATTTCATCGTCTGAACTCTGTGAAGTTGGTGCATAAACCTGAACTATTTTTAGAGTGTACCTTTTACACAGCCTAATCACAATCCAAGCTACCCTGTCTGATAAACTACTGAACTTGACTACGTTACCAGCAATCTCTTGGTTGATCAAGAATCCTACTCCACTAGATCTTTCTTTGTCCTTACCTCTATAGTAGAACAGGTGGTGACCATTTTGTAATTGTATCAGCTTTTCTTCCGTTTTTCGGACTTCGCTCAGTGCTGCGATGCCCCATTTGATGTTGTCTAGCTCTTCCATTAAACTCTCCAGCCTGTGGTCTTCTGAGAGAGTTCTTACGTTGTAGGTATAGATCTTCATTTTCTTCATACTGTTTAATGTCCAAGGCTAGGATCTGCTTGGACAGGGCTTACTTACATTCGGTGGCACACTGCCCGTAAGCACACGAGGCAATGCAGTTGGACCTTTATTAGACGATGATCCAACAGGAACGCCCGGTTTTGTTTTGTTTGTGCTGTTCATTTTTGTTATGAAATGCTTTTGGCAGTAATATCACCTCCCTGCCAACTAGTTTCTGGTGAGATATTTCTCTGGTGTCACCTTATTATATTCGGTGAAGCCTCATATATCTATAGGGTGCCCAATGGTCCACGCCGTCATTATGACGGTACCCCATATATCTATGGGGAATTTCCCTATGTATATATACATATATATATATATATATATATTTATATATATATATATATATATATATATATATATATATATATATACTTTATATATATATATATATATATATATATATATATATATATATATATATATATATATATATATATATATATATATATATATATATATATATATATATATATATATCACACACACACACACACACACACACACACACACACACACACACACACATATATATATATATATATATATATATACATATATATATATATGTATATATATGTGTTTATATATATAAATATATATATGAATATAAATATATAAATATATATATATATATATATGTATATATATATATATGGTGGAAACGTAGAAAACACCAGACTAAGAAGTAGGTAATTTATTCCCGACGGTTCGTGTCCTGTCCGGGACCCATCCTTAGGGGTTACAATGGAATACAGAAATCACATGGTATAAATATACGAGCGACTACGTCCATAAGAGAGGGACATGGTAACCCGCGCTGGGTGAGAATGTGCCGTGGTGGGGGGAAGGCGGAAGGGGGGAGGGGGAGGAGGAGGACATTTACATCCCGCCGTAAATGCCCTACCCCCTACACCCCCTTCCCCCACCACCACGGCACACTCTCACCCAGCACGGGTTACCACGTCCCACTCCTATGGACGTAGCCATTCGTATATTGATACCATGTGATTTCTGTATTCCATTGTAACCCCTGAGGACGGGTCCCGGACAGGACACGAACCGTCGGGAATAAATTACCTACTTATGAGTCTGGTGTTTTCTACGTTTCTACCATTATTGTTCCCGGACTCCAGCTTTTTTCGTATGTGTATATATATATATATATATATATATATATATATATATATATATGTATATATATATATATATATATATGTATGTATATACATTTATATATGTATGTATGTATATACATATATATGTATATATTCATATATTTACATATATATTATATGTATATATATATATATGTATGTATATGCATATATATATATATATGTATATACATATATATGTATATATTCATATATTTACATATATATTATATATATATTATATATATGTATATATATATGTATATCTATATCTATATATGTATATATATATGTATATCTATATATATATATATATATATATATATATATATATATATATATGTATATATATGCTTGTACGTGTGAGTCACTGGAGTAGTCCCCGTAAAGTTTGATGGTACCATAAGGTTGAGTGGGTTATTCCATGTGGGTGCTTACCTCGAGACCTTCAGCCTCCTTCAGGGTGGAAGATCACTTAGGATTCCCTCTGGATCCAGCACACGTGGCGCGCGTACGGACCAATGGGGCGAGGGGGCTGCCGTGACACGCCCGGGTCTCGCTGTCTGGCCAAGTCTAGACGAAGCGAGGAAGGAGGTGAGAGGTTGGAGGAAGTGAGGGAGGGAGGGAGGTGGGGAGAGTAGTCAGAGGCGGGGGGTTATCTCTCAATTTCTCATTCTCTGTTTCTCTCCCTCCCTCTCTCTCTCTCTCTCTCTCTTTCTGTTTCTCACACTGTTTCTATCTCCCCCTTTCTCTCTCTCTCACATTCTCTTTCTCTGTCTCTCTCTCTCCTTCTCCCACTTTCTCTCTTTCTTTCTTTTTTTCTCTATTTCTCACACTATTTCTATCTCTATCTCCCCCCTCTCTATCTCACATTCTCTCTCTCTCTCTCTCTCTCTCTCTCTCTCTCTCTCTCTCTCTCTCTCTCTCTCTCTCTCTCTCTCTCCTCTCCCTGACCCCCTCCTCCCCCCAATTTTCGTTCGCCAACAACACATGGAGGCCGGACGATGTCTGTCGGTAGGGTGGGTAGCCTGTCTGTTTGTCTATCTGTCCTTCTGTCTGTCTGCCCTTGCCTTTCTTTTCTGGAATACATTTTAGTCTAAACTTTTTGGGCAAATGAATCAGTGGACATATTGATATTTGTGTGCATGTGAGTGCGTGTGTGTATGTGTGCTCGTGCGTGCGTGCGCTTATGTCTAATAATGCACATGGTGCACTATATAAGCATTCTTTCCGCTTCCACTTGACAATTTTATTTTATTTGAAAGAGAACTTCAGGAATTGATGAGTTGATTCGAGTGAGGGCCCTGGAGTCGGAGGACTTGTCTAGTATACATTACTTTTTAGGCCCTATTCACACTAGCGGTTTGAACCCCGGCGGTTCAATTACAATGTGAGTCCGAGTAGGCGTTCGCACACAACCTTGCAGTTTTTCCAGAACTATACGGTAGCGCCACGGTTTCCGCGCAGTTCAAACCGCTAGTATGAACAGGGCCTCAGAAGGGACAGGCTGTCCGAACAGAGAAGGAACTTATTACATATTTATTTATTATTTATTTTTCATTTATTTTTTATATTTATTCATTTATCTATATGTCTATTCATTAATTTACAATGTAATGCGAGAGAAAGTAATAGTGATAGTTGCCGTTAGGATATTACGGACTAGAAATGGCCCTTGATCCCGCCCAGAAACTTAAATCTGTTGTCTGGAGTTTCTCTGAATCACCAGTTTATATGAGGTGTAGGGGGGCAGCCGCCGGTCATCCGCTCTCCCTGTGTGAAAAGGTGGAACAGACCGCCTCAATTAATCGAGCGAAGCTTTCGTCACGTAAGTGCCATTTACACGGCCAAACGGCTTGTCAAACCCGGTTTGTCAAACAAGTATTTGAAGTGATGTTTGTCCTTGTTAGAATGGGGTGTTTGGATGTCAAACATGTTTGACTAACCGTTTGACTGTGAAAGTGGCCCTTTAAGACTACATCTCCCGATGTGGGAGATGTTGACGGGAGATGATTCACTCTGAAGCGGGAACTGTGAGACACAGGCGGCACGGCACAGAGCAAAGGCAGAACTTCCTGTTGCTGAAATAAAATACAGTCTGAACTTCCTCCTCACTCGAAATGCTTCTAGATGCACTACCTCAGCATTACAAGTGAAAGAGAAGTTTAAAATATACTTCAGTTCGTTAACAGGAAGTCTTCTTCCTTTGCTCTGTGCCGCGTCGCTTGTTTCGCCTGCGTTTCAGGTGGCGTTTAGGTTAACAATAGTGACCGGAGCCGTGTCCTCTATCCATTCTTTACTAAAGTTTTTCTTTCTGTATTATTTTCTCTTATGTGCACTTTTCCCTCAACGGTTTTCGTTCACTGTCTTCTCCATCTTTCCCACGCTCCCCATTTTTTCGTTTGTATATATTTGCATATATATTTTTATGTCTCCTTTTCACCATCCCTCCCACCTCTCCCTCTCCCTCCTCCCCCTCTCTCAGTCATTTTCTTCCTCTATCTCTGTGTATATCACGCAGCTACACATTTGCAAATATTCGCGCACGCACATGCCCGCGCGTACCCGGTCCAAGATGCTGATCTAACTTTTGACATGATTTTAGAATATGCCATCTCGTTCGCCTCTCTCTCTCTCTCTCTCTCTCTCTCTCTCTCTCTCTCTCTCTCTCTCTCTCTCTCTCTCCTTATATATCTCTCTCTCCCTCTCTCTCTCTCTCTCCTTCTCTCTCTCCTCTCTCTCTCTCTCTCTCTTTATCTCTCTCTCTCTCTCTCTCTCTCTCTCTCTCTCTCTCTTTCTCCTTCTCTCTCTCTCTCTCTCTCTCTCTCTCTCTCTCTCTCTCTCTCTCTCTCTCTCTCTCCCTCTCTCTCTCTCTCTCCTTCTGTGTGTGTGTGTGTCTGTGTGCGTATGCGTGCGTGCGCGTCCGTTATTTGTGATGTAGCCAGTCGTCCTCCTTGTGAACCAAAAGGTCTCTGTTGGGCTCCTTGTGAACCAAAAGGTTTCTTGACGAGCTGTTCTTACGTTGTATTCACTTCAATACTGTTGATCTGGGTGGCTTTCCTCGTGAGCTTTGTTATATCTGTGTCTACCACTGAGTGATTCTTGTATTGTAAGAGAGATCAGCCGCAGTGAGACCCATCTGGAAGAGTAAAGGTGGCTGCATACTAGGCATTTCTCGCTAGCATGCTACTTGCTTTTGCTACTTCGTTTGAGTAGAAATGACTTCGGTTACGATCTTTTGTTTTTCAAATTTCCAAATATCATTGTTCAGATGTTCTTACGGAAGTCTAGAATATTGTAACCAAAGTCGTTTTTACTCAAAGTAGCATAAGCAAGTAATATGCTAGCCTAGTATGGCGCCACCTTCAGGTGAGGGAGGAAGGAGAGGGGATGGTTGAACGAGGAAAGTGAAAGGGAGGGTCAAACCCACATCAACAGGTCAGGGCAGCATATCCAGTGACTGGAAATGACACGAAAGTCAGAAGGTCGGAAATGGTTTGTATCACAAAAGTCTGAGCGATTGCTTCGGTCAATTCAAATCGACTGGCGATTGGCGACAAAAGCATCATATTTGGCAGGCCAGGTGGTGTAAAAATAATCAGAAGAGTTTTGTCCTTGGCATCAGACAGAGTAAAATATTTCCGATGTCTTTTAGGTCAACAGTGTTGATTAGTGGGAGGTTGACAGAACTGTATTGGGGAAATACACACGCGCGCACGAACACACACGCATTTACTCACATATAGTCACAAGCGTGCATGCGTGTTGTAATATATGAATGTGTTGCTTTGGACTAGGTGTGACGTAGGGAGAGAATGATGCACAGTTTCGTTTGTATACTTTATTCTTGTGAAGGTACTACGTGTGTCAGAGGTAGACGTGGCGTGATCCCCGATGTGGGGGACTGACCGCGAAGGCCTAGTGACGCATAGCAAGTTGAGTACAGAGAAGAACTAACTGGCCTGCCCGCTCGGGGAAGGCAGTATATATACGCGGGACCGACCCGAAGCCATGACGCAACTTGACCTAATGCGGTGACCCTTTCTGGCCTGTCAGTCAATACCAGCAGGTCCTATACACTCCAACTCCAAATCCATACAATTTGCGCCGATGCTAGAATGCAGGGTACATGTACACTACAGTGTTGTCTGTATTTGTATGTGTGTGTGTGTGTGACCTATTTTTTAATGTTTTATACGTGTTTGTGTATATTTTTATTATTTTATCTGTTTTGTGTGTTTGTGCGTGTGTTTGTGTGTGTGTGTGTGTGTGTGTGTGTGTGTGTGTGTGTGTGTGTACGGGTATGTAAAGAGATTCCTATTCATTTATTATGATGTTCAATTAATTTATTTTTTCTCAGTATTTCTTCGAAAACATATTTGTTGTTTATCTCCACTTCCTGTATTTACTTGTGTTGAATTTCTCATGCTATATTCATAAGCCTGTCAAGATCTTGTTCAAGCGTTATGTGTGAGTCATTGTTTTCATCAATGTATACTGTATACATAATTCGTGAACGTCAATTCCTGTTCTGTCGCCACGCGGCCCTGGTGGTGTCTCCCTCCCGAGACGGCCCACACCATGCACGCTGGAGAAGACGAAGGGAAGCCAGGGGATGCCTCCGGATCTCCTGGCTGGAGCAGGTCAACCGATTCTCCCGAGAGTTGTATGGGATGGGAAGGGCGGCTGCATGGGAACACGTTCGGAGAAGCCATGGGCAAAGGAGTTATGACACTAGGCTATTTTCCCTCCAACTTCCACCCATAGAACTTTTTCCGCCCGAAAATCACCATAGCAAGCTATATATATTTTTTTCAACGATTTACATGGAATGTCATTTGGTATATCGAAGGGAAAATTTTCCTCTAGCAAGATTCTTTCCCGAAAGCTGCGGGCTGCAAATCTGCTCCAACAGTCGGAGGAAAAATAGCCCAGAGTGAGAACGCCTTTAGTGGGTCGGCATGTAAGTGAAGCCACGACGGTCCCAACCCCGAACCCCGGCATGTGATCCACATTCGTGATGATGATCATGGTATGTGTACACAACGAGTCTAAATAAAGGGAGGCTCACCTGTATGGCAATAGCTACATTCAACCCGCTGTTGATGCTGCTCTATTAGCGAGTTTCGCTTTTCACAGATCCAGCGAAACAAAGTAGTTTTGCATCATTGGCAAACGTGTTAAGGTAATTATCACTAGGCTAGCGTGCTACTTAGTTTTGCTACACCGTTTGAGTAGAAACGAATTTGGTTACAATATTCTAGACTTCTGTAAGAACATCTAAACTATGTGTCTAACATTCGTATTTTAGGTTTAACTTCTCTTAGTTCGTCATTCAATTTCTCAGTATATGACACAAGAATAGTTTGACATTTGGAGATTTTAAAAACAAAAGATCGTAACTGAGGTCGTTTCTACTCAAACGAAGTACCAAAAGCAAGTAGCATGCTAGCAAGAAATGCCTAGTATGCCGCCACTTTAAAGCGAAGGGTACTCGGAAATTCGTATTTGTTCACGCGTTTATCTGGTGGTCACTGTGTCCTAAGTCACCAGGTTGATACATCTTCAGTCTCAATAGGAGAAACAATAATTCGTCGCCTATAATTAAACAAAATCTCGCCGAAGATGTGAAGAAGAGGAAGTGGCAAAGGAGAGATCCAAGGTGGACAGCAGAGAGAAGGAATAGTAAAAGTGAAAATTGACTAGACAACATTCTTTTTGAAGTAGAGATTACTTTCCAGAAAAAAAAATCGGGTCCGTAGGGGTGCCATTAAAGTCCCCCCCCCCAAAGTATTATGAGTGTGTGTCGGGTCATATACCTGCGTCAGTCCATGAGAAGCTTGACTACCAGGCGATTTTATTCAGGGGAGAGGGATTCCATGGGTACTAACAGGTCATTCGGATTTACATTGCTCCCATGAAGCCTCTTGGAGAAACCAAAGATAAATCCAATTGCTGCTGGAGTTGTCATCGTTGTTTAACCCTCGATGGAGGAGAAGCAGGGAATGGCGCCCACATAGTTCACGGCTGGGGCAGGTTGATCGAGCCAGTCGAGAGTTGTTTGGCGTGGGAAGAGAGGGAGGGAGGGTGGCTGCATGGAAGCTTGCCCCTTAGAGAGACCGTGAGGGGGCCTGCTGCCGGCGTGCGAATGAAGCAAAGCGCTTCCTGGCGTATGATGGATGCCCCCAACCGATTATGATGATTATGACGACGAGTAGCCTTTGGGGAATGAGCTGGGAGCTTCGTACTCACGAGGTAGGATAAAAGTCGAACATTACACAGCGGCGCATAGATACAGGATTATTTTATTCTGCAAGTAGAATCCGCGGAACAGAATCGAACTGGGAAACGTTAGAACATAAGAAAACACACACATTGCTCAATAGGTTCTAGAACCAGAAGATTGGAAAACAATCGTGGTGTATATCTTTTTATCTTATTAATTCATTTTATCAATATTTATGCAATAAAATAAAAGGCAAGAACTAACTACGCGATGGTTTTGCCACCTTGAGGGCTCAGTAGACTCCATCAGCCAATCAAAATACAGCATGAGTCACGCGTCAAACCAATGAACGGCCCCCTTCACAGACACACACCCGCTTTCCACCAATCCGATGCAGTAACCTGGAAAGCTGCAGGAACGTGAAGGTAGATGAATGTTAGAAGACGGTTGGAATTGTTGATTGTGAATTGATACCGGTGATAGCAACAAGGGGGAATCCTGGAATAGGAATTGTAACACTGAACTAGGTTATGACGTCATTATGGCAGAGAGGTGAGATTACATGTATTCCTTATCTTAACCATTTTTTTTTGTAATCTCTGTTTCGCTGTTTCGTAGAATCAGTGATGTGTGTGTGTTTTGAATGTATTGTGTAACTGTGTCCATTTTCCATTTTCTGTCTGGGAATGGGGAGGGAATGGAGGAGGGATGCAAGATGGTATAAGAGAAGAAAGGCTCATGGGAACTTCCTCCGTATCTCCTGTGCTTTCCAGCTGAATAAAATTGTCTGTCGACAGCCGGAATAGAATTTAGGTTTAAGAAGGAAATAGGCAAGAATTAGTTTACCAACTCAGTGGTAGACGAATGGAATAGACTTAGGGAGCGGTCTGACGGTTTATCGAAACCGACGAAAACCGACGCCCAGCGAGCCGGTTTAGCTGGGTTTTGGCAGGTTTCTCTCGGATTTGGTCAGTTAAGTGTGCGCTGAGACAATTGGTTGTTTAAGATAAGATATATTATGAATAAGTCTTTTACATTTACCATTCTAACACAGGCTCTACTACTCTCGTGTCTTCTTACAATGGGCGCGGGATACAGGTATGACCCGTCATCCACGAGGAGCTAAGATGAGGGGGGGGATTAGAAAAGGGTGTTGGTGGATGGGAGTGGAATGGGTGGGACTAGGCACGTGCCTATGACTTGGCTACCTCCCTTATAAGGGGAAAAGCTCTTTTTATATAGAAGAGAAAATTAGATAAATTTATGGATAGTGATGACAAGTGGTCATGGACATGGAACTGCCTAGTGTATGAGATGAAGAATGAGAATGAGATGGATGGAGTGAACGGAGACCACCATATGGCGAGGTGGTGTGGGTAAACCAGCTCTGGATGTTGTGAAAGAGCTGTGCCTCGCTGCATTACTCTTGAGCCAAGGATTGTGGCAGGGAGAGGATGACCCTTCATCCCTAAGATGGTGAGATGGGCGTGGGGGAGTGGGGTAACTGGATGGATTGGTTTTATTCTTTATGATATTGGTATGTGCTTTGACCCAGCCACCTTCCTTATAATGAGGAGTGGGCCTTTGGCATACATATATTATTGCTATCATCATCATACGATCAATTTCATTATTATTATTATTGTTATTATTATTATTGTTATTATTATTATTATTATTATTATTATTATTATTATCTTTATTATACTTATCATTATTATTATGAATATTATTAGCATTATTATTATAATTATCAATTATTACTAATATCATTATTATCATCATTAATATTATCATTGTTATCATTATCATCATTATTATCATTATCACCATCATCATTTCACCACATTCCTTCCACATCGGAAAGTAACTTATGTTGCTGTAGCTCTCGACAGAAGTTTAATGCATTTGTGTGTGGTATCCTCTCGTTAATAAGGATAGAATTTGAACCTTCCCTGATTGAACCCATGACTACCGAGAGTATTTTTTTAGGACGACAGAGAGAGAGAGAGAGAGAGAGAGAGAGAGAGAGAGAGAGAGAGAGAATAGAATGAATTTTCTACGAAGGTCCAATCCAGAGAGGAAAAAATCCAGCGCATACCAGTTCAGAGTCGTTGTCCAACGATTCCATTCATCTGTTCGTTAACCCTTTTGATAACGAAATGTTTAATCCTTTAGAATCCTTAATGGGTTTGGATCCTTTCTAATGAGGTTGGATCCTTCTTAAAGGGGTTAAATGCTTCTAAAGGTGGTTGGATTCTTTTTAAAGGATTCCGTTCCTATAAGAAGAATCCACACCATTAAAGGGAATCTAAACCCATTAAGAATTATCCAATACCCTTATAGGGAAGCAAAGAAATTAAATTCTCAAGTCGTGTAAGATACTCGGTGAGCTCATCGAGATGGCTTCAATTCACAAGAAAGTTCAGGGTTTTCTTTCAGATGAATAAAATCCCTTGGCGACAGACAGACAGACCAAAGACACAGGTCGAGTAAGATACTGAAAGGATTGATCAGGCTAATTTTCAACCTTGTAGGCGTTTTCTTTCAACTCGGTGAGATGGCTTGGCGCCAGACAGAAGTATCACACAAGTCGAACTGGGGACTCAGACACGAAGACAAAAGGAAACCATCTGAGAGATAGATAGAGAGAGAGAGTCCTTCAAGCCAAGATTAACCTTCCATATGACTGGAATCTTCTGGATGAGGGAAACATTAGTTCGTGGTAATTCTTCTTAACAAATTTAAGAATAAAGATGAAACAGACTGAAATGAGGAAGAGAATAATTAGAGGAGTTGAGGAGGGAGATAGAGACAAGTGATGGTGCACCAACAAGAAGAACCGGGCAAGAAGGAGAATGTCGAAGAAATATGGAATGATGGAGAAAGCGGCAATGGAAGAGAGCCCGAGGTGGTTCAGGGCAAGAGTGTTGGAGAAGAATGAGAGAATGAGGAAAGAAGGAAGAAGATAGTGGTGGCGACGGCGATTGAGTTGGAAGAGATGATGGAGGTGGAGGTGGAAGTGAAGACTGCAAACGTTGCCGCGCTGTTGTTGGCCCTATTGATCCACCTTTTCCTCCACATGTAACCTCCCTCCTCCTCCTCCGCCTCCTCCTCCTCCACCTCCTCATCTTTCTTCTCCTCCTCCTCCTCCATCTCCTCCTTCTCCTTTTCCTCCTCCTCCGCCTCCTCCTCCTTCTTCTCCTCCTCCTCCTCCACCTCCTCTTTCTTTTCCTCCTTCTCCTCCTCCACCTCCTCTTTCTTTTTCTCCTCCTCCACCTCCTCCTTCTCCTCCTTTTCCTTCTCTTCCTCCTCCTCCACCTCCTCCTCCTCCTCCTCCTCCTCCTTCTTCTTCTCCTCCTTCTCCTCCTCCACCACCACCTTTACCTCTTCTTCTTCCACCTCTTCCTCCTATTACCCTCCTCTTCTTCACTCTTTTCATCCTCCTTCTGCTCGTTCTTTTCCTTCCTTTCCTCCTCTTTATCCTACTCTTCCTCTTCCCCCTACTTCTACTCCTCTCCCTCCTCCTTTTCCTCCTCCTACTCCTCTCCTCCTTCTCTTCCTCTTCCCCCTACTTTTACTCCTCTCCCTCCTCCTTCCCCTCTTCCTACTCCTCCCCTTCCTCTTCCCCCTACTTCTACTCCTCCTCCTCCTCTTCCTCCTACTCCTCCTCTTCCTCCTCCTCCTCTTCCTCCTCCTCCTCTTCCTCCTCCTCCTCCTCTTCCTCCTCCTCCTCCTCTTCCTCCTACTCCTCCTCTTCCTCATCCTCCTCTTCCTCTTCCTCCTGCTCTTCCTCATCTTCATTTTTCCTCTATCCCCTAATCCTCCACTTCTTTTGCGTCCTCCTCCTCCTCCTCTTCCTCTTCTGCCACCCCCTTTTCTTCATCATCTTCGACTTCTTTTTTTTCTTCTTCCTCCTTGTCCTCATCCTTCTCTTCCTCCCTCTCTTTTTCTCTCTCTCCTCTTCCCAATCCTTCTCCTCTACCTTCATTTCTTGTTCCTCATTCTCTTCCTCCACTTCCACTCTCTCTGTATCTTCCTCTCCCTCCTCCTCCACTTCCCCTCTTTCTCAGTCTTCCTCTTCCTCCTCCTCTTACTCCTCTTCCACTGCCTCTAAATCCTTTTTCTCCTCCTGTTCTTCCTCGTCCTGCTCCTACTCCTATTTCCTTTTCTATTCCATTTCCACGTCCTCCTCGTTTTCCTCCTCCTCCATTTCTTCCTTCTCCTCCTCCTCCTTTTATTCCTCTTCTTTATCGTCTTTCTCCTCTTAATCCTCTTTCTCATTCTTCTCCTGCTCTTTATCTTCCTCCTCCTCCTCCTCCTCCCCCCATCCTCATCCTGTTCTTCCTCCTCGTCCTCCTTCACCTCTTACTCCTCTTCTTCCTCGTCTTCCACATGTGGACCTTCCCTCATGTCCACTTTTCCACTTGTTGACTCTACATGCACCACACGCCCTCTCCACCTTTACACGCTCCACATCAGTCCACTTGCCCATTTGTATACGCTTCCACAAGCAACAGCGACACACCCTCTCCACCTGAACACGCTCGCTTTGTTGTACACATGATCACTTCATGTGTACAACCCTTTTTCGCCACGCGTGTACACATGAACGTGTACATCCACACGTACACGATGGTACACGCTTCGCTGTTTCAGTTGTAGTCATACTCAGTTTTCATTTAATTAATTATTTGTCGATTTATTGATCTGTGTATTTATGTATTTGTTTAGCCTCTCTTCCTGTTTTTGTCTGTTTACTGTAGCGATGTAGTTGAAGTTGGGAGAGGGGACGGAACACCACGTGCCTGGCGCTGGTCTTTGGCACCGGCTGGGCAAGGCGATGGCGGCCCTGCTATGTCAGTTTTCTCTTTCTCCTCTATCTCTCTCTCTCGCCTCTCTCTCTCTCTCTCTCTCTCTCTCTCTCTCTCTCTCTCTCTCTCTCTCTCTCTCTCTCTCTCTCTCTCTCTCTCTCTCTCTCTCTCTCTCTCTCTCTCTCTCTCTCTCTCTCTCTCTCTCTCTCTCTCTCTCTCTCTCTCTCTCTCTCTCTCTCTCTCTCTCTCTCTCTCTCTCTCTCTCTCTCTCTCTCTCTCTCTCTCTCTCTCTCTCTCTCTCTCTCTCTCTCTCTCACACACACACACACACACACACACACACACACACACACACACACACATCTGGTACTTTAATCCGCGTTTTACAAGATTGTTTAACCCTGGGAAGTGATTGAACTGGCTTATTCATTGATGATGAAAAATGAATAAGTAAACAATTCAGTGAATAAATAAAAAAGATAAATTAGGACCTTTGATTGCCCGATGGAACAGTGAAATAAGGACGAGTGGTTCAGCCTCAAACATTCTTGGAGTCGTCGAACACTGTCGACGAGTTTGGTGAATTCGAGCTGGACGACCTCGACGACTTCAGTCATTCTTGTCGACTTCGAGTATTCAAGACGACTCGAACTCCGCATAGTAATGGATTTAAACTGGACAAATTTAGATATAAGAAGGAAATAGAGCAAGAAGTGGTTTACTAATAGAGTAGTTAACAAATGGAATAGACTGGGTAACCATGTAATTGGCGCTGAAACTATCGGTTGTTAGGGAAGATTAGATCACTTTTTTGGATGGGGAAGATAGGTTGTAATGGACATGGGACTGCCTAGTGTAAGCCTTATGGTCTCTTGTAACCTCCTCCATTCTTATGTACATAGGTTCTAGCATTCTTGACGACCTAGGGAGCCTTTTCGACATCTTTGAACGTTTTCTTCGAACGTTCGTGGCGAACCTTCTCGGCGATTTAGAATATTCGCGACGACTTCCGAAAATTCGAAACGATGTCGAACATCCTTGAATGATTTCAAAATGTTTCGAACTTTCTTGATTTTCGAACGCTGTTGACATGGAGCGGAGGTAGGGCCGGGGCCGCTCATCGGCTGAATAAAGCACTCTACTGATTAGAGCGTTATATTGAATTGTCGCCGAAAAATCATCGGTGCTTCTATTCCAATGGGCAGGATGGCGCAGCTTTCGATATATATATATATAAATATCTATCTATCTATATATATACATATATTTATATATATATATATATATATATATATATATATATATATATATGCGGAAAAACCACCAAGGAAAAAGAAAAACTGATGACCAAGCGCTTTCGTCTATTCAGACATCCTCAGGGTACATAGAAAAGAAAAAGTACACAAGAATATATACAAAGAGTATGAGGTCAAGGAGGGAACCAGGTTCCCTCCCTGACCTCATACTCTTTGTATATATTCTTGTGTACTTTTTCTTTTCTATGTACCCTGAGGATGTCTGAATAGACGAAAGCGCTTGGTCATCAGTTTTTCTTTTTCCTTGGTGGTTTTTCCGCATATTTAGAATCACGAATTTATGTGATTTCTCATGCATATATATATATATATATATATATATATATATATATATATATATACATATATGTATATATATATACATATATATATAATATATAAATATATACATATATATATACATATATATATATATAATATATAAATATATACATATATATATATATACATATATATATAATATATGAATATACACATATATATATACATATATATATAAATATATATACATATATATATATATATATACGTATTTGTATATATAAATGTATATATATACATGTATATGTATATATATATATTAGTGTATCCAGGTAGAATATTTTCTTGTTGACAGACGAGATTAGATAATATTGCTGTTTCTGCATTGTTTATCTTTTTGTTGAGAACTTCTATTTCTCTTGCTAGTTTACGTTGTTGGACTGTTAGTTTGCTGAGTAGCTGTCTGTATGTGGTTGCAACGTTTCGGTCTTCTCTAGAGACCATCTTCAGACTAATTGTTTGGGTGTATGTGTGTGACGTTTATATATTATTTTGTTTCTGTTTACTTGGATACTGTCGTATAAAGCGGTCTTCCTGATTGGCTACTTCATAGCCATCATGAATCACTAGGAGAGGTCACATGCACTTTTCGGATATTGGGTTCATATATATATATATATACATATATATATATATACATATATATATACATATATATATATACATATATATATATATACATATATATTCCTCTGAAGAAGCATAGAGCGAAACCGGTCAGGAATAAACTCAGGAACTCGGAACTAGACCCGTGACTTCTTTTTCCACCTTCATCATATATATATATATATATATATATATATATATATATATATATACATATATATATACATATATATATATAATATACAGAATATGTATATATACAAATATATTATATATATATACATATATATATATATATATATATATATGTGTGTGTGTCTGTGTGTGTGTGTGTGTATATACATTGTATATATATATTGTATATATATACACTATATATATATATATATAAATATATGTATATATATATGTATATATACAGTATGTAAACGTATATATATATATATATATATATACACTATATGTGTATATACATATATATATATACAGTAAATATATATACTCGTATATGTTTATAGAGAGAGCGATAGGCAAATAGATATACGAGCCACCTGCTTTTGGTAGAAATCCACCAAACCTGCACGACTTCAGCAGATTTGCACGAATTCAAAGCATCTACAAGGTTCCGCCGGATCTACAGGACACCACAGGATCTAGAGGCCTCTGTGGAATCTGCAGAACTGCACCGAATTTTCAGGATTCCTCAGCATCTACAGGACTCCTCTAGATCTACTAGACTCCTCCGGATTTTGCAGACGCCAGTGGAGCTACAGGACCCCACTGTAGCTACAGTAATCTACAGCATCTGCAGGACTCTATCTGATCTAGAGGACTTTACCAGATCTACAGGACTTTACCAAATCTACAGGACTCTTGACAAAGGAGAGAGAGAGAGAGAGAGAGAGAGAGAGAGAGAGAGAGAGAGGGAGAGAGAAAGTGAGAGGGAGAGAAATCCTCATTAAGTTGACAGAACACAGACAAGAGGCATATACTGTAAACGGACGTGGCCATTAACGGAATTGGGTCCAAAATAGACACCGTTCTTTGTCTCGATGTGTTGACTCTAGTGTGACTGATTTCGTAAAGTCATACGGGCGTCCACACGCTAGAACTACGTGTACAAACAGGCCCAGGCGATTGGCACATACACGCGTGAACAAAAACAGACTGGATCGCCATCTTGGGATTTAGGCAGTAGCCCTCCACCCTGGATATATTGTGATCGTGACTGTATGGGGGAGGGACGAGAGCCCTTTCAGCACGAGGTCTTACCCTCGACTGAATAAAACCTCCTGGGAATACTAACTCTGGTGGATCTTGGGCCTCTTGAGGATCCATACCCGGCAACAAGCTCCCCCATCTTCTGTCTTGTGCAAGAAGTTTCATCCAGTTTTCGTGACAGCCACTATTTCTCTTCCCCCACCTCCTCCTCCTCCTCCTTCACTCCATCAGTCCACCTCATTCAAAGTCATCCTCTTGGTCTTCTCCTTTCCACACGTGCGTTCATCACATACAGTTTAAACACAACTCGAACGAGATATGGGAAACATCACACGTAGGGTGTAAGCTGCATGTATATACATAGGTCAGTCACTGGGAAAACATACCCAACCTCTGAAGAGTTGAGTAACACCCGAACAACAATTGTTAAGATCATCCAAGGGTGCAAGGCGCCAGGAAAGTCCATGTTTCAGTGCGGGCAAGCGAGATAATGCTGCAAATGCGAAGGAATAATAATCATAATGATATTGGAAGCAGCTCTTGAAGGGAGGGCAGGTGGTGCTGCGCCATTGGGAGCAGCTGTAGCTGCTGCAGGACACTAGCTGAGGGCGAACAAAACAAGATTAGTTTCACACAAATATTGTTGCACAAATGAAAATGTAGCTGTTTTGCTATGTAACCTTGTCTGTGTCGGTGAATGGGCTTTGTTACATAGACACGCAATGTATCTCTGCTTGCGCTAGCTCACTGATCTCGCCTTATGCGTGCATGCATAGTGCTATACACACACACATATATGTATATATATGTGTGTGTGTGTGTATATATATATATATATATATATATATATATATATACACATTTTAACAACCACAATGCACTTTAATTCTAAGCCATCAACATCGAGAGACCCAATGGGGCCACATGCAGAAATTGAAATGTATGTGGCCCCATTGGGTCTCCCGATGTAGATGGCTATTAAAGTGCAGTGTGGTTGTTAAAATGTATCTCTAATCACTGGGACCCATTCAGTGTTGTACAAATATATGTATATATATATATATATATATATATATATATATATATATAAATATACATATATATATATATATATACGTGTGTGTGTGTGTGTGTGTGTGTGTGTGTGTGTGCGTGCGTGTGTGTGTGCGTGTGTGTGTGCAAGTTGAATGTTCTAACACATTAATAAGATGAACTGAAGGTCCCACTATCGGAGAAAAGAAAGTTGTACGAAGATACGTATTTTACGATCACTGCCTGTGATCCTCTTCAGCGTGGACTATGGACTACCTAGAAAAAACCGAGCGCTGGACGCGAAAATTCTCTTTACTTCTATTAGAATGATAATTATCATTCTCGAAATACAGACATGACAAGACAAGATCAGAACTGAAATTTAAAGGGTTATCACACTGGGCTTCCACGGGCTTCACCAGCGCCGACGGTTAAGAGTTTGAGTAAAAACGACTTCGGTTACATAATTCTATTTTTCAAATTCATAAATACCAATTTATCTTTCCATCATATGTAGCAGATTTGAATGATGAACTAAGTTATTGTAAACCTACACAAATGTTAGACAAGTCTAGATTTCTTTAAGCGAAGTCATCATTTAGTTATTCAAATGAAGGTTGGAGGTAGGATGTCGGAGGAAAAACAGCCCAGTGTGATAACCCCTTAATATAGAGTGACATGACTTTCCAAACAGGTATTTCTTTTCCTGTTCCGCGCACCAGTTCGAGGTAGTGACGTCACCAATATAAACTGTGCGCATGTGTCACCGACTAGGAATTACATAAATACTTTTCTATGAACATTTTATTACCAGGCACGCCCACTCTCAGACTCTCCGAGGACGTGACAATGTCATAATGTCATTAGTGATAAGTTGTAGTTCACATCTTCTCATATCTGTTGATGGTCTTGGGCTATGGATAGAAGCTGATGCCGAGATGCAGGTTGTGATCGGCACCGACTTACTACATACAACATCGTAGGAAGTCCCGGTTCTCTAAGCTCGCAATACAAGTCTCAAGAGACCCGAGTTTGATCCTAGGCCGCGTCAGCCACATTCGGTATACATATACACTGTACATAAACACACACACACACACACACACACACACACACACACACACACACACACATATATATATATACATGCATACATACAGGTCCACCTCAGTCAAATGAAATAGTTTGGATTTAAGCAAAACAAAACATGTGAAATATGTTTTATATTAGAGAAGATTTATCGAGGCAATTCCAGGCACTAATCTGCCCCCTTTCGGATGTAATTATGAAGTTTTGTTTTGTCAGGCAGAACAAGGTATATGACACGTATCACTAGGTCTTGCCCTTAAATATTCTTGTTTTCGTAAACTTTAGAGTACAAGTGTACACATGTATACTCTATATGTGTACACCCTTGTGAACGTGCACATGGATGTTGTTCATCCACGAAGGTGATGATTAAAATCACCTGAAGAAAGTCAGAATGAAGAGAATATTACTTGGACCCAGGGGGGAGGGTCAAGGGTATGTGTGTAATACAGTCACACACACACACACACACACACACACACACACACACACACACACACACACACACACACACACACACACACACACACACACACACACACGAGCGTAAAATCACATTTATTATGCCCCCGTCACACGTTCAAGAGTCGTCAAATGCTGTCAATATGAAAAGCCAGGAGACGACTCCGCTTACAGTATTCTAGACTTTCCTAAGGGCAGTTCAACAGTGTGCCTAATATTCGTATTCTAGGTTTAATGTCTCATAGTTCTTCACTCAGCTTCTCAGTGTATGACCCAAAAGTGATTCGATATTTGGATATTCGAAAAATAAAAGATAACTATAGTCGTGTCTCCTCAAACGAATTCACTTGAGTCGCGTATGTGTGATAGGGGCTTTAATGCACATTGTTTTGTTATGTAACTGTAGCATCTATAGGATTGTTTTCAATCATTACAGTAAGAACAAGACACGAGTTACGGCGAAACGACAATACTGTCGTTGAAGAAAAACGTGAACACGGCATAATACTAATGCGCAAATCGTCAAACTACCGGTAGTTGGACTTTGGAGGTTATTTATGTATGTGTGTTTGTGTGTGTGTGTGTGTGTGTGTGTGTGTGTTTGTGTGTGTGTGAGGTCACATGCGTGTTCATGAACGTGACCCTGTGAACGTATGCATGAGGTGCGTGTGTGTTTTGTATATAAACACAAAGGCGTCGTTTGAAAACATGATTACTAAAGCAATGGGCGTCCATTTGATGTCGCCATGGGGACGCCGCCGTTTCCATAGCAACCACACGGATCATGTGTACAACAGGAGCGAGCGAGCGAGCTCCACGAGCAGGAGTGGATGGAGTGGAGGGGAAAGAGGAGTGAGAGACATAGAGTGTGTTTGTATACGAATGAATGCCTGCCGCGTGATGTGTGTGTGTGTGTGTGTATCGGTATGTATGTATATTTTGTGTCATATTTATATGTGTGCCTATATATACTTGCGTATGTGTCGGTATGTGCTTATATTTTGTGTCATATTTATCTGCATGCGTATATATACTTGCGTGTGTGTATAGGTGTGTGTGTGTCGGTATGTGCGTATATTTTGTGTTATATTTATATGCGTGCCTATACATACTTGCGTGTGTGTGCATGTGTGTCGGTATGTGCGTATATTTTGTCATATTTATATGCGTGCGTATATATACGTGTGTGTGTGTGTGTGTTTGTGTGTGTGTGTGTGTGTGTGTGTGTCAGTATGTACGTATATGCGTGGACGTGTGTGTCGGTATGTTTTGATATTTTGTGTCATATATGTATGCGTGTGTATATACACTTGCATGTGTGGGTGTGTGCGTGTATATTGTGTTATTCATTTGTATACGTGTGCATATACACTTCGGTGTATGTCTGCACACACGCACATGTGTGTGCACATGTACGTGTGCTTGCTAGTTTGATTTCATCTAAACGCGTGTTACAGGATTAACTCGGACTTATAATGTCTCGCCTTTTTTCTTTTGTTCATTTTTTTTTCTCATTTCATACATGTTCAGGTGTGGATCACACATTTAGTAATAGATGTTTGACTATCTTGGCTTATATCATAAAATAAATGTGAAGGATACATTTAATTTGCCCCTGAATTAACTCACCTCTGACCAGGTGGACTGTTTCCACTGCACACAAAGTAGAGGGAATATTAGGCGTCCCAACGTGTGTGTATGTATTCACCTTGGTCTTTGGATCACGTGTTGGACTCGGGATCGACAGCTATTTCCCACCCGTAAGAGAGCTCAGAGCTCGTATAACCGATCTATGGGTAATGCTATGACCTTACACACACACACACCCAACTCCCCGCCCACGAGAGTCGGAGTAACGACCCGAAGCGCAGCGATACCGAAATAATTTCGGCCCTGGGCAGGATTCGAACCAGGTACTGCCGCACCTCCGTACTGGCAGTCCAGTACTCTATCAACCGCGCCACCGAGTCGTGTGTGTGTGTGTGTGTGTGTGTGTGTGTGTGTGTGTGTGTGTGTGCGTGCGTGCGTGTGTGAGCGCACGCTCAAGTAAATGAGATTTGTATGTCCGTGAGGAAATGCGTCTGCAATGTGAACACATAATCTCCTTTGAATATGTTTCATTTTCTTGGGTTGAAGGTTGTCTGATGACCAAAAGAACTTGTGTGTCCGTGTTGGACTACATGTTAAGATGGTGAATGGAGGAAGGGTTTTGATGGTAATGATTCCGTGTTACTCATGAGGTGAATAGTTTCCACTCATGAATGAAGTGAACAGAGTGCTAAATTACCCGGACACGTTTGAAACGTCGTCCGTAAATGTCATCTGTGCGTCTTATGTGTGGCCCCTTTCCGCTGCCGAGGGACTTAGTTTCCTTTAAGCGGAATGGAATTGCCTGGCGACAGCTAGAATGAATACTAAGTCGTAGAACGCAGCAAATGGTTAATCGAGATCAGCTTGAGCTATGTTAGATCTGACTGGGGATCGGTGGGGTCCGGGGTGCTCCACCGTCGTTCTGCGCCGTTCCTCAAGCACACGCCGTCGCTCAGGTCATAATAACGTTTTTATTATTATTATTATTAATATTACTTAACTTAACCTAACCATTAATGCTCCCAAACGTTACCATGACCTGAGTGACGGCGCAGATTGACGGCGGAGCGCTCCAGAACTTTGTCAATCGGTGTGTGTGGGTGGGGGGGTTATACAATTGATCCGACGTATTTAATCCTTTCTCTGAAGGAGGCAGTTCCCCTTTTCAGCTGAATAAAATCACCTGACGACAGCAAGACCAGAATTCGAACACCTTTAGCGGCTGCCAGCCATGCGTGGTATCGTTCGACCACAGCGTGCCCGTCTCGTATCTAGTACATGTGCAGATGGAGAAATAGAATCTTTGGCGCTTCTTTGATAGTATGTGTCTTGAAAGGGCATCGACTCACATATGCCTTGAAAAGCCTCCACCATTGTCAATCTCTGTAACAGACGTAAACTAAAGGCTCCGTTTGTTTCTCTGTGACGAATTGTACGACACTTTTCCACGCACTTTGTCATCAGATTAGAAGACTGTCTTATCCTCGTGAGTGTGGCCTGGCAGTAAGGGAATTGCTACATGCGAACTGCTATGGATGAACGTCTCTGAACTGTGGGTTGCTTGTGCACTCGAAATAGCCTTGAGGGAGTCACGCAAGGTTGGGGGAAATCGCTTGACGACAGATAGACCAAAGTCACTTAGTAACTGAGTGTTGACAAAAAGCTGATTCACCCAAATGGCTGATGTGTGCGGCTCCTTTGTGCGCGCGCACACACTCACACACACACACATACACACACACACACACACACGCACACACACACGCACACACACACACACACACACACACACACACACACACACACACACACACACACACACACACACACACACACACACACACACACGCACACACACGGGTTGATCTCTTACATGCACTGGGAGAGCTAGAGAAGTCTGGAGGAGGGAAAGCGTAAGACAGAAGTCATACGCATGAAGAGAAGAGAACAGGAGGTCGAGGAATAGGTACGAGATAGTGATGGAGGAGAAGAATACGAAACATTGTAGATAGAGGGAAGGAAGGAAAGACCAGGAGAATGAGAAAGCATAGGATGAAGGGTAATGAGAAAGAAAAGACAGTGAAAACTGTTGTAGAGATGAGGAAGGAGAGAAGTAAATGAAGAGAAGACAGAACGAGGAATAAGAGAAAGGGAGGAGGAGGAGTAGGAGAGGGAAAGGATGAAATGAACGGAATGCAAAAGAATGAGGTAGTAAGAGAAGATAGATGCAGGAAGAGGTAGATGACGGTGAGAAATCAGGGGAAGAGGTAGAGTTGATAGGGCATAAAGGCAAGAGTTATTGTAGACCATGAGGGGAAAGAGGAGAGGGGAAGGGAGGTTCGTGCAACGCAACGCAAGGGGCGTGAGGGGAGAGGGGGGAAGTCAGGTCCTTGTGATGCAGAGGGGAGAGGAGAGGGGAAGGGGGAGAGGGAGAAGAGAAGTCAAGAGGGGAATTGGGGTGCTTGGGATACAAAGAGAGTGAGAGACAAGGGAAGAGGTAGAGGGGAGGGATTAAGAGGTGTACTTGTGATGCAGAAGGAGTGAGGGAAGAGGAGAGGAAAGGTGGAGGAGAGGAGAGGGGCCAGAAGGGGTTCTTACGATGTAATGAGGGTGAGGGAAAAGGAGAGGAGATTACATGTGATGCAGAGTTCAGGAGGGGATGATGGAGAGGGGTAGAGAGATTTTTATGTGATACAGAGAGAGAGAAAGAGAGGAAGAGGGGAACAGTTTTATGTAATGCAGAGAGAGAATGGGGAGGAGAGTGTAGAAGAGAGTACTTGTGATACAGAGAGTGAGGGAAGAGGCATGGGGAAGGGTTAACAAGAAGGGTATTTATGATCCAAAAGATGTGAAGGGAAGTAGAGAGGGAGGGAAAGAGAGCTTGGCTGTGTTGTAGATGAGAGTATAGAGTGATGGGACGAAGATGTCTCGGGCGATGGGAAGAAAGTGACTAAAGAGCATGCGGGAAAAGTAAAACAGGTAAATAATAAATAAATTGGTAAATAAATAGATAAATATTTACATAGATAAATGAGTAAGAAAACAACTTTCCAGGAGAGAGAGAGAGAGATAAGATTATTGGTATTTGAGAATACCACTAGATTTCATGGTATAGTTGGTCAGACCCCCACCCCACCCCGCCTCCGTTTTTCCTTTTGGGGGCCTAGGTTCTCATGCTCTGGTCCTTATAGCCTGTATAAATAAAACCTAATATGTGTGCATTTATATATAAGGCGTCTAGAATAGAAAAGGGGTAAATGCCACACCTCCTTGGTACGGAAATATGTTTCTTAAACCATTTGATGTTAAGAGGCAAAATGGCATACGCATGACGCCAGCATTTTCCCCTTTCTATCCTAGACCCCTCATATCTACGTGCTAGAACAAAAAAATCTTGAATGGTGGTTGATATAACATTGGTTAATTGGGACTATGATGTCGGTGATGAAAGAACGATTACTTGAAGCTGCCATAAGAAGGCCTGATTTTTTTTCGTCTTTTGACATTTTGTTTCCATTGACTAATTTTTTTCAATCGGGACTCGAGACAATCCCCTTCCGTATGGGCTGGCACTTTTCCTTTTATTATGGTTGCCGCCGTCAGATTTTATTCACCCGCAGTTGCGGTTGCGAACAGGCTATAGTCTGTATCATTCAGATTCATCCTTACTCTCTTTCATTTTCCTTTTTATTCTGGTTGATGCCAGATGATTTGATTTATCCCTGCTGCACACCCTATAGATCCGGAAGGAGATGGAGCCTCTGTCTTTTTTCTTTTCTTTTTTTTCTCCTTCTTCTTCTTCTTTCTTCTTACGCTCTTTTGTGCCAAAGTTGAAGGTAGCCCTCGGCGGCAGGAACACGGAGGAGCGAGACTTTGCTTGTAGCACGGAAGTCACCTGTCTCGACAGAGAGGAACGGCCAAGAAGTCAGTGTGGTAGAAGAGGAGGAGGAGGAGGAGGAGGAGGAAGGAGGACGACGGAAGCGTGGAGGGAAAGGAGGAGAAGATGAAGGAGGCGCGGAAGGAAAGGAGAAGGAAGAAAGAGGCGTGGAGGGAAAGGAAGAAAAGGAGGAAAGAGACGCGGAGGTATAGGAGGAGGAGAAAGGAGGCGTGGAGGGAAATGGGGAGTAAGAAGGAGGAGGCATAGAGGGAAAAGAGGAGGAAGATGAAGAGAAGGAAGGAGGCGTGGAGGGAAAGGAAGAGGAAGGAGGCGTGAAGGGAAAGGAAGAGGAGGAGGAAGGACGCGTGGAGGGAAAGGAGGAGGAGGAGGAGGAGGAAAGAGAAGGAAGGGGAAGTGGAGATGGAACGAATTCAAGGTGAAAGGGGAGGGAGGGAAGGGGAGGGGAGGGGAGGTGGGGGAGAGAAGGCGAAGGAGAAGAGAAGGTTGGGGGAGAAGGGTCTGAAGGAAACCTTGTACATAAGAACTCTCCTTGACCACTTCTATGATTCCACTTCTTGAGCGCCATATTGTCCCCAATGAGAGAACCAATGGCTGTCACCAACGAAATACTTATACTTGTGTGCGAGAATCTCTCTGTTGAGCTTGTTAGACGACACAAGGACGACTGAATCACTCTTGTTGTCCTGGGATGAACGAAGGCGCTGGTCAACCTTTCTCCGGAAGACTCAAAGTCGGCTCTCGACTCTGTCCGCACCACATCCCCGTCCACTGCAGAGTCGTGTGTCCTGAATAAAATCATCTGGCGGCGGCAGCTAGACTGAAATGGTGGTGAAACTCACAAAACGCCATCCCCCCAGGTTTGGGGGATGGGGGAGGGGGAGGGGGAGGGTTCTCTCAGATGGATAAGGTCGCCCGCCTGTAGCTGGAATAAATGCCTTAGGTTGCAGTAAAAGAGCTGGAAGGTAAGGCTGTCTTCACGTGCAAGACCCAAAGGCAATAATGATGGTCTCTCTCTCTCTCTCTCTCTCTCTCTCTCTCTCTCTCTCTCTCTCTCTCTCTCTCTCTCTGTGTGTGTGTGTGTGTGTGTGTGTGTGTGTGTGCGCGCGCGTGCGTGTGTGTTGGTGGGGATCGAGATCTAGAAGGTCGACGGAAAGTATCGAGGACAAAGTAAGATGACGATAATGATGACGATGCTGATGATAATGATGATGATGAGGAGGAGGAGGAGGATTCGAGGAGGGAGAGAAGTATGCAAACCCGGTGGTGAGGGAGGGTGTAGGGTCATTATCGGTGATATGATGATGCAGAGGCTGTTTGTGGGTGAGTTAGGATGGAGAACGCTTGATGGAGGGAGTGAGGGAGAGTGGTCGGAGGGCCGACGGTAGAGAGAGAGAGAGAGGGGGGGTGGGAAGAGAAGTGAGAGCAGGCCGGCAGAGGTGCCATGCTACTCGTTTCTGTTGCTGGGAAACGCCATGGGGAGAGAGAGAGAGAGCTCCCTTCTCCTCTCCTCTCCTCTCCCTCTCTTATAACTCCGTCACTCCTCCCCTCTCCCCTACTCTTTAATCTCCTCTCTTTCAGCTAATCATCCCAGTCTCCTCTCTCCTTTCTCCTCTCTCCCTTCCTTCTCTCCCACCTCCTCTCTTCCCAATCTCTTCCCCCTTTCTCCTCTCCCCACTCCCCTCTCCCTCTCCACACTCCCTTCCAACCCATACTCCCAATCTCCCCTTTCCCCTCCCCATTCCCCTCTTCCTCTCCCCACTCCCCATCCACTCTCGCAACTCCCCTCTCTACTCCCCCTCTCTCTACTCCATTCCACATTATTTTTTCGCCGCCCCCCCTCCCTCTCTCCCTCCCTCCCTCCCTCCCTCCCTCCCTCCCTCCCTCCCTTATCTCTCAATATTTCACTCCCCCTTCAAGTTTTCTTCCCTCCCACATTCACACCACCTTCCCCTTTCGTCTTCTTGTTATCAGCTTTCTCTCCTCCTGTCTCCTTTTCCTCCTATTACCCCCTCCTCGTCCTCTTCCTCCTCTTCTTTCTCCTTCCTCTCCTCCTCCTCTTCCTATTCTCTTCCTCTTCCTCATTTTTTTCCAACTCACCTATTCCGTTTCTCGTTCTTCCCGTCCCTCCGTTCGCATCTTCTTCTACCAAGTTTTGGTTTCTTCCTTCTTCTATTCCATTCCCTCTCTCCTTCTCCCTCCTTGCTTATCTCCTTTTATCTCTTTGACCTCTTCGGTACGAGGCCAAAGGGGTTGGTGCTCCTTCCCCCCCCTCTCTCTCTCTCTCTCTCTCTCTCTCTCTCTCTCTCTCTCTCTCTCTCTCTCTCTCTCTCTCTCTCTCTCTCTCTCTCTTTCACATCACCCTCTATCTATATATCTATCAACCTGATTTTTATAGATGGAAACTAATATTCACTAACTTTTAATTTCTTTCATCTCTCTTTTCTGAAAGAAATCGTCAGACTAACAATACAAGAATGTATACTGTTCACCATTATGGTCATGGATTAAGTCCTGGTGCATGTATGTGCGTGTGTTTGTGTGTGTGTGTGTGTGTGTGTGTGTGTGTGTGTGTGTGTGTGTGTGTGTGTGTGAGAGAGAGAAAAAGAGAGAGAGAGAGAGAGGGGAAGAGAGGAAAGTCCTATAAATGGAGAAGACCAAGAGGAGGAGGAGGAAGAGGTAGAGGCAAAGAGGGCAAGGTTGGTCTGGCGACAAGAATAGACCCGAATATTGCCCAGAAAAAAAGAAGAAGAAAAAAAAAGGAAGGAAGGAAAGAAATCTATACTCAAGACGCTGGGATCAAAATGGGCCTCATTATCGCCTAGAAGTGACCACCATCATGAGCACTCTGTGCCACTTTCACCAATACCACCAACACTACCACGCCACCATCACCTTCACCATCACCACCATCATCACCAGTAATACCACCTATTCCTCCACCTCCTCTTCCTTATTCTCATCTTCATCCTCATTTTCTTCATCATCCTTCTCCTCTACCTTTACCTTAATCCACTCCTTCTCTTCGTGATTCTCCTCTATATCCTCTCCTTTTTCTTTACCTCCTCCTCTTCCTCCTTCTCTTCTCCTCCTACTCCTGCAACTCCTTGTCGTCATTCTCTTCCTCTACCTCCTTCTCTGCCTCCTCCTATTCTTTTTCTTTTACCTCCTCCTCGTCCTCCTCCTCTTTCCTTCCTACTCCTGCAACTTCTTGTCGTCATCCTTTTCCCCTACATCCTTCTCCTCCTCTAATTCTTCCTACTCCTCCTCCTCTTCCTCCTCCTAGTTTCTTGCTGCTGCCTCTCCACCTCCTAATCCTCCTTTCCTCCTGGAGCAAATGGCGGCCAATTCTTCCAACATCGTCGAGCGGAAGGTCCCACATAGCAGAACAAGAGGAGGGGAAGGAAGAGGAGGAGGAGGAGGAGGAGGAGAAGAAGAAGGAAGAGGACGAAGAGAAGAGTTCAGGGGTCTTCCAAACCCTTTAATCGCGGTGGCGGACTTCACAGGATCTAGTTTTGTCTGATGTCACAGAATTCTTTTCATTTGAGGGCCAATTTCAGAGAGCGAGTGTCTCGGTCAGGTCCACCTTTGAGAAGAAGAGAAAACTCGAGGGTCAACCAAAAACAAACACTTGCGGGAAGGTGTCACTGTCTTGAATAGGTTAAGCGAACTGAGGCGGACTTGAAGAAAGGGGTGTTTAGGAGAAGGGGGGAGGGGGAATTAACAAACATTAATAAATATATATATATATATGTATATATATATATATATATATATATATATATATATATATATAATTTTTTTTTTTTAAGGTCTATTTTACTCGCGTTCTACAGACAGTACCTCCATCCAGATCGTACCGCGAATGGGGTCCCTAGCATGATCTCGCAAGCTAAAGTCAACTGTGCTTGAGGACCTCACGCGTAAAGAGCTCAGCCCTGTATGTGGCTAGCTTCGGCGTAAAAGGGTTATCACACTGGGCTATTTTTCCTCCAGCATCCGATTAATCGGCGGTGCCACCCACCACCAGAATTTTTTTTTTTCCCGCCGTAAAATCACTATGGCAAACTGTTTTGTTTTCTCAACAATTTACATAGAATGTCATTTGATATGCTGAAGGAAATTCATTTTCCTCCAGCATATCAGATTCCTTCCCGACAGTTGCGGGCTGCAAATCTGGTCCAACAGTCCGAGGAAAATTAGCCCATTGTGACAACGCCTTAAAGGAGAATTTCAAGAACCTCTCCAACAGCGGCTTTTGGTTTCGAACTTGAGTAATCTTCCTTCTTTTCTTTCCGGAGCGGCCTTACTTAGGGTATTTTGTATTTTCTGATTGGTTTTCCCTTAATATGTACTGTATATGTACACACACACACACACACACACACACACACACGGCTCGGTGGCGGATTGGTAAAGCACTGGCCTCACAAGTCAGAGAACCGGGGTTCGATTCCCCGGTCGGGCGGAGATAAGTTGGGTTTGTCTCCTTTCACGTGTAGCCCCTGTTCACCTAGCAGCGAGTAGGTACGGGACGTTAGTCAGGGAGTTGTGACCTTGCTGTCCCGGTGTGTGGTGTGTGAGTGGTCTCAGACCTACCCAGAGATCGGCTAATAAGGAGCTCTGAGCTCACTGCCGTAGGGTGGTGTCTGGCTGTCTCGACAGAGACTGCAGCAGATCCGAGGTGAATACACACACACACACACACATATATATATATATATATATATATATATATATATATATATATGTGTGTGTGTGTGTGTGTGTGCGTGTATGTATATATGATATATATATATACATATATATATATATGTATATATATATGTATATATATATATGATGTATATATATATATATATATATATATATGATATATGTATATATATATATATATATATATATATATATATATATATGTCGTACTCCCCTGTTTATGTATATAAAGTTAAGTGGTAGCTGTGGCCAGAGTGGCTAGACCAGGGGAAGTTACGAACAAGTGTATGAATAATTTTAGCATCTTTAATTATCACCTCTTAAAATTGTTGTGTTGAATGAGACTAAATTCTCTTCTCTATGACTTTTATTTGTGTTTAATTGGCAATAATTTGAGTGGTGATGGTGCACGGGGTGTGGGAGGCTGGACTTATATTTTATATACAGGCCTTCTCTGATAGGCAGAGACTTGCCCGTGGATTAGAAATGCTAGAGTCTAGTTTGGAGACCTTTAGACTGACTTGACTCTGTGTGATAGCCAAGACAAAACCTCTGAAAGGGTAAGGCTCCTCCTCCAACTATCTGTGATTGGCTCTAAGTTCGTTTCTGTTTACCATATACTGCCCAATAGCAATATGCTGACAAAGTTACAATCCTACATGCCTCCGACGAGACACCTGGCCCTCACAGAAAAGAGCCCCATTCACTGGTTCAGCGGAGGTCATACTATCCATTAAGAAAAGCCTGACAGCAAGAATTTAATGGTGTTATGGTTTCGCATAGGGGCCCACACGCGCGACGCCAGCGTGCGATGATGAAAACTAGTAAACTAGTATCACACTTTCTCGTATCATCGCCAGTGCAACGTG
>NC_134777.1:67889459-67926959 GCF_046742065.1 Oratosquilla oratoria
CCTGTGTGCCTATGACACCAACAAGACCTTTCCCCCTCACTGCCAACAGCCTCTGCTCTTCGCGGCACCGAGACCACCAACCACCGCTATCTCCATCATCATTCTCCACCACCATCTCCGTCACCCTCCAACACCATTGCCACCACCATCGGGAAGAATGGGTAGAATAATTACAACTGTTGTTTGCCAAGTAAACATTAGGCTTTCAGTCCTTAATATACCGTTGTTTTCTTCTTTTGCTTCTTCATCTTCATTTTTTTTTTCATCATTTATACTCGTCCTCCTCCTGTATCTATTCTTCTTCCTTTTGCTCTTTCTCTTCACTTTTTTATGCTATTTATCATCTACTTCATTTTTTTTTCTTCCTCCTCCAAGTTTTCCTCTTCATCTTCCTCATCCTCTTTTTCGTGTTTGTTTTTCCGTGTATCCTTGTGACGTTTCGAAGGGTTTCCTCCAGGCTTGCTCTACCCATTGTATCCAGTTAAAACCAAGTTGATACATGGTTGTTCCATCGCCTGGCCTTGGGTCCACAGTCGTAATACTCGGGCGCCGCACTCAGCCGGTCGTCTTCACTGCATCTCTAAAATGAGAATGATAGGGTTTAATGTCACAACCCCCTCCCCCTATCCGTAGACTAGGATGGTGCCCCTCACAGAGGACTTTGTAGCGTGGAATTTAATGAACCATGCCCTTGGCTCAACTTCGCCGGTGGCAGGGTTCGAACCGCCATTCCCTCGACCTTCACCGCAAGTAACAACGCCCTAATCTGCTCAGCTAGCGAGCTTCCAAAATTGATCTATTAAACAACACGTGAAATCACAGTACACAAAAAAAAAATACATCACTTGGTAAGAGGTAGTTGAAGTTGCAACAATCCCACACCACCAGCAAAACAAAAGGAGTTTATTTATAGCAGAAGCATTCGTAATACGAGAAGACCATCCTAACATTAACCAATAAAACACAGGAGAAAAGCGCACATAGGAATTATTTGCTGACAGACACCAAGCCACCATACGGAGGAGTCCAGATGGACATGAAGTCACTCTCCCTCAGTAAACATCATCACCACATAGACTACAACGCATAAAGCATACACAGCTCCTCATTCCATGATAGTTCTGATAATCCGCAATGACGTCGACATCAATTAGGGAGATCTCCATACACTTCCCAAGCTCCTTAAAGACCATTTTTTTTTCTCTCTTTCTAAGACGGAGCCGAGAAGAGCATGACCAGTATGGAACTTTGCTGTCTGTTCAACAGAACATGACTTCAAGAAAAGCTGCTACCTAATTACACATGTGTTTATACTACAAAGGATTACTAAGGCGGAACATGACGACAGGAGACCTTTTGGTCCATAATTAGGTTGGATGCGAAAAAATATAATGATAAATAAATAAAATAAAAATAAAATAAAATTAGATAAATAAAATAAATATAATAATATAAATAATAATAGATCAAATAAATAAACGCATAGGTATAGTTAAATAATAAACAAATAGGTAAATAGTAAATAATAATAAATTGAAATAAACACGCACACACGTTTATTATAATAAACAGACAATTAATAACAAACAAATAAAATAATATAAAATAAATGGCAGTCATTACAGCATCTTGCTTAGATGTTTATCCAAACGAATCTTAAAGCTTTCAACTGAACTGCATTGTACTGCCTCTGCAGGAAGTTTATTCTATTCATTAACTGCACGGTTGGCGAAGTTGTTTCTTCCCACTTCCAAATTAGATCTATTTCCTGACAGTTTGAGACCATTATTTCTTGTCGGATTCTCATTCAGTGTGAAAATTTTGTCACTTTTGATGTCAATCACCTTCAGAATCTTAAAGACCTGTATCAAGTCACCTTTGAGTCTATGATTTTTTAGGAAAAACAGATTCATATGTTTTAGTCGATTTTCGTATGATTTATTTTTGATATTTGGAATCAGTTTTGTGGCTCGCCATTGTACTTTTTCCAATATGTCAATGTCTTTAATGAGATTCGGTGACCATACGGAAACAGTATATTCCAAATGTGGACGAACTAACGATTTATACAGCTTGTTAATGAGAAATGGACTTTTGAAGTCAAAAGGTCGCGCAATCAGTCCTAGAATCTTATTTGCTTTCTCAGAAGCTGAAATACACTGCTTAGATGATTTGAGATCGTTACTGATAATTACGCCGAGATCCTTTTCACTATCCATTTTTGTTAACGAACTTCTAAATAACTTGTAATCGTACTGTTATTTTTGTGCATAACCTTGCATTTACTTGTGTTAAGTTTCATTAGCCACTTTTCAGACAATTGTTGTAATCTATCTAAATATTTTTGAATAATTAATTGATTTAAGTTATCATTTACCATTCCGCACTATTTTGTATCATCAGAAAATTTGGAGACAATAGATTTTAGTACGTGGTCTATATCATTTATATATATTACGAATAGAAGTGGCCCAAGAACGGAACCCTGAGGAACTCCACTCGTAACATTTTTCCATCTAGAAGTTTTGCCATTTAGAACAACTCTCTGTTTTCGGTCATTCAGCCAATTTCTAGTCCAACTTAATAGCCTATGACTTAGCCTACTCCGTGTGAAGCTAATTTAGTAAGTAGCCTTTCGTGGGGGATGGTTTCAAAAGCTTTTGCAAAGTATAAATATATTAAATCTATATTGCTTCTTTAGCCATAATTCGAGATGACTGTTATAGAATTCGAGTAAGTTAGTCACGCAAGAACGTTTCCGTCTGAATCCATGCTGGCTATCATTTATCAAAGAGTTACTTTCTAAATGATCTTCGATAGCATCTCTGATTATAGTTTCCATAATTTTTTTCTATGAAGTCAAGCATATAGGCCTGTAGTTATTTGGTTTATTTTTTGTCACCTGTTTTTGAATATAGAAGTAACGTTAGCGAGCTTCCATTCTCTTGGGACATCACCGGATATGATGGATTTTTTGAAAACAATTTCTAATGGAACAACAATCTCATTTTTCATTTCCTTTAAGATTCTTGGATGCCAACCGTCAGGCCCTGGTGTTTTATTAACTGTGCATATACATGCGTATAAATATATATATATATATATATGTATACATAATTGTGTGTGTGTGTTTCTTTTTCTTTGTTTCTTTTTCATTGTTTGAGTTAGGATGGCAATGCGAATCTGATTTTTTTTTTTTTTTTTTTTTCTCCAAATGACCTACCTTGGCGGAGAATTTTTCTCCGATATCATATAGTTATTTGTTTACTTATCCATTTATTATTTATTTTCTATCTATCTATTTATTTCTTTACTCTATTTTGTTATTTATTTATTTCATTTATTTAGTTATCTATGTATTTATTTTGTATGCCTGGAGGACTAGAAAGCAGCGGTTCCGTAACTTTTGCTGCTGTTGATCTCGATTCTCCCCCCCCCCTACACACACACACACGCCCTTTATCTCCCAGGTCACTTCACTAGTGACCTCCCTCCCTCCTCTTACCCTTCACACACATACACGCACACACACATACACACTCGCACAAACACACATGAATATACACAAACAAATAAAAACACGCAAACACACACACACGAACACGTATAAACACACATACACGTATACACACACGCGCGCGCAAACACACACTCATATATACACACATATACACAAAACACACACACAAATACATACACAGACGTACACAAATACACACACACACACACACACATGCACACACACACACACACACACACACACACGCGCGCGCACACACACACACACGAACAAACACACACACAAACAAATACACAAAAGAACACACACAAATACATACACACGCACACACACACGCACACACATACACACACATACATACACACACACGAAAACACACACACATACACATATACATACACACACGAACACACACACATATACACAAAAGCACGCATACACAAATACATACAAACACTCAGTCACATACACACACACACACGCACACACACGAACAAACACACACAAATACACATACACACATACATACACCCACACGAACACACACACATATACAGAGAAGCACACACACACAAATACATACACAAACACATACACACACACACACACGAGCAAACACACACACATATACATACACACACGCGAACACACACATATATACATACACACACGCGAACACACACATATACACAAAAGCACATACACACAAACACACACACACCACACACACACACACACACACACACACACACACACACACACACACACACACTCACACACACACATACACACGCACACACACACGAACAAACACACACACACACACGAACACACACACACACACACACCCACACACACACACGAACAAACACACACACATACAAACAAATACACAAAAGAACAAACAAATACACAAAAGAACACACACACAAATACATACACACACACACACACACTAACAAACACACGCACACACAAACAAAAACACCCACACAAATATACAAAAGAACACACAGAAATACACACACACACACACACACACACGCGCACGAACAAACACGCACACACACACACATCACACAAACCTGTGCGTGCACACACATTCCTTTTTCTTTGTATTTAACTTCATGGAATTATGAAAAATTGGTATAACGCTAATAGTGGTATGTGATAGGCACTATCCTTAAGCGTAGTTATTTCTCGAATAAAACTTGACTTAGTAAACCTGTTTCTTTAGCTGTTTTACCAGTGTGAAATGGCGATTTTTCTTCTCAGCTCGAACTACATTGTCTTCAAAAATTTAATGGGATGGATAAGCTTGGTGCAGTGATATCAGCCTTCGTGTACAACTGTCTTTGTTCATTTTATTATACGTAAAGTGGACATGTTACTTCGGCGTTCGTAATTTGATTGTGTAAAAAAAAATAATAATAATAATAATAATAATCAACAGCGCCCCGGCGTCGCCCTTTTCACTCATCGCCCCCCTGGATCTTTCCACCGCGCCCCAACGGGACGCAACCGCCCACTTTTGGGGAATGGCTGCTATAGATTATGACCGCAGACGACGGCGGCGTCCAGCTTTGCTTGTTCGTTTTGTTTTTCCGTTCAGCAATTCTATCCAACTAAGAGAAACCCCACGTACTGTTATACGCCAGGGGCTTCCCTCGTTTGAATAAAATCGTCTGGCGACAGATTGGAGAATGGGTAGAAACGATGTCTACGGGTTGATGAAGATCAGCAAATAATGTTATCAGGATGATCAGTTCTTCGGTTGTCGTCAATGTCCCTGGCGCCAATGGCGACTGGAGAAACCGGTCGTCATCACCATTACCGTCATCAACCTCAAGAACACTACTATCACCACCACTACTATCATTATCACCACCACCATTACCACCACTACTACCACCACCATCCTACCACCACTACCACTGTCTTCACCTCTGTTACAACCATGATCACCATCAGCCCTACCTCAGTAGTCTCCCGATCAACACCAGGAGAGGCTTAGATGTAACCCAACCCGGAGTGTTCGGATAGCCAAGGCAAAGGCATTTTCTGGTAATCGCTGGAGATCGAAACTGGGTGCGCTTGGGTAAAGCGTTATCACACTGGGCTGTTTTCCATCCGACAGTTGGAGCAGATTTGCAGCATATCAAATAACATTCTGTGTAAATTGTTGAGAAAATAAAATAGTTTGCCGTAGTTATTTTACTGCGGAAAAAGTTCTAGAGGTGGGCGGTACCGCCGATTAATCGGAGGTTGGAGGAAATATAGCCCAGGGTGATAGTCCTTGTGCGAAGTGAGGGCGAGGCCCAGCGCGCCACAATGGTGATGGAAATGGAGGTGGAGCTTTGAAAGAGTCTGCACTCGAGTCGAGGTGGAGAGGAAGCTGCCAATTAAAGTTGGAGATGGAGAAAGTGGAATGAGTAGTAGAGAGAAGTGGAATGGAGTAAAAGAAAGAGGAGGATTTAATCCCATCTACACCAAAATTCACTTTTTTATTTCCCGGATCGTCAGGCGCACACATCATCAAGGCAAAATCTCACACAGACAGACACCCAGTTTCTGCACGGGCTGCAACACGTGCACAATGAGACAGTGACCGTAAGCACCTGTTTAAGGTTATGTCAACCCCTCAGAAACACCTGCACAATGATACAAAGTGACTTTAAACACCTGTTTATGGTTATGCCCTCAGAAACACCTGCACAGTGAGATGTAGTGACCGTAGACACCTGTTCAAGGTTATGCCATTCCTTTTACCCGTGGTATCTCGCCGATAAGAAAAGGGGCTCAGACTCGGAATTACATGAGAATTTAGGGATGGAAAAGACTATTAGAGACCACAAGGCCTACATTAGGCATTTCCATTACTTAAAAGATTGTGGAGAGAGGAACAGTGTTGGTGAAAAGAGTGGTGGAGCATGCATTGTTAGATTTTTTTTTTTTTTTTTTAGTGAAATGTCACTCCCACGGGCTTTGTTGGAGCCCGTGCGGTGGTGTTTAATGGAAGACACACCTTGCAGAAAGTGGGATGGTGTAGCTTGTAAAAGGAGCATGGAGGGGGGCAGTGGAAAAGAGAGACTAGCTGTTAGAGAGGCGGCGGACACACTAGTAGTTGACGGATATCATAGGGGCTTTGAAGGCGGCAGAGGCGGCTCACAAGACCTTCAGGGAGCGCCGGTGGTTCCCGTCTAAAGAAAGAAGTGGTGGGGCCATCGCTCAGGTAGTGCAGGAGGTCGGCATTTTCGGCACGGCAGTGGTTGCACCGGCGGTCTTCCGTGGTGCACCTAGGATTCAGTTTCCAGAAGCAACGGTTCTCGAGACGCAGCCTGAAGATCAGCTTTTCTACCCGTCTGGAAGTGGAGCGGGAGAGTATTAGAGGTTCATATGCTGTCACCCTCTTGTACCACCTCGCCCGTTGGGAAATCTCTGCCTCCAGACTGTGTTGGAGGTGCCACTGCGTGCATGCTAATGCCCTGGTTCGGAGTTTGAGCTGGCTCCTGCTGGGAGGGACCTGGACGTCGACCCTGGGGCGCTGGCGAGCAGCCGCGGCTGCCGCGTCAGCGAGGTCGTTGCCATGGATACCGACGTGACTTGGCACCCAGTTGATAATGACGTTCCGTCCTTTGCGGTGTAATTTGTGCAGGAGCGCAAGGATATTGGTGAGTAGGTGGACATTGTCTCCGGGCTCTGCGTGTTGCAAGCAGCTCATCAGGTTCAGAGAGTCGGTGTGGATAACCACGGAATTGGAGTGGGATACGAGGGCGTGTTCTAGGGTCCCCTGCATCGCTACGCCCTCGTCTTGGAGAACACGGAGTCGCTAAATCCCCTGCCAAAGGTACATCCATTAGTGGCGAAGGCACCTCCGGCAGCGTGTGGGCTGTTTGTTTCGACCGATACGTCGGTGTAATAGATCGCGTAACCAGGTCGCATCAGTGCTCGGATTCCGTTGTCTGCCGACATGCGTACACTGTCTAGGTGGCATGCGCCCTTTTACCCCGGTGTCCACGGCGGTGGGCATTCGTAGTCCGGGTGGGATTTCGGTATGCCCTTCTCGAGGAGAAGTTGACGTAGTTGGAAGTAGTCCAGTAGCTTGGCCGCTTGAAAGAGCCAAGTGTTGGGGCGAAGCGGTGTGTCTGCACGTTCTAGGGAGGTGTAGATTGCCCGACTTAGACCTGTATCGCCGGGGAGATGGGGGTTGCGTGGGCAACAAAATCCGCTCCGAGCATTCTGATCCTGAGTTGGAGAGGTGGAAGTGAGGCTTCCCGCTGGAGGCTGAGAGCTTTGTACCACCGTTGTGCTCCCAGAATGACTCTAGCTGCTTCATTCTGGCATGGCTCAAGCCGCTGGAGTTTTTCTGCGGCCAGTGATGAGAGCCGGAGCAGCGTAATCGGCGATAGAGCGCACAGCTTGTACGTAGTACGTGCGTAAGACTTGATATGTGGCAGCAAGTGACCCTCCGCGGATGGTCCTCATCACTGTGGTTCTGGCTGTCATTCTGTCCTTTAGGTGGGGTATTTCCCTGTTGAAGGTGAGACCCTTGTCGATCCAAACGCCCAGGTACTGGAAATAGGAGATCCAGTCCAGCACGAATCCCTGAGTGACGAGGGGTTCCTTTCCCCTCCCAAGAAGAAACTCAGTTTGGTGGAGAAATGTTAACCACGAATCCAGGGACGCATCAGCCGAATGACATCTTCTAGCTGTAAATGGGTTATCACACTGGGCTTCCATGGGCTTCACCAGCGCCACAGGTTGAGAGTGCGTTTAAGTAAGAACGACTTCGTTTACAATGTTTTATTTTTTTCAAATCTCCAAGTATCAAATTAACTTTCCAACATATACTGTATATCAAAGCTGAATGACCTAAGGGATTGTAAACCTATGCAAATGTTAGATATACTGTTGAAATGTTCTTAGAGAAGTCTAGATTTATGTAAGCGAAGTTATATTCCAGTTATTGAAATAGAATTTGGAGGTAGGATGTTGGAGAAAAATACCCCAGTGTGATAACCCCTCAACTAAAACAACAGGAAAAGGTGATGGAAGTCGATGGTTATATGGTGTAGGAGTTGTGACTTAAGAAAGAAAGAGGTGAGTATAGTGAAAAAGAAGAAGTCCAAATGGTGGTGGTGACGGTGGTGGTGGTATTCGTTCTGGTGACAGTGGTGTTGATGATGTAGCGGAGAGGAGGAGGAGGAGAATATCAAGCGAGAGTATGTTGAGTAAGAATCCTACACATGAAGAGAAAAAGAAAAAACAAATTACGAAACAAACCACTTGACTCTTACATCTTGTTGCTGTTGTTTTCCTTCGGGAGGCCTCCTGTTGTGCTCTCCCGCTGTATCCCTTGATTTGACGCAGGCAAAGTAAAATCCTGCTTTACTGAGATACTCAAATTACAGTTTATTTACTTCCGTCCGGTGGAGGCCATTGCTCCGTCTGTCCGAAGTAATGATTGATAGCCTAGTGGGTCACAGTTCGATTCTCGGCGTCGGATGTCGTTTGCACAGACGGTTCACGTCTGTTTTCTCTTCGTCCATGGAGCACTCTAGAGTTCCCAGTCCCATGCAGTTCACCGTGGTGTTGGTGCCCATCACGATGTACTTGATACAAGAAGGTCCAGTCAAGGTTACTAGTGAAGCGATGATATGCGGTATATGTATGAGCGTGTGCGTGCGTGTGTTTGTGTGTATGTGTGTGTGCGTGTGTCTACTTGCGTGACTGTATGTGTGTGTGTGTGTGTGAATGTATGTGTGTGTGTGCGTGTTTACGTCAATGTATGTGTGTACGTGAATATACGTGTTCATGCATGTGTTCGTGTATCTACATTTAATATAAATGAAAAACTCCGCTCGTGAGGTTCCGTTCCCTTTGTCTCCACCTGTCAAATTTGGTCGTAGTTTTCTCGATAATTCCCTTTGTAGGTCAATCCAAAAATCGACACATCACTACGCGAAGCTGTTTTTATTCGTATCCTTCAAACACTTTGTCTAATTGCTTCATGACCTCTTGCCACTCTCCAATCCCAAACAGATATCTTCACTGTCAGTTTTTTCCTCTCTTTTCATTGTTCTAAACACATCAATCATTTTTCTTTATTTTTTCTTCTCTGGAGGCAAATCCTTTCTCTAACCTTTCTCACACGGTCTACCCTCTGGGCTGGGGACCATTCTGGTAACCGACCTTTGTGCTCTTTCGGTCTTAGGCGGCATTGTCACTAAATATTCCCCCTTGGGATTTGTTTTGCAACCGAATCAGGGCGGGTCTATCGCGGGCACAATGAAGTAACAATATAACATGAAATGTAACATCTATTTCCACTGAACTTAACTCAAAGAATAATAACGAGACTACAAGAACAAAAATAACTAAATTAACAAAGGTCAAAGGGAAGGGAGAGACGAACCGACGGAGATCTCTCGAAGGAGAGTCTCTGAGAAGAGTCAACGTCGATAGATGCTGGCGCTCCTTATAAGCGGTCACTGACCCCACGCTATGACCCAACTTAACCAAATGGCCAACCTTCTTTAGCCGTTTTGACCATCTTCACCATCAAAGTCGGGCCCAGTACCCTCTCACTCCAAATGCATTATTTTTGGACTTACAGTAGGATGCATGACAGTATATACTTTTAGTGCAGGGACCAGACAACTGCTGTGTATTCCTGTCTCGCGTGGATCAGGTTCTCTTGTGGAAAATAGGCAAAAACTGGTTCACCAATAGATTGGTTAACGACTGGAAGAGACTTATTAATCATGTAGCGAGCGTTGAAACTATTGGTTGTTTTAAGAGAGGGTTAGATAATTTGAAGGATGGAGATGATCGGAGGTAATGGGCATGGAACTGCCTAGTGTAGGCCTCATGGTTCCTAGTGTAGGCCTCATTATCTCTTGCAGTCTCCTTCATTCTTATGTTCTTTGATCTTTTTTTAGTTTTCTCTCGATCCATGAACTTAGATTATGAGGAACTACCTTATATAGTGAAAAGGGGAGGGGCCACCCCCCGTACCAGCGAGGGGAGAGGGGAAATCGAGTGACCCCTTTGCCCCTATACGGAGAGATGCATCACTTTTTGTGCCGACAAACGCCAGAAGTGGATTTCATTCAGTTTAGAGGAACCTCTACTTTGCAGAGCGAAAAGCAGCGGCCCTCGTCTACTGAAGGGGTCTCGGCTCCTCGCAAGGACCCTCGACGAAGAGCAGGCGGGGGCCCTTGACCTCGGGAAACCGATCTGGGGCCGCTCTCTTGACCCCTTCACTTGGGGGGGGGGGCGAATCAAGCCGAAGGGGGCCTCAGCCGGAACTAAATATATGAAGCATATTGTCAGATTGAAAGGGGTAATTGGGCAGTACGAAACAGAGAGAAGAGAGAGAGAGAGGAGGGAGAGAGATAAGGGAGAGTGAAGAGAGAGATAGGACAAAGAGAGGAGGGAGAGAGAAAAAAGAAAGAGACAGACAGAGAGAGAGGGAGAAAGGAAGAGAGAAGAGAGGGAGGGAGAGGAGAGACAAGGCAAAAAAGAAGAGAGAGAAGAGGAAGTGAGAGAGACAAGGAGAAAGAGAAAAGAAAGAGAGAAAAAAAGAAGAGAAAGAGAGAGAGGGGCTCATCCACAATAAATCAAAACAAAATACAAGAAAGGTGTCCCCGGGTCAAAGAGACGAACACCTTCAATTCTGTGCCTAGCCAATAGTTGGCAACATTCATCCTAACATTTTACCCAGGGCCGCAGAATATTCAGGAAATGACGGTGGAATTAACGATATCTTCATCATGATTTACATTTTCATCGTGGAATGAGATTAAACATGTATCCTACGGTGGTGCAAATTCAAACGCAGCGTACGCTCTGGATTGTGCCGTTGGACAGTGGCGCGTAAAATAAGCCGCCCGGTTATGGCGTACCCTAAAGTTGTTATCACTCTGGGCTATTTTTCTTCCAATCTTCGATTAATCGGCGGTACCGCCCACCTCCAGAACCTTTTCCGCAGTAAGATCACAATGGCAAACTATTTTGTTTTCACAACAAAATATAGAATGTCATTTGATATGCTGGAGGAACATTCTTTTCCTCCAGCATATCCGATCCCTTACCGAAACCTGCGGGCTGTAAAGCTGCTCCAACATTCGGAGGAAAAAATAGCCCAGTGTGATAACGCCTTAAGAGGTGCAACTGACGCTGCTGAATGAAAATGCATAGGATTGGCCAGAATAAAACGAAACACCACTCTGTCCTTATGTGTCAGCTGAAAATGAGATAAACAGAAAAATATATTAAGGAATAAATAGACAAAAACAATGAACGTGCTGGGACCCAGCAGACCACTCTCCTATGCTCAGGGTCCCGGCCAAGTGAATCCGCGACAAAATGCCACAAAACAATATGACACACGACATAATGTCCACAAAATACCATGAGACAATATGCCACAGGACATAATGTCACCAGGTAAAATACCACTAGGCAGTACACCACACGACATAATGTCCACAGACAAAATGCCATGAGACAATATGCCACACGACATAATGTCACCAGGTAAAATACCACAAGACAGTACGACACACGACATAATGTCCACAGACAAAATACCACTATATGAAAATCAGACAATATATCAGTTCTACGTTGTCTTGATTATAGTCATATAAAATTTTATCAATGTAAAATCAACAATACATATATATCAAATATGAAATTACCATTAGTATTTTTTCACTGTTATTTCATTTATTCTTATCAAAATTGTACAAAAATAGTAATTTTTTGCACTTCCATTTTATTTGTTTAATAAAATTATACAAAAATTGAATTAATATATTGCATGATGACAAGAATAAATCAGTCTCTTAGCTTATCCTCATGGTGTGATTATAAATGAAGCCACAAATCAGAGTATGACCTAAGTCACACAAAGTCTGAAAGGTAGAACAACAATTTTTTCCACCTGGTTAGAAATAACCATTCATCTATATGGACCCTAATTGGTGTCCTAAAAATGGAAGACAGTCAGGTGGCCACTCTAATTACACAGGATGCAATTGGCCAACCTCCACAGAAACCTCAGAGATGGGAGTAAAAGTACCTTTCAAAACCGCCTCCTTAATCTCTGTCAGGATCGTAGTTCAGTGCACAGATTAGATAAGGAATGTTTCACATGTTTCAGTTTCCATATTCAATGGAATCTGGTCAACCTGGAGTACCAAGAATGTTAATTGATTTTGACATAGTATGTACAATGTTCTGTTTGTATAAAAAATAAAACAAATATGTACGGTAGTTGTTTGTGTCTTTATACATGTATTATATATTCTACATTTATAAAAAGAAATATGACAATAAACAAGAAAATGTAGGACTGTGGCATTGTGTCTTGTGGTATTTTGTCCGTGGACATTTTGTCGTGTGGCGTATTGTTTTGTGGCATTTTGTCTGGATACATAAGACAAAGACGACGGGATCGTCAGAGCAAAGCGTCCACAGGTGAGGGAGAGGGACCTCCCGCCAACGTTACAGAGTAAATACATATAACTCACGTCACTGACAGGAAGTTAATCGAGGGATAACCTTCAAGTGGTGAACTTGTGGCCGAAAGAATTTTTTTTCCTGAATGAAGTGGGTTCTTAGTCTTAGGTCAAAGGTCACTCACATGATCTGTGTTGACGTCAGAAAGGTGGTATACGTTGTAAGTTTCTGTTTAACGCCAGACGATTTTAATTCGTTGAATAGGTGCTCTTTAGCTGAAGATGTTGAGACTCGATAAGAATAACTTTGGAGAGTGGCGCCTCTCCTTGAGGCAAAGGCGAGACCTCTACGCCGTTCGCCTCCCTCCAGGGGTTCAGCCTTCAGGCCAAGCATTCATTCCCCGAACCGGACTTGGGATCACGTCTGATGCCGGTGTCACACTATGCGGCAGAGCCGGATGCGGCCAGATTGTGGGCAAGTTCAATGAGCTTAATCGAATCACCAGAACTTGATATAACGACGACCACCATCCTCCCCCACTGGTTAAGACACTCTCATAACCTTTCGAGTCTAATGACACATAGGGGAGACACTGCCATAACCAACAACAAGCCACAACGCGCGGCGGCGCCGGACAGTGTGACACGGGCCCAAGAGGTCTGATGTTCGTTTAAGGGTTTTCACCGGCTTCTGGGCCGTTTCAGTTAGTGTTCCTAGAGAGGTAGTAACGAATCCAGAAGCCTAGATTAATTGATTGTCATGTTCTTCTGTTTCCGTTGTGTAATCTCGTTTTTTTCTTCTTTCCAGGTGAGTAGTGAAGTGACCTGAGCTGACTCTTCGTACCTGATGGAAGGTAGACAGACCCTTGCATGTTTTGTATGCAGTTCCTTCTCCCTGAGCCGATTTTTAAGGAATAAGTGGAAGGACTTTATGATATTTGCGGATGTCCACATGATTAGATAAGAAAAAAAAATCAACGTTGCCATGACAATGACGTGATGTAAAACTTTTTGCTTATCAGAGGCCAGGACCCCTTGCTTCAGAGGCTGAACCCCTAAAGTTGTTGCGTTAACCAGAACAAAAGTATAAAACATATCACCATTCCACTATTACGAAGTGAGAATTCCCTGTCAATTGCGGCAAGCATTTTTTTCCCAATGATTGGGTCGCCTCCTCGCCTGGCTAGGATTGTAGGGAACCAACACAAGAGACACGCACTCACGACCACCTGCTCATGAGTTTGACACGGTATCCACTGGGCTACCTCGCGGCCCAACAAAAGTATATAAATTACGTAATAGTAGAGAAAGTAATCCTGTTTTGCCCTCTAGTAAGAACATAAAAATGAAGGAGACTACAAGAGACCATAACGCCTACACTAGGCAGTTCCATGTCCATTACCACCTACCATCCCTATCCATAAAGTTATCTAACACTCTCTTAAAAAAAATAGTTTCAGCGCTCCCTACATGGTTACTAAACCAATTCCATTCTAACTATTCTATTGGTAAACTAGTTCTTACCTATCTACTTCAATCTAAAATTGTCCAATTTATTATTACTACTGCGAGTCCTGCCCTTTTGTCTTACTATGATGACCATGTCTGCATCACCCCTGTTAAAGCCCTTCATCCATTTGAACACCTCTATTAGATCACCCTGCACTCTGCGTCTTTCCAGAGAGTGTAAATTATGGTTCCTAAGCCTGTGCTTGTAAGGTAAATTTCTGAGCCCATGTATAATTTTGATCATTCTCCTCTGCTGATTCTAGTGCATTAATATCCATTCTATAGGACGGAGAACAAAACTGGATTTAACCCATTCAACTCCGATGACAAGATGTCTTGTCATTTGGTCAAATAAAACAAAAAATCATAAAACACCAAAATGTTTGATCAAACACCAGAAAAACATGACGTCAGTCCTCGCTTCGCTGCGAGCGAAGCGAGGACTGACGTCATGTTTTTCTGGTGTTTGATCAAACATTTTGGTGTTTTATGATTTTTTGTTTTATTTGACCAAATGACAAGACATCTTGTCATCGGAGTTGAATGGGTTAACTAACGCCAGATAGAGTTTGATGACTACTTCTGTACTTCTATTCGTAACCACCCTAGCAATGAAACCTAATACTCTGTTAACTCTATTCCTGGTGTTAATGCACTGTTTCTTGGAGTTAACCTTTGGAGTCCCTAGCATTCACAAGGCTCTCTCGCTCTCAGTTTTCTTCAAAAAGGTGTTATGTAAGCTATATCTGTTCTCTAGGTTGTTTAAACCTACGTTCAACACACTGGACTTTGAGATATTGAAGTCCATTTGCCATTTCACCGACCATGTGAACAATTTGTTAAAATCTTCGTGCAGTATCTTTACGTCTTCTCCTGACCTAATTTGATGTCCTATTTTAGTGTCATCCGCAAACTTTCTAACATCACAAGTAATCCCATTGTCCAAATCGTTTATGTACATAATGAACAGTATGGGACCCAAAACTGAGCCCTGGGGAACTTCATTAGTAACACTCTCTCATTTGGATTTTACACCGTTAATGGAAACCCGTTGTTTCCTGTCACGGATCCTTATTCTAATCCATTCAACCACTTTTCCTCCTATGCCATGGGTTTTGACTTTATTTAGTAGTCTTTGAATGAAGTCGCCTGATATTAGCCAGAACAAAAGCTTTTAAATTACATTACCTGCGTTATCGAGTGTGTCCCACGGAAATTGATTAAGTAGGATAAAGTAGTCTAGTTTGCCGATATCCACCATAAGTAAAAATAAAATTCGTTCAGTTTGAAAGGGCTTCATATGCTGTGACCCCAAAGGGTATCCGCGAAAATTAGAAACAATGTATTGGTGGCGGCCAGAATAGAAGAAGAATACAAGAAAGGGCCCCAACGATGCAAGGGTGTTAAAGCCCCTGTCACACATACGCGACTCAAGTGATTTCGTTTGAGTAGAAACGACTTAGGTTACAATATTTAATTTTTCGAATCTCCAAATGTCAGATCACCTTTGCGTGATGTAGAAGCTGACTGACGAACTTGAAGTTGAACCCATACGAATATTATACATATTGTTGACTCGTGCTGTAAGTGAACTCGTCTTCCATCTCTTCAAATTCACAACATTTGACGAGAATCTTGAGTTTGATGGGGTCTTGAGACGGAAGTGTGAACAAGGAGACGCCTTCTGCAGGCCACGTTAGCCTACTCTTCTGTGGCGCACGTCAGCTGTTTTTATTCATAGCATTGCTGACCTTAGCGGTGGTGGGGGTGGCAGCAGGTACATAGTAGCAGAAAGGAAGTAAATGACTCACTAGCAGGGCTTCCAACTATGGCGGTGAAGACGGAAAGGCTACAAAGTACATCGTGGTGTCTCTATACTTCTTTCGAAGTGGAGGGGTCTGGGGATACTTAGAAGAGGAAAAGGAGGAGGGAAAAAAAAACGAGCAGAAAGAGGAGGAGCAGCATCAGTCTTCTTTAACTCTGACTTCCATATGTGAATTATGTTTTGCCGTGGGTTGCTAAGGAATGCCCATGTCCTCATGCACCTCCCTTTCCTCACACTTTCTCCTCTTGCTCCTCGTTCTCTCCTTTTTTTTTTATCTTTAACTGCATCTATGGTCTTTCTTGTTCTTAGAATATTCCCAACTTCCTTTTACCTGTCTCGATGGACTCGTTGCAAGAACTGCTGAGTGATCATTATTATTATTGTTGTTGTTGTTGTTATTACTTTTATTTAAGAGGAAAACATTCAACAACCAAAAATGTTGTGGAGAGGTAATACGGTCTTGCTCATATTGTGTCCATAATGAAGATTGTTCAATTTTTTTTATTGCTGTCTGCAGAATAAAGTTCTCACGTTGTGACCACAACCAGAATAACACTCATAAGTCAGCCGTACCAGTAAGAGCTCTAGAGGTCTGCTGAATTGTACCTCAGCTGACGTCATTCACGTTCAGGCATCTCATTGGCTCTTGCGCGCAACCCAACCCGCTCCCCTTTAGCTTGGAGCCCGATGATTGGCTGGATAAAACATTTCCGGGTGCCGTCGTGCGCAAACTGAAGCGAATTTTTGGGCCGCGAAATCTTTCTGTTACAATAGGAATGGAAACCACTTGGACAAGTTATGGTCTTCATCGAGGCCAGCTGATGCTTTATAGCCTGTGAGAAAGAGATGCTTCTTGTATGCATCTATATTTATATATGTGTGTGTGTCTAATGTTTATATACATATATATGTATATATAATATATATTGTGTGTATATAAATATATATGTGTGTATATATATATGTATATATATAATGTGTATATATATATATATTATGTGTGTGTGTGTGTGTCTGTATTCACTTGGTCTTTGGATCACGTGTTGGACTCGTGATCAACAGCTATTTCCCTCCTGGAAGAGAGCTCAGAGCTCGTAGGTCCGATCTATGGGTAATGCTATGACCTTGCACACACACACACACCCAACTCCCCGCCCACGAGAGTCAGAGTAACGACCCGAAGCGCAGCGGTACCGAAATAATTTCGGCCCTGGGCAGGATTCGAACCAGGAACTCCAGGCCACTAGCGTGGCAGTTCAGTGCTCTACCAACTGCGCCACCGAGTGTGTGTGTGTGTACGTGTGTGTACATGAGACTTGAGGAACCGAGGAATGGACTCTGACCTGAATAGTGAATAGCTGTTTTATTCAAGCGCGTGGGATCCCCTCAGTAACGATGTCTCCATGAACCCTTCCCCGCCCCATTCGTATACAAATCGAAAACGAGCGACCTTTGGTGGTTTGCGTAATCCGTTCCGCCCACGCACTCCTTTGTATGTTATGTATTTGTATGTCTTTTTCTTTTTGTTTATTAATCAATGAATCGTGTTACTTGAGTCTGATCACTCTTCGCCTAGTCATTCATAGCCACCAGGCTAGGCTCTCCCCCGAGCGCAGCTTTCCCGCCTCCTCCCACGTCTCCCAAATATCGTCCACTCCCACACACCTTCCCATTTCCTATCATATCCTCGTACTTTCTCCCACCCATACCTTCTCATTCCCACACACTTCTTCTCTCCTGCTCTTACTTCTTCCACTCCCAATTCCCATCAGTGCCTCCCACTCCCTCTCTCCCGAACGGCACCCTCCCAATGAATTGCTTCCGCCTCAGTACTTTAGTGACATACCTACGGACCAACCATATGGCATTCCTTTGTAATGAGACACTGATCATCACTGAATATGCATGTATATATATATATATATATATATATATATATATGTATAATATATATATGTGTGTGTGTGAGTGTGTGTGTGTGTGTGTGTGTGTGTGTGTGTGTGTGTGTGTGTGTGTGTGTCTCCGTGTATGCAGGGCTTCCACAGCACCTTGAAACAAAATAGGCATAATTATCACAGGAGAAAAGAAACATAAAGGCAGTAAGTACTTTCGTATAATTACATCGTCAGACGTATTACATCTGACGATGTAAGTATACAAAAATATTAACTGTATTTAAGTTTCCTTTCTCCTGTGGTAATGTTGCATGTATATATATATATATATATATATATATATATATATATATATATATATATATATATATATATATATATATATATATATCAGAAACCACAGGGAAATCAAAGAAAGGAAGACCAAACTTTTTCGTTTATCAAGACATCTTCAGAATATGAAGAAAATCCTAAGACAGCAACATAAAGATAAGAAAGGCACTAAGGAAGGTCACAACAAACATTCTGTTATGGTAATGCCAAGGCCACAAATAGCGTATTCAAGTTTCCTTTCTCCTGTGGTAATGTTGCATGCATATACATATATATATATATATATATATATATATATATATATATATATATATATATATATATATTCCGGTCTCAAACTGTCCGGAAATAGATTCAATTTGGAAGTGGGTAGAAACAACTTTGCCAACCGTGTAGTTAATGAATGGAATAAACTTCCTGTACAGGTAGTGCAATGTAGTTCAGTTCGAAGCTTTAAGAATCATTTAGATAAATACCTAAGTAAGATGCTGTAATGATTATAATTTATCTTATATTATTTGTTTTTGTTTTGTTATCTTTTGTCTGTCTGATTTTCATTTATTATTAGTTATATGTCAATTATTATTTCTATTTACCTGTTTGTTTATTATTTAACTATACCTATGCATTTATTTATGTATTTTATTTGTTATTTACATTATTATAGTTTTTATTTATTATTAATATGATTTTTTTTTGCATCCGACCTAGATATGGATCAAAAGGTCTCCTGTCGGTATGCTCCGCCTTTGTAATATTTTGTAAAAAATATATATTAAATCTATTTCCGGACAGTTTGGGACAATTGTTTCCTGTCTGATTCTCAGTGTGAAAATTTGGTCACTTTTGATGTCAGTTCCCTTTAGAATCTTAAAGACCTGTATCAAGTCACCCCTGAGTCTACGCTTTTTTAGGGAAAACAGATTCATATGTTTTAGTCGATTTTCGTATGGTTTATTTTTGATATTTGAAATCAGTTTTGTGGCTTGTTGTACTTTCTCCAATCTGTCAATGTCTTTAATGAGATTCGGTGACCATACGGAAACAGTATATTCATATAAACTCAAGATTAGATTATCAAAAGTATTTTTGATAAAACTGGATTCAATAATGTTTCTTTTCAATGCAAATTTGCTTTACATTGTCCCAGGCAATATTATTGTTGTTCGTGTTTTTGTCCACGTGAGAGCTCCCAACTATAATATTGTCTGAGACAAATTAATATGCTTTCATAGCTTCTGAATTGTGATTTTTTTCATCGTTTGGTTTTATTATGTATATAATAATTTGTAATGAATAATCGTAATCCTCGTATTTTATTGAATCTATTTTTCGTCTTTTTTCATAAAGATTTTAATCAATCAACTGTGAGAATAACAAATATATCCGCTTGGTCAATACAAACGGAAGATCGGGAAAGCTCATCTCATTGAGGAAGCCACACTCTTATCAAAGATATCCACTGGAAAAGATGCCACGTTCCCAAGAAAGGCCATGGCCCTACAAGCGCAGTAAACCAACACAGAGAGACATTTATTTCGGCGCCAATAACCAGCGCTTCTGTCCTTGAGGACAATTTCGCATCGAAGCGGTTGAGTAATGGAGGTGATGCCCGAGTGCTTTAAGAAAGGGTAATAGCAGAAAATAAGGATAAAATAAGTGAAAAGAGATTAGAATTCTTTCGTGATTGGAGATTAATATCCAACCATGAAATAACTATGCTTGATTATGGTACGCAGTGGTTACTAAGGCCCATAATGTATCGATTGCTTAAGACTTAGGCAGCTAGTCTTTCCATACGTGGGCACAGAGAGAGAGAGAGAGAGTTGTCTCGCAGGAGATAAGGGTAGAGGAAGAAGGAGGAAGAGGAGGAATCGTTGAGGACTAATGGAGCTGTTGCCCTGGAAACCAGGTACCACGTCGAGGGATGCCTTCCCCGCCTCTAAGGAGAAGGGAGGTCTCTCCCTTCGTCGAGTGAGGACCAGCTGCAGGTAGGGTACTCATTTGGGCGGGAGGGAGAGTCTTTGAACTCAACAGCTGCCACTGGCACAGCTCCTGTTTTGGCAGCAGGGAGAGACAAAACCGCTCCTCCAGAAGCTGGAACCTCTTTTCAGCGAGCCACAAATAGTGGCTGCGGCACTCGGCCATTTAGCCATAGGTAACCTTTGACCAACCGACAACCTGGCCTTAGATAGTGGAGACAAATACGCGGGCGCAGAAAAGTGGACGAGACTATACTCGTCCACCTAGCCACAGAAAGTAGGCGCAAGTCCACAGAAAAGTAACCACAGAAAATGGCCAGGATCACCAGAAATGGTGGCTAGGGCTACCATAGATAGTGGCTAGAGCCAAATAACCTCAGATAATGTCCATGGCCACACAAGTACAGGTAGTGTCTAGGGCCAAAACAGATAGTGGATGGAGCCATACAACCACAGATAATGACCAGGACCATAGACCATAGATAGTCGCAAGGTCCACACTACCAAAGATAGTGCCCGAGGCCACACAAACACAGATAGTGGCCGAGGCCACACAACCACAGATAGTGACCGGGACCACAAACCACAAATAGTGGTCGGGGCTACACAACCACAGAAAGTGGCCAAGGCCACAAATAGTGCCAAGGGCTACACAGCCACGCATAGGAATCACGCCAGTGCTGTCACGGACATGGGCCACGATCGAGCCAGTACTGTTGTGTGGTGTATTCCTTGGGCGCTGTTTCTGGTGGTGATACATGTTGTAGTCCGCCCATTGATCCTCATCTCTCCACCACTAACTTCCAAATCCTTCACCTGTACTCCCATTTTGCCCTCTCCCCCCCCCCGTTCTTCCCTTCCTTCATCTCATTTCCCTATTTTCCTGTAACTTCTCCTTCCCCTGTTTCCCTTCCTCTTGCCTCCCTTCACCTCCCCTCTCTTACCTTCCTATTTTCTCGCATCCTCTCCTCCCCTCCCCTCCTTTCCCTCCCCTTCCCCTTCCCCTTTTCTCGCATTCACAATTCTCCCCTCTCCTTCCCCCTGTTCTCACCCCTTCCTTCACCTCATTTCCCTATTTCCCTGTAACTTCTACTTGCCCTGTTTCCCTTCCTCTTACTTCCCCTCTCTTCCCTTCCCCTTTTCTCGCATTCACAATTCTCCCCTCTCCTTCCCTTCCCTTATCCTCCCGTCCCTTTCCTTCCCCTCGTCTTCCTCCCCCCACTACTCTCTCCTCCCTGTCCTCTCCTCCCTTCCTCTTCCTCTTTCTTCTCCCCACCCCCTCTCCTCCCCGCCTCTGATGGCGCAGTGGCTCTCACGCAGCCCCGAGGGGTCAAGCTTTGATCCTGGCTGGGTTTGAACCTGGAATCTCCCCCAATTAGGCAGCCACTGACCCGCCATTCAGTAATCACGGTGCCCTTCAGCGGCCGGATCCCTATACACGGCCTAGTTAACGACCGGCAGACTCGTGCTGTTTCTGCGTACGTGGGGAAGTCCACAGGTAACCAGGAGTCTAGCTCCACCCCCCACCCCACGTCTTCCCTCCTTTTCCCATGTGGTTTCTCATTGTATGCGTTCTTGTGTGTTCATGTATGTGAGTGTGAATGTGTAAGTACTCGTATGAGTAAGCAAGAGACCGGTCGCTCCAGTCAGCATTCCCACGACGGACAACTCAGCGGTTGTGACTGTCGCTCCGGTCCACGGAAGCGGACGTTTTTCGCCTCGTGAACTTAATACATGAAAGTCGATTATTCGACAGCTGATGCTTCAGAAGCCACAGGACGGGCCTCCTCGGCATTTGTTCATGTACGTATACGGGGTCGCAACGAAATGTAATGAAATTATCTGTTACACAAATATCGACGCACATACGCACCCGAGCACGTGCGTATGCACGCACACACACAAACACACACACACTCAAACACACACATGCAAACACACACACGAACGCGCGCACATACGTACACACGTACACACGCACCCACACACACACACACACACACACACACACACACACACACACACACACACACACACATGTATATATATATATATATATATATATATATATATATATATATATATATATATACATATATATATATATATATATATATATATATTATACATATATCGGTAGGTGGGGGTTCGAAATTATGATGTGTTCATATATTGTCATAATTCTGTGTTTTGTGTATGTTTTTAAATTCTTAGCTGCTACAATAGTGGTACATTTTGAAAGTCAATACACTAAATTCCTATAAAGGTACATTATATGCTCTTGTGCGTGTATTAACAAGCTATACACACGACGCCGTACTCACGCAAACAGAACATAAACTCTTGTAGTTTTGTAGACGACATAGCATAAAGTAGTAATTATAGTAGGGATAGAAAACAGTGTATGGCCAAGCGAGCGCGTGATGTGGATATATGCTTTAATAATGATAAATGGTGACAATAATAATAGTAATAATAATAATAGTAATAATAATAATAGTAATAATAATAATTATAATAGTAATAATGATAAAAAAATAATAATGACAACAACAACTATAATAATAATCGGTTTATTGGCTTAACACTGTTACAGAGATACACTGAACTACAAATCGTGTAAGTTTAGAACTAGTCTATTTTGAGGACAAAGTGCTAAACGTTGTTATTCTCAAATGGTGTTTGTTCACTTGCGACCGGGTGCACAGGGGCCTTATCAGTGGTGATAAGGTCGAAGGGTGATTATTCCCTGCTTTTAAGATTTAGCTGAGGACACTTAGCCAGCTCTGACTCGTCAGAAATGAGTTTGTCGGTGATTTTACGTGATAAGTTCACTGTGTGTGTGTGCGTGTGTGTGTGTGCGTGTGTGTGTGTGTGTGTGTGTGTGTGTGTGTATTCACCTTGGTCTTTCACCTTGGTCTTTGGATCACGTGTTGGGCTCGTGATCGACAGCTATTTCCCTCCTGGAAGAGAGCTCAGAGCTCGTAGGTCCGATCTATGGGTAATGCGCGCGCGCGCGCGCGTGTGTGTGTGTGTGTGCATATGTGTGTCTTTTTCTGTATTTGGTATACATGGCTATGCGAATATTTGTGATGATTTGGTGTTTGCCCTAGTGTCTGCACTAGTTGTAAACAGTCAACCCTTTAGGGACTATACTGGCATCTCTTTGGACCAGAGTCACGCAACTTTTATAAGAGGATGTTGACCACCTTTAATCTTTACTATCCTTCCTTAAATCCTTTAAACCCCTTAAATCCACTACGGCTTCAGCGTGATATTGTATGTATTTCATGCACTCTTTCTTGTGTATGTGGATATGCATCATATGCCTTAGCCCCTATTAACGCTAGCGGTTTAAACCGCAGCTGTTCAATTACAATGTAAGTCAGTGGAAGCGTTCATACACAACCGCGCAGTTTCTCCTTGACTATGTGGTACCGCCGCGGTTTACGCGCGATTCAAACCGCTAGTGTGAACAGGGCATTATGCGTTTTGCTGTTAAAGTGCGCGATCACACAGAAATATATCCCTTTTCCGGTGCAAATGTGGCATCTGTCTCGCACTGCCCCCTTCAGCACTGGAAGGTAATGAATGACGCGGCACGGAAATGAAGAATAAAACCGATTTTGGCTGGCGACAGACAGGCTACGCAAGAAGTTGATCGAGAGGGACAGTGAGGGGAAGGGAAAGAGAGGAAAGTGAGAGAGAGAAAGAGATAGGAATTAGAGAATGACGAAGAGAAACAGGAGGAGGAGGGCGAGAAAAGAGAAGGAAATAGATAAGGAAAAGAGAAGGATCCCACCTCCCCTTCCTTCTCCTCCTCCTCCTCCTTTTCCTCCTCCTCCTCTCCTCCTACTCCTACTCTCCTCCTACTCCTACTCCTCCTCTCTTCCTACTCCTCCTCTCCTTCTACTCCTCCTCTCCTCCTACTCCTCCTACTCCTCCTCTCCTCCTCTCCTCTTACTCCTCCTCCTCCAATTTCTTTTCTTGGTCCTCTCCCAGTGAGAGTAAGAAGAGTTAGATGAAGAGGAGGAGCAGGAGGGGGAGGAGAGTGAGGAGAAGAAAAAAGATGAGAAAGAAGAAAAGGAAAAGGAATAGGACGAAGGGTAGGAGGAGGAGGAGGAGGTGGAGGAGGAAAGAGAGAAGAAAGAAGAAAAGCAACAAGGAAAGGAAAAGGAAGAGAAGGGAGAGGACGAAAGGGAGGAAGAGGAGGAGGAGGAGGAGGGACCGCCAGGTAGATGAATAAAATCGCCTGGCGGCAGACAGAGAAAGAGGAGAGGAGAGACCCAGCAAGGAGAGGGCCATTCGTTCAGTTGCAATTTGGACCCGGCCATTTAGTCCGGCCTTTACGCATAAACAACGCTATGTAAGAGGGGGTTTAACCAACGTGTTCGACAACCAAATACCCCGTTCACACGTTCACACATCACTGTAAACACGTGTCTGTCGAACCGCGTTCGACGAACCGTCAGACCGTGTAAACCCCTGCTAAGAACTTAATAACATAAGAATGTAGGAGACTGCAAGAGACCATAAGGCCTACACTAGACAGTTCCATGTCCATTACCACCTATCGTCCCCATCCATAAAGATATCTTAAGCTTCTCTTAAAACAACCAATAGTTAGAGCGCTCACTACATGGTTACTAAGTCTATTCCATTCGTTAACCCCTCTATTGGCAAACCAGTTCTTGCCTATTTCCTTCTTAAATCTAAATTTGTCCAATTTATATTCATTACTATGGGTCCTGCTCTACTGACTTACCATGTTGACCTTGTCGCCATCACCTTCGTCCAAGCCCTTAATCCATTTGAACACCTCTATTAGATCACCCCGCACTCTACGTCTTTCCAGAAAGTGTAAGTTAAGGTGCCTAAATCTGTCTTCCCAAGGTTTTGTTTTGGCCGCTCGCTGGGCGCCACGAGATTTTATTCAGCTGAGGGTTGAGCCTTTAGGATAAAAGAGCATCAGGCCATTGACGGGATTTTTTTTTTTTTACTAATCATTCTTCCCCCTCAGTACACACAGACCCAAGAGATTAAATGAACTGACTAACAAATATGTGAATGAATAGATTGGTGAATAGATATGTAGATATATTAGATTTTGTTTGGCATAAGGGTGGGTAGGGAGGAGGAGGAGGAGGTAAAGGGCGGAGATGAGGCATTTGTCTTCAATAAACAAATAAATGAATAAATAAATACATACACAAGCAAATGAATATATAGAATTGATCTTATTCACCAGAAGAGTAGGGTGGGGGAAGCAGATAAAGAGTACATATGGAGTCATTTATAGTTGTATAGTTGTGCATGTTGGGCAGAAAGTGTACATACTTTTTTCTGTGTGTGTGTGTGTGTGTGTGTGTGTGTGTATGTATATATATATATATATATATATACATAATATATATATATATATATATATATGTGTGTGTGTGTGTGTGAATGTGTGTGTATGTGAGAGAGAGAAAAAGAGAAAGAGAGAGAGAGAGAGAGAACGTTCACCACGGTTTTGTGGAAAGTGGTGGCACACTAGGCTAGCATGCTACTTGCTTGTGCTACTTCGTTTGAGTAGAAACGACTTCGGTTACAATATTCTAGACATCCATAAAAACATATCAGCAATGTATCTAACATTCGCACTTTAGGTTTAATTGTCTTCGTTCGTCGTTCAGCTTATCAATATATAACACAAGAGTAATTTGACATTTGGAAATTCGAAAAACAAAAGATCGTAACCGCAATCGTTTCTACTCAAACGAAGTAGCAAATGCAAATAGCATGCAAGTGAGAAATATCTGTTGTGCTATCACCATGATTTGCTGAAGTTGCAATTAACAGCTGTTATCCATCATCAGCCCCCCTTGAGCAAAGTGATGGTGTGTGCGTGTGTGTGTGTGTGTGTGTGTGTGTGTGTGTGTGTGTGTGTGTGTGTGTGTGTGTGCGCGTATGTGTGTGTGCGAAGAGTATCCATATACTTATATACGTTGGTGGCGTAATCGGAAGCGTGCTGGTCTCACACTCGCTTAGTTGTGGGTTTGACTCCCGTACTTCTCTTTGATTACCAGCAGTTACCTGTCCCAAAACTCGAAGCTCATAGGGCAAAGATGACGGCTTCGGCCGCAGCTATGCGCCTCCTGGCGTAGCCTACTTACCTTCACCATATTCATAGTATATTCAATGAAGCACTCGTACTCTAACCATGATCATGATCATGATGATGATCATCATCATCATTATTATTATTATTATTATTACTGTATATATATATATATATATGTATATATATATATATATATATATATATATATATATATGTATATATATATATATATATATATATATATATATATATATATATATTGTAAACAAAGTAAATCTAGGTGATGGAAGAAACTAGAAGAAACTGCTGAAGAAAGAATGTGCCAGGTCAAAAGATGTTGCATTTTAATTGCATTTTCTTCGTAATGCCTTGTCCCTATGTATTGTTTCACAAAAGGAGAGAGACTCACCCTTGAAAATGCCACCTTTACCCTGTGTACTCGGATAGCCTGGATACGCTGGAGTCACCCGTAGTAACCCTTGAGGACGGAAAGCGCATCTATACAGTCTGTCTGTCTTGCTGTGTCTGTCTATTGGTTGGTCTGTCTTTTATTGGCAATCATTCTCCCCCCTACACCATCCTACAGCTCCCCCCCATCCGTCCACCATCCCTCCATTCATCTATCCACCCATTTATCCATTCATACATCCGTACATCCATCCATCTCTCACTCCCGCTTCCAGACACAGGGGATCGTCTTTGTATTTTATCGTTCTCAGCTCCATCTTCCTCTTCTTCCTCTTTATCGCCCCTCTCTTTGTCCTCTTAGGGATGGATGCTCGCTAGCCGAGCGGATTAGAGCGTCGCTACTTGAGACGGAGGTAGAGGTAATGACGGTTCAAACCCTGCCACCAACGAGTTGGACCAAGGGCATGGATTATTAAAATTCCACTCTACAAAGTCATTTGTAAGGGGCTCCGTCCTAGCCTCCGAATCGGGAGGAACTGGCTGTACAAGTTACATGCAGTCAATGTGTTAGGGAGTTTAGCGACACCCATATGGACCAGAGTAACGCAGCCAATTATTACCGGCGGAACACTTAATTTTTCTTGTCCTCCCTCCCTCATCTCTTATTTCTGTTTCTTTAATTCCTCATCTTCTTTCGCCTCCACTTCGTCCTCTTCCTTTTCCTGTTCCTTTCTTCTTTATTTTCTTCTTTCCTCCTAGACTCCTCCTTTTCCTCCTCCTCCTCCTTCTTCTCCACATCCTCCTGCTCCTCCTCCTTTTCTTCATTTTACTTTTCTTATTCTCATTTTCTCTTACTCCCTTTACCTAACTTGACCTCCTCCTTCTTTGTCTTCTCCATCCCAGGACACCTCTCTCTCTCGCTCTCCTCTCTCTCTCTCTCTCTCTCTCTCTCTCTCTCTCTCTCTCTCTCTCTCTCTCTCTCTCTCTCTCTCTCTCTCTCTTCTCTCTAAAAAAAAAAAATCCTGTCACAACCCATTCCTAGTCCCCCAGACCCCTTTCCCTTCAGCCCCCCCGGTACGCTCGTTTAATACACGTTGGAGGCTGGCTGGAACCTCGCCAGCTGCCCCCCTCCCCCCACTGCCCCTTACCCCCCAATCACCCTCTTCATCGTCGTTGTAATCTTCCTATTCATCTTTATCCATAGCTGCTGTATCCTCTTTCTCTTGCTCCTCCTCTTCCCCCTCCTCCTCCTCCTCATCATTAGCATAATTCTTCTCCATTTCTTTCTCCATTTCCTCTTCCTCCTCCTCTTCCTCCTCCTCATCTTCACCCATTTCTTTCTCCATTTCTTCTTACTCTTCCTCCTCTTCGTTTCTCATATATTTCTCCGTTACTTCGGCATCCACTTCCTTCTCCTCTTCCTTATTTACTATCCGCCTCTTCCTCTTATTTCTTTCTTTCTCCTTCTCTATGTCTCCCATTTCCCCTTTACATCTGCCTCTCCTCTTCCCCCTCTCCTCTTCCCCCTCTCCTCTTCCCCCTGTTTCACCTCCCCTCCTGTTTCTCCTCTTTTTTCACCTCTTTCTCTACTTCATCCCCTCCTCCTCTTCCTCTTCTTCTTCCTCTCCTTCCTCTTTCTTCCCTTTGTTTCTGCCTCTCCTCCTCTTCTTCATGCATTCCCGATGATCCTCCTCCTATTCTTCTTCATCCTCTCCCAAAAATTCGCCTTCCCCACTGGACCTCCTCCCACCCTCCTCTCCCCGTCCCCCCACCTCTCACCCCCTCCCTCCATCCCCTATCATCCCATTTCCCTATCTCACCCATTATGCCTCTGCACTCCCCCCCCCCCCAGGCGCGGCAGTGGTAGTGGAAGAGAGGAAGAAGGAGAATGAGGAGATGGAAGCGAAGCAAGAGGATGATAACACAGAGAAGGAAGAAAAAGAGGTAGAGGAGGAGAAACAGAAGGACGGTGACGAGGAGTATGAAGAGGATGGGTGAGGGAGAGGAGGAAGTGGAAGAGGAGGAGAGGCAGGAGGATGACAAGGAGAAATAAAATGGGGGGAGGGAGAAGGAGGAGGGAAGGGAGAAAGAGGAGGAGGTGGAAGAGGAAGAGGAAAAAGCTGGAGTAGAAGGAGAAGCAAAAGGAGGAGAGACAGGAAGACGATGGCGACGAGGAGGCGGAGGAGGAGGAGGAGGAGGAGGAGGAGGGGGATCCTTCTGCATGTGGCTTCCCATCAATACCAGACATGTTTTCACTGAGGACTCCACCGAAACTTTTAGGAAAAGGTTGACCTTTATTTCATTGAAGTTTAACCTCTTGACCTCGGGGTCATACTTTATATATTTTGTTCTGGTGACGGTCAAATGATGTCATCCTGAAAAGGAACCTAAACCGTTATGGGAACTTTTTCCGTCGTAGAATCACTTTTATGACAAACTGTTTTGATTTCTCAACAATTTACATAGAATGTCATTTGATATGCTGGAGGAAAGTTATTTCCCTCCATCATATCACATTCCTTCCCGAAACCTGCGGGCTGGAAATCTGCTCCAATAGTCGGAGGAAAAATAGCCCAATGTGATAATGCCTTTAAAGGGAGTCTGCCCCCTCCCCCCCCCAAAGAAAGGCAACAAGACCTTTTGGAGCGAAAACGGGAAACCCCAGAAGGGACTCAACCCCCCCCCCCCCCCATCAAGACCACTTTGAAAGGGAGTCGAGGTCCTCTGGAAGGTGATCCAAGCCCCCTGGAAGGGAATCGAACCTCCTGGAAAGGAATCGTAACCCCTGGAAAGGAATCATAACTCCTGGAAGTGAATCGAAACCCTTTCAAAGAGGATCGGAACCCCTTTCAGAACGGATTCGACCCCTTGGCAATGTAAAATAAAATCGCCCGTCCCTCGCTGGCTGGAACGTAATTGATGAAATCTGTCACCATGTTGAAGGGGCCTATTGACATATCCCTGTGTAAGGCCATCGAAAAGCTCGGGCCCTGATTCCGGGACCCACCACTTGGTCCTGGATGCCCTCTGGTCCGGCCGTGTCCCCTGAAGTAACCTAAGCTAACCTAATGCCCCATCCCAGCGAGGGCCTACAACACAGACGTACTGTTCCATTCCACTTCCTGGGTTTCCTTTGGTTGAAGAAAGTGATCTCTCGTTTCCCAGAACAGTCGGTAAAGTGACACTTAGGTTGAGTGGGCTACTGGCGTAGCATGTAACTCTCAACCTTGGGGTTTCATCATTTAACGATTAAATGTTTAATTTTCATTTCATATATCGACCTTTGCGTATAGCATAGCATTCCAGCACCAAGGCTTTGAGATGGAAAAAAAATCGTATTTATTTCATTTGATTATATATTTTTTTAGAGAAAATAACAATTTCGGGCTAACAAAGGTTTCCATCGAAGTTAAGATCATCTAATGTAAGAAAAAATGCCTGTGTGTGTGTGTGTGTGTGTGTGTGTGTGTGTGTGTGTGTGTGTGTGTGTGTGTGTGTGTGTGTGTGTGTGTGTGTGCGTGTGTGTATGCGTATGTACGTTTGTGTGTGTGTATGTGTATGCGTGTGTGTGTGTGTGTGTGTGTATGCGTGTGTTTGTGTGTGTGTGTGTGTTTGTGTGTATGCGTGTGTTTGTGTGTGTGTGTGTGTGTGTGTGTGTGTGTGTGTGTGTGTGTGTGTGTGTGTGTGTGTGTGTGTTTGTGTGTATGCGTGTGTTTGTGTGTGTGTGTGTGTGTGTGTGTGTGTGTGTGTGTGTGTGTGTGTGTGTGTGTGTGTGTATTTACCTAGTTGTATTATACGGGAAGGGGAGCTATGCTCGTAGTGACCCGTCTTTGTATCTCTCAGCATCTAGTTTGTTCTTAAATTTTTGTATGGTTTTTGCACACTTTATTGTTTCGTCCAATTTGTTCCAGACATCCACCACTCTACGTGGAAAACTATTTTTTTCATATCTCTTCTAAAAGTATCCTTTTTGAGTTTCTTTACATGTCCTCTTGTATTTTCTCTGTCCCACTTTAATAAGTCCTCTTTATCAAGGCGTTCTTCTCCTTTCATATTTCTGTAGATGGTTAGTAGGTCCCCTCGTTCTCTTCTTTGTTCCAGGGTCGGCAATTCCAGTTCGGCCAGTCTTTGTTCATATGTCAAATTTGAAAGTGTTGGGGCCATCTTTGTCGTTGCTCTTTGTATTCTTTCTAATTTCCTTATATTCTTTTTGTACTGGGTGACCATAACAGTGCTGCATATTCCAGTTTTGGCCTTATCAGTGTTTGTAAAAAAAATTATCATTTCCTTATCCAGGTATTTAAAGGCCACCTTTATTGATCTCAACAAATTGTATGTTTCTCCGACTATTTTATTCATGTGTTTATCTGGCGACATGTCTTTGGTGATGATTACTCCTAGGTCCCTTTCAGAATTTACTTTCTTTACTTCTTTTCCATTAATTTTATACTGACCTGATATTCTCTTCTTGCTTTTTCCAAATTCAATTATACTTCACTCCTTGATGATGAATTCTACCTCCTATCTCTTGCTCCACTCTGAGACTTTGTTCAGATCCATCTATAATGAGTCACAGTCTATTTCGGAGTTTATTCTCTTTAATAACTTTGTATGCATGTGTGTGTGTGTGCGTGTGTGTGTGTGTGTGTATGTGTGTCTGTGTGCGTGTGTATGTGTGTCTGTGTGCGTGTGTATGTGTGTGTATATATGTGTGTGTAAGTGCGCGCGCGCGCGTGTGTATGTGTGTGTGTATGTCTGAGTGTGTGTGTATGTGTGGGTGTGTATGTGTGAGTGTATGTGTGTGTATGTGTGGGTGTGTATATGTGTGTGCGTGTGTACTGTATGTGTGTGTGTGTGCATGTATGTATGTGTGTGTATGTGTGATTGTGTGTGTATGTATGTGTGTGTGTTTGCATGTGTGTGTGTATGTGAGTGTGTCTGTATGTGTGTGTATGTGTGTCTGTGCATGTGTATGTGTGTGTATATGTGTGTGTGTGTTTGTATGTGTATGTGTGTGTAGGTGTGTGTGTGTGTTTGTATGTGTAGGTGTGTGTATGTGTGTGCAGGTGTGTGTGTATGTGTGTGCGTGTATGTGTGTGTGTGTGTGTATGTGTGAGTGTGTATATGGTGTGTATGTGTGTGTGTGTGCGTGTGTGTGTGTATATGTGCGTGTGTATGTGTGTGCGTGTGTATGTGTGTGCGTGTGTGTGTATGTGTGAGTGTGTGTGTATATGTGTGTGTATATGTGTGTGTATGTGAATGTGTGTGCGTGTGTATATATAATATGTGTGTGTGTGTGTGTGTGTGTATGTGTGTGCGTGTATGTGTGTGTGTGTGTGTATGTGTGAGTGTGTATATGGTGTGTATGTGTGTGTGTGTGCGTGTGTGTGTGTATATGTGCGTGTGTATGTGTGTGCGTGTGTATGTGTGTGCGTGTGTGTGTGTATGTGTGAGTGTGTGTGTATATGTGTGTGTATATGTGTGTGTATGTGTGTGTGCGTGTATATATATATATATATATATATGTGTGTGTGTGTGTGTGTAAGAATGAACATAAGAATGGAGGAGACTGCAAGAGACCATGAGGCCTACATTAGGCAGTTCCATGTCCTTTACCACCTTTCATCTCCATCTGTAAAGTTATCTAATCTTTTCTTAAAACAACCATTAGTTCCAGCGCTCACTACTACATGGTTACTAAGTCTATTCCATTCGTTGACCACTCTGTTGGTAAAACAGTTCTTTCCTTTTTCCTTCTTAAACCTAAATTTGTCCAATTTATATCCATTACTGTGAGTCCTGCCCTGCTGCCTGAATATAATTACCTTGCCAGCATCACCCTTATCAAAGTCATTTGACCCATTTGAACACCTCTTTTAGATCACCCCGCACTCTGCGTCTTTCCAGAGAGTGTAAGTTAAGGTGCCTAAGCTTCTCTTCGTAATATAAATTTCTAAGCCTTTGTATCATTTTGGTCATTCTCCCCTGAACTGATTTTAGTGAATTGATATCTATTCTATAGGACAGAGACCATGGATAGGTCTCTCTCTCTCTCTCTCTCTATATATATATATATATATATGTATATATATATATATATATATATATATATATATATATATATATATATATATATATATATATATATATATGTGTGTGTGTGTGTGTGTGTGTGTGTGGGTGTGGGTGGGTGTGTTTGTGTGTATTATGTACATGTATCAGTATGTACATATAATCAACGTCAAGATACCCTTAACAAACTGTCTTCTTCTGGTCTGTCTGGACTCGGTCCTCAAACCTCATATATATAATATATATATATAAGGCACAAAAATATTCCCACCCATTCCATCCCCGAAAACACTCCACACCCCTCCACCCTCCCTCCCATCTTAGCACCTCCTAGATGACGGGTCATCCCTGCACCCTGTCCACTGCCCTGGGTCAGAAGCAGTGTCGCAGGACACAGCACATCCACAGCAAGGCCACTTCATTAAATCGGCGACCCCCCCTCTCCGTCCCCCCATATAAAGGAGAGGACGGGGAGAAATCCCTTCGGGCTGCGTCAAAATTTTTGCTCACACACACTACCTCACCCCCCATTCCCCCGTCCAATCCACCTCATGCATCACAACATTTTCCATATACAACCATTCTCCATTCACCCCTGTCTTCTGTCCTCTCCCGTCCTTCCTCAACAGACATTCTCCTCTTCCCCAAAGCCCCCTTCACCCCATCCATCCATCTCATCCTAGGACGTCCCCTCATGTTCACTCCCTCCACATCTTTCTTCACTCATTCTTTCCATGTGTCCAAACCATCCTAATACTCTTTCATCCACCCTATCTCCCAGCTCCCTTTCCACCCCTGTTCTCCTCCTCACTTCCTCATTTCTCACTCTATCTAGCCTAGTAACCCCCATCATACTTCTCAGACATTTCATCTCAAACACATTCAAGTTCCTTCTCTCTTCCTCTCTTATGTTCCATGTTTCTGCTCCATACAGTGCTGTTGGCACAATCACTCCTTCATACAGTCTCCTCTTAGCATCCATTCCCAGATTCCTATTCCTCATTACACTTTTTAAACCACCAAGGCATTTGCTCGCTTCTCTCAATCTATATATATATATATATATATATATATATATATATATATATATATATATATATATATATATATATATATACATATATAAACTAGCCAGGAGTATACTCAGACTAAGACTCTTGTGTTACATATTATCTCTTTTTTTTTTCTTCACCTCATCCTATCAGATGTCCCTTTTCTTTATATTCTGACCATTTTATCCTATTCATCTACTTGACACCCTCTCGCTAGCGTGATATTATCCCAAAGGACAAAGTAACTGGTAATAATTGACGTTGAAATAGGTCGAGGGTCTCGTGGGAGAGAGGTGATGAGATGGATTTCTTTGAGTCGTCGATTGACGTGGACGGATGTCGTGCAAATTGCGAGAATTGTTCTTCTTGTAAATATCGCATGAAATGCCAAGCACAGACTGAAATACTAAGTTTTGATTATTATTTGTTTATTCGTTATTTTATTTATTTGTTTGTCTGTTTTTTGGATGTACATCAACAAATTTCTCATGAGTAAGAGCCTTATTCATATCGTAAATGTCGCAAAATAAGGCAGCCACAAAAATACTAATGTTTGAAGCCAATTTTTTCTTTCCTTTTATGCAGGTTTATTTCAACAAATCTCTCATGACCAAAAGGTTTTATTCATATCGTAAATGTGGCAAAAGATGCCAACCTCTAGATATCCAGACGCGCTCTCACTACGTCTCCACAAGAGGCAACCCTCGAAGCAGTAGACGAAGAATGGGATGACGCCCCCCCCCCAAAAAAAAAAAAAATAATAATGGCTGCTGGGGCAAGGGGATCGAACCTGTCGAGAACTGTTTGACGTGGGAAGGGAGGGCAGGAGGAAGGGTGGCTGCATGGGAGCTTGCTCCTCGGAGGAGAGACCGTGAAAGGGACTAGCGCCGCCGGCGTGTGAGTTAAGCAAGGTAGCTCCCTGGCGTTTTATGCCTCCAATTGATAATTAATTAATGTACTGTCAATTATCAACCTTTATTCTCGATTTTTTTTAACTTACCAACAAAGCGACGCAGTGGGGTTCGTGTAACATAGCATTCAGCCCTTAGTTTGATTATTTATTTATTTTTAAGAGAAGCACGGTTTTTTCAAAGTAAAGTAAACGTACGTGCTTACGTTGTCTCTGAGGGAGAACGGAATTGAATTTGATGTCTCGACACAGGTCGTCTCTAGTTTCAATCTATTTCAATCTATTCTTTGACCTCGTGTACAGTACGCGACGCTAATTACTGTACCAGAGAGAGAGAGAGAGATAATGTGTGTATGTGTGTGTGTGTGCGTGTGCTTGTGTGCATGCGCGTGTTTGTGCGTGTGTGTGTGTGTTTGTGTTTGTCTTTGTGTTTGTGTGCATGTATTTACCTAATAATGTATTTACCTAATTGTAGTATACAGGAAAGGAGCAACGCTCGTTGGGTCCCGTCTTCTTTTCTCTAATTTTCTAACATACCTAGACTCAAATTTATGTGCGATTCACCATTGTCTTGGATCACGTGTTGGACTCGTGATCGACAGCTATTTCCCTACCGAAAGATTTCCCAGAGCTCATATATGACCGATCTGTGGGTAATGCGCAAACACGCCCACGAGAGTTGGAGTGACAACTCGCAGCGCAGCGATCCTGAAATTATTTCAGCCCTGGGCGGGATTCGAACCCGGACCTTCGTAGTGGCAGCCGGGAACTCTACCAGCCGCACCATCGAGTCGTGTGTTGTATGTGTGTGTGTGTGTGTGTACGTGTGTGTGTGTGCGTGTGCGCGCGCGCGCGTGTGTGTGTGCACGTGTGTGTGTGTGTGTGTGTGTGTGTGTGTGTGTGTGTGTGTGTGTGTGATCGTGCATTCACCTGTTCATTCATTTTAGTCATGTCTTAAAAAAGTGTTGTTATGTGTTTGAACTGTGCGGGCTTGTGATGAATTATCTGTCATGTTTAGAAACAAATCCTCCGGTTTGCAGTCGTTTTAAAATGGTCCTTTGCTCAGGACGGGATTGAATTGCGCCAGCCAATCAGCGAGCAACATGTCGGAACCGTGAGGCGAGGCTATCTGTCATCATCGAGATCAATGGACTCGAGTTGTGGCAGATAGAATTAAGATTATACTCGTGGTTTCTTACCTCTTGACATCTGTTTCAAATTCATCATCATTTGTTTTTGTCTATCCCTTGTGTGTGTACATATCTGTGAGTGTATGTGTGTTTCTGTTTTGTGTTTCTGTTTGTGTGTGTGTGTGTGTGTGTGTGTGTGTGTGTGTGTGTGTGTGTGTTTGAGGTTAACAGAGGTCTTGGCTCACGTGTTGGACTAGTGAGTGACATCTATTATCCTCTCAGGTGAGAGCTCTGAACTCATATATGGCCAGTCCGTTGACAATGCCGTGACTTACACTCACACAAACAAACACGCTGGGAACTCTAACCACTGCGCTGTGTGTGTGTGTGTGTGTGTGTGTGTGTGTGTGTGTGTGTGTGTGTGTTTGCCTATGGGTGTGTATGTACGTTTAAATGGATGAATGCGTGAGCAAAGCTGTTTTCGAGGTTATAGATGTGGAACATTAACCTGACCTGACCTGACCCAATGTGACACAGAACACGTCATCACCCGACCTCGAACCCCCCCTCCCCCCACGCCCCTGCCATTCATTGACCTCGTTATCCACCTTTCATAGCACACCTCTCATACATCTTTCTTCAGGCAATCGGCATCTCTGACTTCAGTCAACGTATCACCGTTATATTAGATTTTTTTCTGTTCGGAATCAATTTTGTTTTATTTTCTAATTTCGATTTCTACATTCGACTTGTTTCGTTTTCACATAAGCCACAGCGAATTTCATTCAGTCCGGGAATGACTCCCCGGGACTGAGGGTGCCGGGGACGGGGGAGGGGGGGGAGCGGCATGTCCGGACACACTTTATCTGCAACAACACATGACTTTTCTTTTGAACCCCCCACCCACCCACCCTCCACTCCTCTCCCTCCTTTTCCTCCTTCTCCTCGTCCTCCTTTTCCTCCTCCCTCTCCTCCTCCTCTTCCTCCTCCCTCTCCTCCTACATATCCTCACCTCTTTCATCTTCTCCTCCCCTCCTCCCCCTCCTCCTCCTCCTCTTCCTCCTCCTTTTCCCTCTACGTCCTCCTTCCCACCTCCTCCTCCTCCTCTTCTTCCTGCTACATATCTTCTCCTCTCTCCTACCCCTCCTCCTCCTATATCTCTCCTCCTCCTCTTAATCTTCTTCCTCCTCCTCCTCGTCCTCCTCCTTCTCTTCTTCCTGCTACACATCTTCTCCTCTTTCTCTTACCCCTCCTCCTCCTATATCTCTCCTCCTCCTCTTATTCTTCTTCC
>NC_134777.1:67929459-67934459 GCF_046742065.1 Oratosquilla oratoria
CATTCGTTAACCCATTAAACTCCGATGACAAGATGTCTTGTCATTTGGTCAAATAAAACAAAAAATCATAAAACACCAAAATGTTTGATCAAACACCAGAAAACTATGACGTCAGGACTGACGTCATATTTTTCTGGTGTTTGATCAAACATTTTGGTGTTTTATGATTTTTTGTTTTATTTGACCAAATGACAAGACATCTTCTCATTGGAGTTTAATGGGTTAACCACTCTGTTGGTAAACTAGTTTTTGCCCATTTCCTTCATAAATCTTAATTTGTCCAATTTAAATCCATTAATGCGAGTCCTGCCCTGTTGTCTTAATATGATGACCTTATCTGCATCACCCTTTTAAAGCCCTTGACCCATTTGAATACCTGTATTAGATCACCCTCGTATCCTTCCCTTCATACCCCATTTGCAGCCCACGACCACACATCGTCTATCATGTTGACATTCTGTCCTCCACGCCCATGTCTCTCTCTAGCTGCGCCCACTTGACCTCATCACCTTCATGAATCACGTACACGCCTTACGTCCCCAGCCCACGCCTACCCACCCATATCTTTCCTTGCCGCTCATGACTTCCCCCACGCCCACATCATCAGGCAAATGACACGCCCAGGCCTCTACCTTCAAGCTCATATTTCTCCCTCTACGCCCACATTTCTTATATGGGGCATATCTACGCGTCCTCTCACGCCCACGACTCTCCTTTCGCGCCTTTGCGTTCCTCCACACCCACCGGATTGTCTCCGACACCTGCAGAGTGCCCCGCCTGTGCGCTCTAGGAGCACGCCCTCCAGACCTCACCTTCCACACCTCGCCCTTAACCTTTGCACCTCACCCTCGACGTCTAACTTTACGCCCTTCACCCTCGAGTGCCACAAGTGGAAGGTCCTCCTTGGGCTCCACTCAAGACGGGCAGCACGAACACGGACGTGTCTGAAAGCCCTGAACGCGCGCGTGTGTACCTGTGTGTGTGAGCATGTATGTATGTGTGTATGTGCGCATGTATGTATGTGAGCATGTATGCGTGTGTGTGTATGTGTGTGTGTGTGTGTGTGTGTGTGTGTATGCTTTATTCACTATGGTATTGGATCACATGTTGGACCTGTGATCGACAGCTATTGCTCTCCCGAATGAGAACTTGCGGCTCACATATGAGTATGACCCGATCTATGGGTAATGTAAACACACACACACACACACACACACACACACACACACACACACACACACACACACACACACACACACACACACACACACAGCGGGGAACCGGATTGCAGTGCTGTGAGGCTTTTCAGCCATGGGCGGGGACCAAACTCAGACCGCTAATTTAGGAAGCGAGTGAAGTACCACTACACCAGCAGGCCGGTGTTTTTTATATATGCGTGTATATGTGTGCTTGTGTATATACGTGTGTAGTTCTGTGTGTGTGTGTGTGTGTGTAGTCGTGGATCAGAAGTCATGGACATTGATATGACGTAACCTACACACACCCTATCTCCTTGCTCAAGAAGGGCAGTAACGTCTGCAGTTTTTGTGATGCTTTCAAGCCATGAACGGAGCTCGAATTCAGACTTCAAGTTACCACACGTGTGTGTGTGTGTGTGTGTGTGTGTGTGTGTGTGTGTGTGTGTGTGTGTGTGGTTGGGTGGGAGTGTGTGGGTGTAGGTGCGTGTATGCATATCAAAGGTTTACAGTCACGAATTATGCTTTATTCACCCAACACGAAACTTGAAGGTCTGCAGGTCAATGTGTTCTGGTCAGTTCCTTGCCAGCTGTGACATCTGAAGGGTTATAGCTAATGAGCAAAAATCTGCAAGAACTGACGAGTACTACGATTATCAATTCAAAATAACTGATCTTGTCATCACAACCGAGTACAAATGAATACACACGGATTCAGTAATCACTACTTTTGTGTGTGTGTGTGTGCATGTCCAGTGTGCGTGTGTGTGTGTGTATGTGTGTTTGTGTGAGTGTATGTGTGTGTGTGTCCGTGTGCATGTAATTCATTCTGATCTTGGATCACAATCTGGGTTTATGATGGACAGGTTTTACCATACCTGATGAGAGCTCAGGGATTATTTATTGCCCTGTCTATGGGTAATACTGTGACTATAAACATACTCCATCCCCTTGCTTAAAGATGACAGTAACAACTTGCATTATAGTTGATTTTTGTGTGGGTGCGTGGGTGGGAGAGTATGCGTTTGTATGTATGTGCGTATGTGTATATGTGTGAGTGTGCGTATGTGTGTATATTTGTGTGTGTGTGTGTGTGTGTGTGTGTGTGTGTGTGTGTGTGTGTGTGTGTGTGTGTGTGTACGTATGTGTATGTATATATACATATATATATATATGTATATATATATATGTATATATATATATATATATATATAGTGTGTGTGTGTGTGTGTGTGTGTGTGTGTGTGTGTCTGTGTGTCTGTGTCTCTGTGTGTGTGTGTGCGCGCGTGCATAATTTTGTTTCCTTATTGTATGTGCCCACCTAATTGGTCTTACTAAAATGTATATCGTTATATTTACTATTACTATTATATTACTATGTTGTTGTTATTATTATTATCAGTATCACTAATAATAGTGGTAGTATTATCGTCACTTCATGAGATTATCATCAATAATTATTATTTCTATCAATGTGGTTGCTCGTATTCACAAGAAAAATTAATAGATAAATGAATAGATATAACACTTTATATAAAACTCTTATTGACCGAGGATGAGGTGGATGGATGGGGTGAAAAGGTCACTGAGCAAGAGGGGAATGTCTGTTAAGCAAGGAAGGGAGAAGGCAGGAGATGGGGATGAGTGGAAAATGACTGTGTATGGATGATACTGTTGTGCATGGAAGGGAAGGATGAAGGATTAGAGAGTGCTTATTTTTTTAATGATATTTTGACACAGCCCGAAGGGATTTCTCCTCGTCTTCTCTTTTTCTGCATGAGGGGACGGAGAGGGGAGGGGTCCCCGATTAAGTGAAGCGGCCTTGCTGTGGATGTACGGTGTCTTGATGCATTGCATTTGACCCAGGGCAGTTGGTGGATACAGGGATGACCCGTCATCCATGAGGAGCTAAGATGAGAGGGGGTGGAAAGGTTGGTGGAAGGGAGTGAAATGGGTGAGAATAGGTACGTGCTTCTGACTTAGCTACCTCCCTTATAAGGGGGAAAAAGCTCTTGATATATAGATAGATAAATAGACTATTCATTTAGTGCCTGTAGCAGAAACGAACTATATAGCAGAGGTCAAAAATAAAAGAGAATGTGACTTGAAGTGCAGAGGCGTGCTTGATAATAATCAATATTCTTTTGATCGGTAGCAGACCATGTTATTCACTAGAATGATGATAGGGCCACCTTGATGAACTCGTTCAACCAGGTAACCGTTTATTAAGACCTTATGAGGGCTAATTCCGGGGACATTGTTCCCAGATCTTGGCTCTTCTTGGGACTAAGAGGAGTTGAAGAAATGTTGAGAGTGTGGTTTCAAGAGGTAACGAGCATAACGTTTGGGCTGAAGATATTAGAGCTGGGTTGGGGAGGCGCGATGGAGTGGTTGAGAGTGGCTAGTGGGAGTTGAACGCCGAGTGTGAGAGTGGAAGGTGAGAGTGCAAGGGTTCGACTACATCATGCAGGAGCCACGGCCCTTTGATGTCGCTCGGTCGGAATGAAAATGCAAATTGTATCTCGAGAGAACACGTTTGTTCCTCTGGCTGCGAGGGCGCATGTGCGCGCGTGCGACTCGCTCTCATGCACATGGAAACTGCCCCATGCAAAGACCGTTCACCGGAGACGTGGTTACTGCGTCAGAAAGGGTCTCTTCCAGGAAAATGCCCGCGAGAGTCGGGTGTTGGCGTGGGAGCTTGTCACAGATGACTCTCTCTCGCGCGCACACACATACACACACACACACACACACACACACACACACAAGGAGTGAAAAGTACAATAAGATATGGATAAAAAGAGAAATGAGTATTGAGGAATTAGGAAAAGAGAAGACACTAAGAGATGAAGCAAAGAAAAAATAACGCGAAGAGAACGGAGACCGAGAGCAAGGAATTCTATTGGAGAGTAATCAGAATGGGCGAACCAAAGACAGAAAAAAAATGGAGAAAGAAGAAAATTGAAAGTGGCCTATACCAACATCGACGGATTAATTTCAGGACTGAATGAACTTAATGATTACCTGATAGAAAAAAAAAACAGACATAATGGGAATCGTGGAGACTAAACTAAGGGGTGAAATACCATCCATCGATGTTGGACATGGACTGTACAATTACTGGATTAAAAACAGAGACAAGAAACAGGGAGGAGGAATCATGTTCTTGGCCAAGAAAAACTTGAATGTGACAAAAATTGCGGAGAGCAAAGGTAATGTAGAACTGATCATGATAAAAGTCGAAGACAAGAACATGAAAAGCAGGAAGTTTGTGGTGACTTATGTGCCCCCAAAAACGAACGCTTGGAAAGAGAATGAGCATACGAAAATGCTAGAAGATACAAGGCAATCATTAAATGAGATACTAATGGGCGGGGGTAATCTGGTAATTATGGGGGACTTCAATTGCAAAGAAATTTGTTGGGAGAACATGACAGTGAGAGGAGAAGACTTGTGGGGTAATGTACTACTGGACATGACCATGGAATATACAATGACTCAGTGGGTCAGTGAAAACACCAGATACAGAAATAACGAGGAGCCGTCGAAACTAGATTTAATATTAACAACAGAACCTGAAATTGTGGATAAGATACAATACAAGACACCAATTGGAAAGTGACCATATACTCATTGAGACTGAACTAAAGGAATAAATATACATGGAGAGAAATGATAAATATAGGAAAGGAAGATTGATGTACAACAAAACGGACTTTGCGAAACTAAAAAAAATCTTCCAGAATGCAAACTGGGAAAAATTTTACATGGAAGAGACAAAAGTGGAAGAGAAATGGGATATCT
>NC_134777.1:67939459-67946959 GCF_046742065.1 Oratosquilla oratoria
TTGCTGCTGTATTAGTCCAGCTTCGTGCTCAAAAGTTAATTTTTATCATCAAATAGCTTCTGGAAAGATACACAACGATAATGTATGCAGAGGACAGCTTCTATAGCACTGCGTTATAGATTATTCATAGTAAACTGTAGATAATTTTATTGTGGTCTTCACGGTCGATTCTTGGTCGATCTGGATTACCTTTCAGGATGATGTCTTGACCAAAGCTATGTAATGAAATCGCCTGGCGGCTAATACATCGGGATATGTCCATGACAGTGCGGTCTTGAAGGCTGAGGTCAGAAAGTGGAGGAAAGGAGAGGCTTCCCTCCAGTAGGAGGTCAACAGAAACTCTTGATCGATCTTCAGCTACTCTATGATGTAGAGGTACTTCACTATCCGTCCTCCTCTTCGCCCTCTTCTCTTCTTCTGCTCCCTCACCCCTCACCTTCCCTCTTCTTCCCGTTCCACAGGTCCCTTCCTTCCCTCCTGCACTACCCCCTCTGTCCTTTCTCCCTTCCTTCCTTCCTTGCACTCCTCTATTCCAGTCGTACTCTTCTTCTCACGACCTCCCTCTGGCCCTCTTTCCCTGTTCCTCTTTCATCCAGTTGTTCCAACCCCATCTCCTTCCTTCCTCTTCCTCTCTCTCTCTTCCTCTCTCTTCCTCTCTCTTCCTCTCTCTCTATGTCCCTCCCTCCTCTCCTGTGTTGTTCCTTCCTCACACCTCTCGCCTCCCTCTTCTTCCTTCTCTGCCTGCCTTCCTCCCTCCTTTCCTCTGTTGATCCTTCCTCGCACCTTCCGTCTCTCCCTTCTTCCTTCTCTGCCTTCCTCCCTCCCTCACTCCCTCCCTTGTCGACCAATGGTGTGTGTGGGGAGGTGGGGGGCGTGCACCTGGCCGCCTGCCCGGCGGGTGTGAGACGCCATTATGGGCAAAAGTTCGTTCCTTCCTTGGGCCATCTTACTCCAAATCACCGGGGCGATGAGCACGATAAACTCGAAGTTCCGTGCGTACACAGACCGACACACTCACGCTGACACACACACACACACACACACACACACACACACACACACACACACACACACACACACACACACACACACACACACACACACACACACACACACACACACACACACACCTTCACTTTGCTCAAGGGGAACAGTAACCTCTTTCAAGCCCCCCTGAGTGTGGCTCAGTTCTCGGTCTGTGCCGTCGCGCTTGTGCAATTATTTGTTTAACGTAAATAAGCTGCCTGGGCTCAGTGTTTTCGTCACTACGAGGAATAAGATATAGTTTTGATTTTCAGACCAAAACCTTAAAGTTATCATGAAGTTACCAGGTTTTATGGAGTCTCTTTATTCTCCATCGTCACTCTGAGGCCAGGTAGTCAACCAAATATGGTCGTAAGACGTTGTTGTACTGTACTCTGTGTGTCTTTGCAGTGTAAGACCTAATGGAGCATCTCAGTTTGATGGTATGTTTCCTTAATGGAATGACCAGTGGCTGCCCAGAACTGCCTACCGATACAATAGAGCGCAGCAATAGCATATGTTGTGACGTCATACATTGTTAAACATGGTGTCATCTGACATTATTGATATTATATATAGTGTCACTGAGAGATACAGCACTTGGATCAGCTATGGTCTCGCTCCGCTGTGATGTCACTTGTATAAAATATAAAGTCATATGTGACGTCATTGGGGGTTATTGAGATAATATTGTTTCTTATACCTATGGACCGTTTCCTTTAGCGTCGCTTCACGTGTTGCACGTGGCACGTGGTCGCTGCACGTAGCAGCGACGTTTCCACGTGGCGAACGTAGTATGTCCCACCCGTGGGCATGGGGACTTCCTTCCACGTACCAACAATGTTACGGGTCGGTGTGCACTAATACTGGTATACACACACGCACACGAAATTGTGCACACACACACAAAACACACACACACACGAAGGCGTGCACACACAAAACACACGCACACGAAGGCGTGCACACATACACAAAACACACACACACACGTACGCCTCTATGATTTGGGAGAAAATTCTTTATTCTTTTAGCTGTCTGAGTAACAATTTTGGGCGAACTGCGCACATTAACATAATGAAACATTTCTTAACTGATGGAGAAGATAATTCGGTGAAATTCGAGGATTAAAACCGGTTATTCAACAGCATTTGGGAAGAGAATGTCCGCCAGGTTATGATAAACGCAGTTTAGCGTTCAGTTGAGGTCGACCATGGGCGCTCTGGTCTTTGAAGTGAGAGGTGGAGTTGGTGTTTGTCAAGGTCCGGGCGCGTCGCATTGTCCGCCGTGGGGCCGTATATATCCCAGGCTTCGCACCATGGCCAGGCCAGGGACGAATGGCCAGGGACTAGGAACTAGGAACCATAAAGGAAAGAGCAGAGACTAGGGATCAGGGATAAGGGAGTAAGAACTAGGGAACAAGAACTTTGGAGGATGAAATAAGGGCCATTGATCAGGAACTAGGGAACAGGGAATAGGGACAAGGGCCTAATAACCAGGGGTAGAGGAACAAAGACTAGAAAAGAGTGACATTCGATCAGGGACTGAATATCAGGTACAAGGGATCAGAGATCAGATATCAGGGAGCAGGAAATAAGAATTAGGAGGCCAGGACTCAAAGGACAAGTGTGTAGGGACTAGGGCCAGGGAAGGGGGAGAGTAGAGATCGGGCACAAGAGGGATCAGGGAGTAGGAACGAGGTAGGAAGAAGTAGGGACAAAAACAAGGAATCAGGGGCTAGGGGCCAAGCAAGGGAGAGTAGGGACTGGATGCAGGTAGGCAGGCTTTTCGAAATAAGCGTTGCTGGAAGCTCGCTTGGAACCATGTTTGCGTTTGAATTCATGTCTAGTTGGCCGGATTTGTAACGACTGCAGTAGTTAATACGATTGTTAATGTGTTTATATATATATATATATATATATATATATATATATATATATATATATATATATATATATATATATATATGTATATGCGTAAATAACCACTAGGAAAAGTAAACTAACGAAGCAGAGCGCTTTCGTGTAAGTACCTATTCAGTGCAGATGCAACGAAGGACTGAAGATGTAATTATACGAAAGCGCTCTGCTTCGTTAGTTTACTTTTCCTAGTGGTTACTTACGCATTTGTGAACACACGCTCCTAGTGTTTTTATTGCATATTATATATATATATATATATATATATACCGTATATATGTATACACACACGCAGTCGTATTTAAGGAGCCTCATAGAATGGAAGACAATTTTAACCCATTGAAGAACTGAGTTCTTCTTGCCTGAATAAAATAATTTCGTGTTAACCTGAATAAAGCTGTCAAGGTTGAAGACAGAACTCAGCAGAATAGTCAATATGATATTCGGCTCGTTGAGAAGAGGAGGCTCCTCCCAGTGTCTGGTAGCCGAACGGTGAGAGTAGGTATATGATCTGATATTACTTTGTAAACACACATTTGCTACACGTACTATTTATATCTACTGAGAAATGTACGTGAACGGAAGTATTATGTATGTGCATATATATATATATATATATATATATATATATATTATATATACACAGGCATTTCTTGCAACATATATCATATATATATATATATATATATATATACAGGCATTTCTTGCAACATATATCATATATATATATATATATATATATGATATATGTTGCAAGAAATGTCTGTAGATTGAGTATCATTGATTTATTCTATACTAGCGTGCACACGAGCATGTATTAGGTACACGGCGTCAGATCTGGTGGCATCAGCAAGCTTCAATGGATCACCTATTGTGTGAATCGACCCTCGGTCAGTTTGGCTTGACCTCAGATTTAACCGTCAAGCCACTTGCATCCCGACCGGGAAGTCGACCATACAATGTTACCTTACGACAAATTATTCATTACGTCGATAGGATTATGTTTCTGTGTATATATATATATATATATATATATATATATATATATATATATATATATATATATATGTGTGTGTGTGTGTGTGTGTGTGTGTGTGTGTGTGTGTGTGTGTGTGTGTGTGTTTATTTTCTTCCTGGATATATCATATATGTATCTGCCTATTATACTGGGTACTCACACTCATTTCTACGAGTATACTGTACATAAATTTAGTCATAAGGAATATATTTATGTAATTATAACCATGTTGGCAACCGACACTCATTCTCTTCGTCGCGCCCTAAGTGGCAAGAGTCAGACGAGGCTTGACTACGCTACTGTCAAGACTTACCAATAAAGAGAAGAACCCAAGCGACGCCTTTATCTCAACGCCTCCAAACTAATGTAGAACAACACAAGTCTACATATATATATATATATATATATATATATATATATATATATATATATATATATATATGTGTGTGTGTGTGTGTGTGTGTGTGTGTGTGTGTGTGTGTGTGTGTGTGTGTGTGCGCGCGCGTGTGTGTGTTTCTGTATGTATGCACATTTATGTTTGTAATTTGACTTACATCTTACAATGGAAGTGACCGAGTCGGAACATGCACCTGCATAAAGTTCGATGATAGAAATTATGATAATGATGATAAAAATAAAAATAATAATAATAATAGTAGTAGTAGTAATGATAATGATATCTAAATAATGATAACTCATGATAATGATAATAGATTATTGTAAACAGTAATGATAATACATAATATTGATAATAATCACTATCATCATCATCATCATTATCACCACAATCGTCTTTCCCATTTCATCACCTCAGAAACGAAAGATGGCCCAGTCCCCCCGTGCTTTACTGCTTGAGCCAAAAACAGGGAGAAAGCGTGGCCACGTCACCTCCAGAGCAATGCCTGAGAGCCAAAGCTGGTTTACCCCCTCCCACCCCCCCACAACTCCCACTTTACTCGGTTCACTGTACGCAAGAGAGTATAGAGTGGTAATTTTGAAATCTGAAAAATATTGGCTGAATGGTTTCATGTATGTTACGCGCGGAGAGGAGAGTGGGTGAGGTGGACATGGAGGATTCCACATGTCTGGTTTCCTGTGTCTGTCCGGGGTATGGCACGCTTCCGGGACCTAATGTAGCATTCTGGGGGGGGGGGAATTATGTTGAACACGCCCCTCCATCGGCGCGGAAGTCAAAGGTATGGCTAGGGTAGGTGTCACCAAAATACGGTATGGCCCGCGGGCCGGATTCGGCCCATGAGGTCAGTTCATCTTGCTCATCACTGCACTGTACATAAAAATTTCTTTGAAAAAAATTACATTTTTGTAAAACTTTTTGTGTACTTACTGTATTGTATTGAACAAAAATTATATTCGGCCAGTGCTCGCCATTCTCGTAGTTATCTGGCCCGCTGTGGATTAAAAAAAGAAAAAAAAAAGTTTGGGGACCCACGGGCTGGAGGATCGCATGAGGTTAGGATGAGATGGCTCTTGGACAAGTAGCTGCAGCATTCACCCCCATGGCTCATTGTGCCTCTGGCACTTAAAGAACTTCTCTTAGTCTCTAAGCACGTGGATATTGTGCTTAATGGTTAATTCGGGCCTGCCCGGAAGTCATTTCACCATTAGATAAGGTCATCAGGGATCCATGCCCGTAGTGTGTCAGTGTAAAGGTACGTTTTTCTCTTGGTGCGCGATTATTAGCCTCCTGCTGTAACAGCCAACTATGGGGGAGATGCGGATCAAAACTGGCATCCTATTTGGGTAAACGCGTCGGTTGTAGGTTTGGTTGAAGCGATCAGTCTCGTACTTTGCAGCTCGAAGTAAAAACCCCATCATCCAAAAACAAAGAATTAGTACTCTAGACAATCGTTGGACGATCATCGTTGAGCGGTAATCGCACCGAGCAAAAGATACCTTCACCGTTGGCGATTTGGTGCAACACGAAAGTGAAATAGACGGAGAACTGTTGGTCTCTGCGGCTGGCGGGCAGCGCTCAAGCCGACTGCAAAATGCAGATAAGGATTTGTTAATTGCAGGTAGTCTTTGCTGATCACCGTTTTTATTTTTTTTGTGCTAATTGCAAGTATTCCTGGGTAATTGTAGGTAATCTCGGCTAATTGAAGTGATGCAACCTAATGCGGTTGCTCGTACTTAGAGGCAGTTCTTTGGGTTTTGTTTCTTTTTTATCATCTGTAGTATGGTTTGGTGTGCCAGGGCATGGTAAGGTATGGTATAGAATGGTAATGTATGGTATGGCATAGTAACACAAGTATTACGTGGTATGATGGTAGTAAGACTTGGTATCTAATAACAAGGTCTGATATGATAAAGTATAGTATGGTATAGTATGGCATGGCAAGGTTTAGTATCAGCTATAGTATGGGACGGTAATTTGTTGTATGATATGATATGGTATGATATAGTATGGCTTATAATGATATGTAACAAGTGTAAAGTTTAGTATAATAATGTATGCTTTGCAAAGGTAAATGTATGATATGGTGGTATGGTACAGTACGGTATGGTAGCTGATGTACAATTCAAAGCATGAGAATATCCCACTTTTTCGCTTATTTCATCAATTGCCAGCACTTGTTTCACCTTTCCGAAGCTGTTGGCGCCTCCTCGAGTGCCGGCGATGGTTGGGCTACCCACAAATTTCCCATTTTTGACTGATGTGTATACAACTATGTATGTATATTAATGATAGGGGTGTATTGTGTAATGTAGACTTTCCAAGATGTGTAGTTTCTTGTTGTTGTTACATTGTTTAAGTATTTTTGTATTGTTTACTAAATCTTGTCTGTTTGGAGTTTTGTTGTGTGTTTGTATCATATGTATGCGTATACTTGATACAAATATGTATATATTAGGATAACCGTTGGACTCGAAACCAGAGTCAGTGTAGTGTAAGCAAGATCGACAACGCTGTGAAAATTTTTCACCATTGCTTGTGATTGTCGGTCGGGGGTGTCGTAGTCCAGGGCCGCCCTCCCTGGTTCCCAACAAGCAGTCCAGAAACGGACTAAGCAGGGCCTGAAAACACAATGTATGCTGTGAATGACGTCACCAAAGCAATAACAGTTAAAAAAGTTTATTGTGACCTTTAGTGTCTGAATACCGCTCGGAGGTCGACGCGGCGCCTGTGGCTGCGACATGCGGGTATTTTGCGTTTGAATATGTTATTGGTGCGTATGACTTTGTGTGTGCGTGTGTGTGTGTGTGTGTGTGTATGTGTGTGTGTGTGTATGTATGTGTGCGTGTGTGTGTGTGTGTGTGTGTGTGTGTGTGTGTGTGTGTGTGTGTGTGTGTGTGTGTGTGTGTGTGTGTGTGAGTGTCAGATGGCGTGCAGCTTCCACGTGAAGTAGATGATTGGTTCAGATTGGGAGACAGAGGGATCAAGATGGGAGAGCGAAGGACCAAACTGAAAACTAAATGTGCCCGGAGGTCGGAGAGGGGTTGAAGGTTACCAGGATGAGAACTAGTAAACTGAGGGCTACAGAAGAGTGAAATGGGAGATTGAGGCCAAGATTGAGGTTA
>NC_134777.1:67954459-67981959 GCF_046742065.1 Oratosquilla oratoria
ACTAAAAGATCTGCTATAGAAAGATTGCGTTGATAAACCATTTGTTTCGTCGGTTTGATTTTGAATTTTGGGTAAATTGGCCAAAATAGAAATAAAATTTCATGTCGCATAAAGAATAGTTAGACTGAAAGAGAGGAAGTGGGATAAGAGAGCAGACTAGAGTGAAAAATATTGTGGAGAAGGTTAAAAAAAAAAAAAAAAAAAGGAAGTTGAATTGGACAGGTAAGTTAGTGAGAACGACTGATGAGCGATGGGGCATGTGTGTTACTGAGTGGACGCCGTGAAGTGGGAAGCGTGGAAGAGGGAGACCAGACAGAAGACGGAGAGGAGATGGAGAAGTTTGCAGGAGTGACGTGGCAGTGGTTGGCGTATTTGTGTGAGTCATGAATGCTATGAAAGAGGCCTTTGTTCAGCAGTATACTCAGTATGGCTGCTGCACGTATATATATATATATATATATATATATATATATATATATATATATATATATATATATACACACATTGTTTAAAAAGGTTTTCGATAAAGTGCCCCTTTAAAGACTTTCGTGGAAACTGAAAGAAAATAAAAAAGGGAAAATACTTTGTTTTTCTGTAGTGCATAAAAAGACATTAGAACTCGTTGACACGGGGCTAGTTTGGTAGAGCTGCAAGTTAACTTACCTAACGGCAACTAAATGTTGACACTAGCATAGTTTGGAAGCAAATTTACTATTCAACCGTTGACATTGAACAAGTAGATAGTTTACAACCCACTAGTACTAACGGATACTACACTACCCGCGTGTCAACGAGGCTTTACTATTACTAGTTAGTAATGTTATTAGTTTATGGACACTTCACACTTGTAAGAAAACGGGGAGAGGGTTGGCTTCTCACATGTAATTTATTTATTTGTTTATTCATTCAACTATTCTGTATTGTAGTATTTCTTCTACAGTAAACAGTATTATCCTTTCTATTCTCCTATCTTCTATACCTCTCTACTATCTATACTTCTATCAACATCGCCCCTATACAGGTGGTAAATGAGAGACCCAAGGAGGGAAATTGAAGTGAGGTACGATTGAAAATCACCCCTTTTTCGGAGATTGGCCTTCATTCATAAAAGAGTACTGCGTGTCGCTGGTCCGTAGGGGTGTAACTGAAATCCCTAATGTATTGACTGAATAAAACTTATATAATCGGTACCCCATAATGGCTACCTCCCTTATAAGGTGGAAAAAAGCTCTTGGTATGTACAACGTACTCCATAAGAAGGCTTATTTGATGTATATTATACAAGAGGCGGGAAAGGACGTAAAGTTCTGTGTGTGCATATGTATATATATTTGTATGCATTGTACCTTCAAAGGGGTAAAACGATTACTGTTCTTGTCGGCACAAGTATTATCACGTTGCTGTCGTCTTCATTCTCATCGTTTTATTTGTCGTCATGACAGACGACGTTGTCTTCATCATTGTCGTCACCACCATTGCATTCGTCATCAGTGTCAACAGCGGGCTGTGTTTTATGAAGCCAGCACAGGGCCAATTCTGCAAATATAAAACAAAATCAAACAAAATCAGTTATATTAATGGAGTTATACATGATATTACTCCATGCAGGTTGACAAAGAAAAGACATAGGCCAACTCCCACAAGGAGGAAAGACATCGGTTGATGCAGGCAAGGTCATCATATTATGGCGTCAGGGCGTGACCTGTAGTAATGGGTTTGAATTGGACAACTTTATGTTTAAGAGGGAAATAGACAAGAACTGGTTTACCAACAGAGTGATTAACGAATGGAATAGACATCGTAACCATGTAGTGATCGCTGAAATGATTTATTGTTTTAATAGAATATTAGATATTTTTATGGATAGGAATGACAGGTGGTAAGGGACATGGAACTGCCTACTGTAGGCCTTATGGTCTCTTGCAGTCTCCTTCAGAGTGGTCAAGAAATGGAACAGACTTATTAACAATACAGAGAGCACTAAAACAATTGGTTGTTTTAAGTTAAGATTAGCTAACTTTATGGATAGGGAAAACAGGTGGTATTGGACATGGAACTGCCTAGTGTAAGCCTATGATCCCTTGCAGTCTCTTCCTTTCTTATGTTCTTATAAAATGTTCATGTTAGTATTAGAATGATGAAAGCCAGTGGAGGAAAAGAGATTTACTTGTCAAAACAACACCAGATATTTTTACTTAAGTTGCTTTCATCTTCCTAAATACTCTAGTATATCACTAACACTGACAAAAATTAGTAAATGTGAGGAACCACACAGAAGCTTCACAAAGACTGGCTTGTTCACTTTGTGTGTGTATGTGATGTGGGTGTGTGTGTGTGTGTGTATGTGTATGTATTTATATACTCATGTGTCGATATACACATACAGTATATTCTGGTTCTGAACCACAAGGCTGACGGGTATCTTGCGCATTGCCATGTCCTTATTTGAACGTAGGAAGAATAAAGTAGAGCGATATGACGTCATATCGTTATTTAGACGATTTAAAGATGAAAGCATTTACCCTTCGTATGTTCCAAGTACAGAAAACAAAGATGCGAGTGGGTGACAGTGTGTGTGAGAGAGAGAGAGAGAGAGAGAGAGAGACGCTTGTGTTATGGCACCGAGCTTGCCTGCTAACTCAGTGGTCCAAGTTCGATCCCCACACAGGGCTGAAAAGCTTCACAACACTGCAAACTAGAACCCGGCTGTGTTGAACAAGAAGGTGTCTGTATGTGTGTGTGTGTGTGTGTGTGTGTGTGTGTGTGTGTGTGAGAGAGAGAGAGAGAGAGAGAGAGTTCGTAAGGTCGCTGCATTACCCATAGATCGGGCCATATATGAGCTCTGAGCTCTCATTCAGGAGGGTAATGAATGTCGATCACGAACCCAACACGTGATCCAAAACCATGGTGGTGACTATCTCTTTCTCTCTCTCTCTCTCTCTCCTTTTCCTTTATCATTTTCTACTTGATTTTTTTCTATTCTTTGTGATGCTCGGTCTAATTATGTCTTGCCCTTTTGCCCGTGTGTTCACGTACCTGTGAGACAGAATCTCCACCTGTCCTTTTGTTCCCTGCTACCTCCTCCTCCTCTTCAGTCTAAAGCTTCTCAGCTGCTGCTATCTTCACCCTCGCTTCCCTCCCCACCCACCCCCCTCCGCCTTCTCTTCGTCCTTTTTTTCCCATTCGCTCGCTATTTTTTTTTCTTTTTTTTTCTTTTTTCTTTTTTTTTTTTTTTTTTCTTTCTCTCCCTCCCTCTCCGGACATTCGCTTCCTTTGACTCGGCAGTCTTGTCGTAGGTCGGATCTCGAGCCGTCCTTTCTTTGCCAGCCGCCCTTCTCTCTTTTCCCCACTTTTCCTCTTATTCTCCCGCGCCCCCTCTCTTTTCCCTCAGCTCCTCTCTTTCCCCTCTCCTCCGCATGCCGCCCTTCCTCCCCCATCGCCTTGCTTCCCCTTCCTTCTTTAACTTTCATCGCCTTTCCTCCCCTCTTCAGCCTGTTTTCTCACTCCCTTTCTCCCCTTTCCTCAACTCCCCTCATTCCTTTCCTCCTTTACCTGGCCTCCCGCTCCCCTCCCTTCCCACCGCTCTTCATTTCCCCTTCCCACCACTCTCCCCTCCTTCTCTCTCTCTCTCTCTCTCTCTCTCTCTCTTTTCTTTCTCTCACCCTCATTCTCTCTTCTCTCTTCCCTTTCTCCTTATCTCTTTCTTCTCACTCTCTTTTTCTCTCTTCTCTATCTCTATCTCTCTCTCTCTTTGTGTGTGTGTGTGTGTGTGTGTGTGTGTGTGTGTGTGTGTGAGAGTGTGTGACTCACGTGCTTCTCTTGTGATCGACTGCGATTCATTTCCCGGATGAGAAATATTCATACACACATACCACACACCCATCCTCTTGCTCAAATGGGACAGGAGCGTCGTGCAGACACGGAGAAGAAGCTCTCATGCCCTTAACGAGACGCGTACTCTGTACCCCAGTACTCGCTGGTCATATATGCTATCCACCAGCAAGCTATGTTTGTGGGTGGATGTGTACGGGCAACTGATAAGTGAATTTTCACATCTGATTATTGGATTTTTTTTCACACTTTGGGTTTGAGATCTTCTATAACCGTCCTTGCTATTGTGACGTCATCAGTTGTTAACATTTTGCTCAAAGACCAAACGATTTGATTTGGTCTTGGGTTCTGTGATTTGGTTTTGGCATTAGGTTCCCCGTTGTGCCAAGGCAAGACCTTTAAGGTAGTAAAGGTGTGTGTGGGGGGGTGCTCTTCTGAATGGAATCTTAGGGCGACAGCCGGAATGTATTGTATGACTAAGAACGACTTCGGTTACGATATTTCATTTTTCAAATTTCCAAATATCAAATTATTCTCCCGTCATACATAGGAAAGTTAAATGATGAACTGAGAGATTTAAATTCACACGAATGTTAGACATACCGTTGAAATGTTCTTGGAAAAGTCTAGATTTCTGTAAGCGGAGTCATATTCTAGTTATTCAAATGGAGGTCGGAGGTAGGATGTCGGAGGAAAAATAGCTCAGTGTGATAACCCAAGAACGCGTAAAGCCCATCCTGTCACACTTATGCGACTCAGATGAGTTCGTTTGAGTAGAAACGACTCCGTTTACAATCTTTCATTTTTGGCGAATCTCCAAATGCCAAATCGCCTCTGCGATTGAGAAGCTGAGTGACGAACTTGGAAAAGTTAAACCTTTACGAATGTTAGACACTTTCTTGAATTGTAAACTTAGGGAAATCTAGAATACTGTAAGCGAAGTCGTCTTCCAGCTTTTCAGACTCACAACATTTGACAAGAATCCTGAATCTCGCGATGCCCGGGGGCCCAGCTTTGAGCCGCATCCAGACGCGGTCGCTTTTGCTGCCCGTCACTCATTGGCATCACGGTGGCGGCACACTAGGCTAGCATACTGCTTGCTTTTGCTACTTCGTTACGATATCCTAGACTTCCGTAAGAACATCTCAACACTGTGTCTAACATTCGTATTCTAGGTTTAACTTCTCTTAGTTCGTCATTCAGTTTCTCACCCTAAGACGCAAAAGTTATTTGACATTTGGAAATTTGAAACACGAAAGATCGTAACCTAAGTCGTTTTCATTCAGACGAAGTGTTAAAAATAAATAGAATGAAGAGCGAGAAATGCGTTTGCCTGTCGAGTGTTTTGCCAACAGCCCTGATATCAACCCCCATCAATACGGTGACATCTTTCAGTTGATGAACGTTCAAGGTAATATCAGACACAATTTTAGTCAGCTGCGTGGCGTAATCGAGAAGAAATGAGGTAGTAAAAGACTTCATCCATCACCTAAATATATTTGCTTAGTATTAGCTTAAATATATATATATAAAGATATATAAAAAATCGTGCTAAATGGGTGAAATGGTCCCTATGACGTCATGGATAAGACATCACCCATTATCTGTAAGATAACAAGGCGATATGTCCAAATTCAGCGCTTCTCAGACAATGTACGTTGAAGCAGGCCCTACAAGATCAATATTATTGTGATTATTGTGCAATATTCCGTATTGCACAATATTATTGACGGTGTAGGGATAGTATTGAAGAATGACATAATATATTGAAGAAATCAGATGTACAGGCAAAACACGTGTGCCTCCTCAATATTATCCCTACACCGTCAATAATATTGTACAATACGGAATACTGCGCAATAATATTGATCGTCTAGGCCCTGTTTTACACCTTTGGGAGCCGCCTGCGTTCGACTCTTAGGGGCAACGCCACCACCTCCCGTTTCGTAAACAGTTCATATATATATATATATATATATATATATATATAATATATATATATATATATATGTATATGTATATGTATATATCTTCATTTGTTTTAATTGAGCCTAACTCTTCTTAAGATATCTTTATTACTAAATGCTTCAGTAATTTGAAAGTCACAAAAAAATTTAAAGTCCGTCATTTGGAGGGATTATTTCATGAGATACAAAGAGTCTTGTCTATGACCAAGGGATACAATATGTGTGAGAGAGAAAGAGAGAGAGAGAGAAGGGGGTAATGCTGGGTGAAATTCCACCACACTCCGTGTTTCCAAATGGCATATTTAATCTTGAGATGTACCCAACGCTAGGATGAGAGACAAGTAGAACAAAGGAAGTTACTAGATCTCAGATCCAGGTCAATTTAGGCGACGATGCCGCCTCGTCGTTATCTGCGCTTTCTGGTGCCTTTGGTTGGGTCAGGTCAGGTTAGGTTATTCTAGGTTAAAATAGAATTGGTGTTTTCGTTTTATTTTTTGTCCGAAAACAAAGTGATTTTGTTTTTCGGTTTTCATATTCTTTATTACCAAGTTAAACTTGTTTTGTTATATTTATTGTATCGTGATATAGCACAAATTTACTCCAAAATAGTGTTGTAATAATTAGAGACAAACTGGAATGAACTGCACTTTGTCATTAGTTGTGGTTTCTGAAGGGAAAGAGATGAAGATCCCATTATTCACAGATCAAGGGAGATCCTGCAGGTGAAGAGATTGAGCTCGATTAAGGTATATAGAACATAAGAACAGAGGAGTCTGCAGGATACCATAAGGCCTACATTGGCCAGTTCCGTGACCCTTACCACCTTCCATCCCCATCCATAAAGTTATCTAATCTTTTATTAAAACGACTAATTGTCTCAGCACTCACTACAGTTACTAAGTCTCTTCCTTTCGTTAACCATTCTGTTGGTAAATCAGTTCTTGCTTATTTCCTTCTGAAACCTAAAAATGTCCAATTTAGATCCAGCTCGTCCTGCCCTACTGGAGCAATGGGAAGGCACGAAGCTTAAAAAGAAAAAAAAAGAAAAAGAAAAAAAAAAAGGGAAATAGAAACCGCGATGGTGGAAGGAGGGTGGGGGCATTTGGTTAGGGGAGGGTACACTTGATAATGCGTGAAGGATCAGACCGTTGTCTCTTTGCTGAGGAAGGTTTGCCACAGCGCTGTATGGAATAGCCTATCTGTGGCAAGAGTCAATGGAAGAGTACCATTCGGTGCGCAAGGGCATCATCGAGATCGGCCTCCGCCACCGAAGAGATGCCTTGGAGATCAATAGCTCACCATGATAGCTGCTAGAATAAATGGGAAAACGTTATCTGCTATGAAACAGGTCAAAAGTTTGTAGGCTCTTCAACCCTTTGATGGACGAGAAAGTATACATGCGTAACACGTACAATTTGACAAGATGACCTACCCTCCGGAGGGCACAAATCTTTGCCTCATCAATTCTTTGCCATCCTGTCTTGTCCCATTTTCTTTATATTATCAAATTGGTAGTAAAGGATCTGAATTGGATAAATTTGGGTTTTAAGAAGGAAATAGACAAGAACTGGTGTGCCAGCAGAGTGGTTAACAAATGGAATGGACTTAACTACAATGTATTGAGCGCTGACGCTATTGGTTGTTTTAAGAGAAGCTGAGATAGCATTATGGGTAGGGATAAAAGGTGGTAATGGACATGGGACTGCCTGGTGTAGGCCTTATGGCCTCTTGTAGTCTCCTCCAGTCTTAGGTTCTTAAACCTCTTCCTAAAAGATCCGAAGGGATCCTTCACTATCACTCATATTGTTCAGGAACGACGCAAGGCGTTCTTTTTTGTTTTCATTGATGTTTGATTGGAGTTCCGAATAGTTTATTACTTATAAATTATGGAAAGGGAGACATTATGTCCAAGGCATAAACAACTGAATTTCCTGACGAGAAATTCTGGATACTTTCCTAAAGGTCCCTTTGCTTTTGTGTCCCGTCTCTTTACGAACTTGGTGTTGGGCTCTCGAAGACACTTCTAATCTGTCTGTTAGAATTTGTCTGTCTGTCAAAAGTCTTTCTGAGTTTGTCGGAGTCTGCTGGTTTCTGCGAGAGCCTGCCATAAAATACATCATAAAGACTTATTTACTTTGTTCCTGTCGCTATGATAGCGCGATATTGATGTTCACCGCTCGTAAACTATGAGGAGAGTAGCAGCGCCGAACCATCAACAGCCGCCCGGTCTGGCAACTCTATTACAATCGACGAGCGGGCAGGCAATGGCGCATTGGCGCAAACACAAAGTTTTTGTTTTTTTGTTTTTTGTTTTTTTGTATGGTTCAGTTTTAGTTTTTTGCTCAAAACACAGATTTAATCCATCGATTTGAGGCCTTTTTTATGTATTACTTATTTATTCCTCGGTTGAGATTTTTTCAAATATGATCGACAATGTATTACACGCGCGCACACACACACACACACACACACACACACACACACACACACGCACGCACACGCACGCCCCTACAGCTGTAACATATTAGATGATAATAACAGCAATGATAATGATAATAATGAAAAAAAATTAGTGATGATGATTGATGATGATGATTATGGTAATCATAGTAATGACAGCAGTAATCATAGTGTAATTATATCATCACTGTTTCTCACAATGCTCCCAGAATTTTTAGGGAAAAGGCTGCAAAACCCAGAGGAAATAGAAACATAGCCCGGTCCATCGAGAGAGAGAGAGTGAGAGAGAGAGAGAAGCAGGCCTAGAAAGACAGAGGTGAGAGAGAAGGAGAGCGGGGGGGGGGCAGGCCTAGAAAGTGCCAGAGGTGAGAGAGAGAGAGAGAGAGAGAGAGAGAGAGAGAGAGAGAGAGAGAGAGAGAGAGAGAGAAAGGAGAGCGGGGGGGGGGCAGGCCTAGAAAGTGCCAGAGGTGAGTGAGAGGCGTGGCTCTGACGAGAGCGCGCTACGCCAGAATGTTACCATGACAACAGATGCATGGCCTTGGATGCCTGTTGCCACGTGTGTCGTCATGGTCGTTGTCGTCATCGCCGCCGTCGTCGTCGTCAGCGGCGGCGGCGGCGGCGTCGCTGTTGCTGTCGTCAAGCAATCGTCTCTTGATGCCTGCTTCCAGTCCGGAATCCACCATGTATCAGTTCTTCGTCTCCATCTCTCCACCGTCCCCTCCAACTACTTTGAGCTTATTTTAATCATTCCCTCACCGAGCTCCCCCGGCAGCCCTTGTTTTGCATCCCGACATAGGCAGAATGCCTAAATCCGCGCAACTGGGACGAGATTTTCCCCCCGGAGTACTGTCCGACAGATAACTGTTAGGGCGGATCCTAGGGAGAATGTGAGAGCGGGTTTGACCTAATTTAAACCATACGAGAGTTGTTCAAGGGAACGAATCTATCCAGTAGATCGCTTATCGAGCTCTCGAACCTCGAGATTAGGGGTTCTAAGAGGAGATTTTTTACCTAGGGTTGGGTGGGTGGAGGGGTTAAAGTCCTTTCGGGCTTAAACTGTTGGAATGTTCCGAGTATAATAAAATGTATATTTCAATTGCATATTCGCTGGCTGAGCGGGTTAGGGCCTCGCTACTTGTGACGTAGGTCGAGGTGATGGCGGACATTGTTCATTAAATTCCACGCTACGAAGAGGAACCGTCCTAACCTCCTGATAGGGGGAAGTTTCGCGACGTTAAACCAAATCATAAGAAAAAATGTACAAAATTCCCAATTCTAAGCAGTTTCTTAATGCTGGTCCGGAGAGCCCTTCTAGGTATTGGTAGTTCTATGGCACACCCCGGTGCCGTTCTTTGTAAGGGTTCTCTAGGACACGGATGTACGCCTATCACGTAAACCCCGCCTACATAAGAATTAGAACGACCACCTCCAAAGAGAGTAAAAGTGGACCAATAAAACACCCAAATGTATTCATATATATTTATTTTGAACCAGTTTAACTATTGAAAACAGGGGGGCTGAGACCGGGCACGAATCGCCCGGAGAGAAGCGAGCAGCGCCGCAGGCCAAGCAACCTTGACGTAGCCGGGACGGCGAAGCCGGTGCTTGTATCTTTCTACAAAGCACAATTCTACAGATTCTACGGTACACATAATGAAAAGGGATCTACAAATGAAAAAATAGTCAAGATCCATTGCTTTAGATCGTATTCATTAACCTACAGCCATTACCATTATATTTAATTTTCCGTGTTAACCATGGAATTTAGAGAGAGAGCGATGGTTGAACTGACCAAGCGCTTGCTTCTGGAGGAGGGAAACCTGATAGATGGTTGGCGGTTCGAGTCCCGCAAAGACTAAGGACGTAACGGTCTTAAATCCCTGAGCTCCTACAAAGGGTTTCTTGCCTAGCCACCTTGCAGAGAAAGTGACTGCTGAAAATAAAAAAAATAAAAAATCTGGAAACCTCGTTTATTCCCGGCCTGACAGGCGCTTTGAAAAGTGGTGGAGCGATAGATATCAGTTAGCAAGGAAAAGTAAAGGCGTTATCACATTGGGCTGTTTTTCTTCCGACCGTTGGAGCAGATTTGCAGTTCGCAGCTTTCGGGACGGAATCTGATATGCTGGAGGAAAGCAATTGTCCTCCAGCATACCAAATGACATAATACGTATTTCTGTCGAGAAAACAAATTAGTCTGCCATGGTGATTCTACGGCTGAAAAAGTTGTGGAGGTGGGCGGTACCGCCGATGAGTTGGAGGTTGGAGGAAAAATAGCCCAGTGTGATAACCCCTTAAATGTATTATCACTTGGTCGTGCGAAATTTCCAACCACAATCGTTGTACCTTTCTAATGACCCGATTGTTTGACGAAAGGTCTAAGATATTTGTGATGGAGGAAAAAGGTGTAACTAAATCGACGCATTCCTGGACTTTCTGCCGCTACTTAGCTTAAGCTCAAACTGAGACGCAGGCGACACAGGTGACACAGGCGACGCAGCACAAAGCAAATTCAGACTTTCTGTTAATGAATTGAAGTACAGTTTGAAATGCTTCTAGGTGTACTACCTCAGCATTTCAGGCGAGAGAGAAATTCAAAACAACAGGAAATCTGCCTTTGCTCTGTGCTACGTCACCTGCGTCTCAGTTTTTGCTTAGACTTGAACGAAAATGTAGGATCCGAAATTATACACGCAAATAGCGACCGTGTTTCCTCATAGCATAAGGTCCATGTCTGACGCAGTGTGTGGTCTCATAACCCACGTTTTTAAGCACGTAGACAGTCATGGCATTGGAACAGGTGGTAGCAACTCTACCAACTCAGAAACTTTATTTCCTGAGAACGTGAGCTGCACACAGAGGTTACGGCGGCACACGTTGAGAATCCATTGAGGATCCGTTAAGGAACTATGGAGAACCTGATGAGAATCCATTGAGGATGCGTTGAGGAACAATAAAGAACCTGATGAGGACCCACTGAAGACCCGTTGAGGAACCATTGAAAACCCTTTGAGAAGCCGTTGAGTACCCATTGAGGATCCGTTGAAGAAAAATGGAAGACCTGATGGAGACCCAGTGAAGATCCATTGAGAACCCATTGAGGACCCGTTAATGAACCATGGAGAGCCTGATGAGGACCTTGTGAAGGCCCATTGAGAACCCATTGAAAACCCCTTGAGAAGCCGTTGAGGACCCGTTGATGAACCACGGAGAACTTGATGAGGACCTAGTGAAGACCCGTTGGGGACCCACTGAGGGCCAGTTGAGAAACTGTTGAGGACCCATCGAGGATCCGTTGAAAAACCATGGAGAACCTGATGAGGACCTAGTGAAGGCCCGTTGAGGACCCATTGAAAACCCCTTGAGAGATCGTTGATGACCCATTGAGGATCCGTTGAAAAACCATGGAGAACCTGGTGAGGACCTAATAAAGACCCATTGAGGACCCATTGAGAATCATTTGAGGAACCACGGAGAACCTGATGAGGACCCAGTGAAGACCCGTGGAGGACCCATTGAGAATCCATTGTGGACCCATTGAGGATCCTTTGAGGAACCACGGAGAACTTCATGAGGACCCAGTGAAGACTCGCTTAGGACCTATTGAGGACCCATTGAGAATCCATTAAGGACCCATTGAGGAACCACGGAGAACCTGATGAGAACCCAGTGAAGACCCGTTGAGGACCCATTGAGAATCCATTGAGGACCAGTTAAAGAACATGGAGAACCTGATGAAGACCCAGTGAAGACTCGTTGAGGAACCATTGAAAACTCTGAGAAACCGTTGAGGACCTCTCAAAGATTCCAGTTGGGAACAACTGTCACAAGTGTGAATTATAGAGCTCCCTCAACCCCAGCTGGACTGGGTTTATATATCGACGTAAGTAGCAAATCGCAGTGACAATTGCTCAGTGGTCAATCCTCGGTCTTGGGATCTCGAGGTGGATAGGTTTCGCTAACACATTATATCCTGGAATCTAAATGTACCAACGACCCTTACGCGGCTGATAATGAAATAGATAAGAAATGGTTTACGACTAGAGTGGTTAATGAATGGAATAGACTTAGTAACCATGTAGTAAGATAACTTTATGAATGGGAATGATAGGTGGTAAGGGGCATGGAACTACCTAGTGTAGGCCTTATGGTCTCTTGCAGTTTTCTTGATTCTTATTTTCTTATGTACAGGCTTTGCCCCTCTTAGCAGGCATGAGTCGGAATACATTAGGCCTGGGCCAACTGCAATCGTCATCCATCAGAGCTGGATACAGTCCGGCTGCATACCAATTCGAACTTGAGTGTGAAATCTAGATTTACAGTACGCTAAAGAAATGCTGCTTGGAATGATGTGGGGCTCTTCATCTCTGTTCATATTGTTCATGTCTACAGCTGGGGAAGTAAAATCCTCGATAGTACTATGTATTCCAATAAGTTTAAATTATGAATCATTGGTATCAATTAGGAGCATACACTGGTAGGCGCGTCACACGCCGATGCCAGACTCCCATGCAGACACCCTTCCTTTCCCATTCCAAACAACTCTCAACAGGTTCGATCAAGTAGCCCCGGCCACGAGTTCTGAGGGCGTCACCTTCCTTCGTCTCCTCTACCGAGGGTCGTCTCTTGTGGAAATGGCCAAGGGAATGGGATTCAACATCAGGGAAGTGTGCCACATGCCCACATAGCCGGAGTTACGTTCCCAAATCATGGTGTTAACAGGCCTTGATTGAGTCTTACGGAGCAATGCTGGTTCGATGTAAAGTCGTACAAACGATAATTATCCCATTCTACTCCGATGACGTCTCGATGCCTCCTCAACCAGCATTCACTGTTCACGTTCCACAGCATGACAGGGAGCACAAGCAACTTGGTTGGATATCGACAACGCCATATACTCTGGTTGAGTAAATCCATTGGAGAGGATTCCTGATATGACCTCAGTGTCCTCACCACATACATGAACAGGTTGAAATATATCATCCACCCAGCCCTCAGATGCCTCGAATTTGATATTGGTCTTTGAACCATTGATAGTGAATAGTGAATAGCAGTGTTGATTCCAAAAGAAAATACTCTATATGACATCATCACACTGGGCTATATTTCCTCCAACCACCGATTAATCGGCGGAACCGCCCACCTTCAGAAATTTTTCCGCAGTAAGATCACAATGGCAAACTATTTTGTTTCCTCAACATAAATACACAGAATGTCTTTTGATATGCTGGGGGAAAGTTATTTCCCTCCAGCATATCAGATTCCTTCCCGAAAGCTACGGGCTGCAAGTCTGCTCCAACAGTCGGAGGGAAAATAACCCAGTGTGAAGACACTCAGCCACTGTATATACATTAAATCCCATTAAACTCCGATGACAAGATGTCTTGTCATTTGGTCAAATAAAACAAAAAATCATAAAACACCAAAATGTTTGATCAAACATTTTGGTGTTTTATGATTTTTTGTTTTATTTGACCAAATGACAAGACATCTTGTCATCGGAGTTTAATGGGTTAAACCCCATTGAATGTCCAGTGTGAAGACACTCAGCCACTGTATATACATTAAATCCCATTGAATGTCCCTCCCAATCTCAATATCTCATGGATTGAAGGGAATACAGTGATACACACGCATCTTTTTTTCTGAAGGACAGGTTCAGAACAGCATGGAAGGTTACCCCCCACACACATACCCTTATCCCCCACCCACTCCTCTCACCACCCATTATCCCGATTTTAGTCTCGTTAATGTCAGATTTTGATCGGCGAAAGACGAAATAGAAAAAAAAAATACAAAGTTGTTTCCACCTGCCTTTCTATGAAGCACATTGTTTTATGTCCTACTCATATTTTTTGTTCTTTTATGTATTTTTATGTAAAGCATTTTTTGTATTTTTATGTATGTGTTTATGTTTTCTGTATTTTATTTTTGAAAATATTTTCAACTATGATTTTGAGTGGAATCTTGAAGGATTGTATGAAGTCCGCCTGAAGACTTCCCACATGAAGTCTTTACAAACAGATTTTACAAAGACATGAGTAGAAAATGTACATATGCATGTACATGTCATTGTACAGAACATACACGTGAATTACTCGTACCTACATGGGCGTTAATGCGTAGATGTTCACAAATATGTAAGGAAAAATGTGCATCGTCGGCAGACCAGTCCCATAGCGATCGTGATTCTAAAGGGCCATTTACTTTACATGGTCAAACGGTTTGTCAAACAAGTGTTTGAGGTGATGTTTGACCGTGTGAGTGGGGTATTTAGTTGTCAAACACGTTTGTCAAACGTGTTTGACAAACAAATACCTCATTCACACTGTCAAACATCATTTCAAACACTTGTTTGACAAACCGTTTGACCGTGTAAATGGCCCTTTACAGGACGTAATGCAAGAGCCAAGTCCCTCCCTCCCTCCCTCCTCCTCCACCACCTTCTCGTCATCTTCGCCTTCTCCTCCTCGTTTTCGTCTTTCTCCTCTCGTCCTCTTCTTCCCCTCTTTCTTCCTGCTCCTCCTCTTCCTCCACCTTCACCATCTCGCCATCTTCCGCCTTCTCCACCTCCTTTTCGTCTTTCTCCTCTCGTCCTCTTCTTCCCCTCTCTCCTCCTCCTCCACCACCACCACCGCCATCTCCTCATATTCCTCCTTCTCCTCTCGTCCTCCTCTTCCTCTTCCTCTTCTTCCTACTCATCCTCCAACACCACCACCATATCCTCATATCCCTCCTCTTCTCTTTTTTCCGCCTCCTTTTGTCCTCTTCTTTCACTCCTCCTTCCTCCTCCTCCTCCTTCTTCTCTTCCTTCACATCCTCCTATTCCTCTTCTCCCTCGTTCTATCCTCCCCTCCTTCTCCTCCTCTTCCAGTCCCCTCCTTAATCCACCTCCTCTCCTCTTCCTCCTCCTTTTCTCCTTTTCCTCCTTCTCTTCCTCCACCTCTTCCTCCCATTCTTCCTCCTCCTATCCTCTCCTCTCCTCATCGTCATCCTCTCTAATCTCCCCTCTTCCTCTCATTCTTCCTCCCATTCTTCCTCTTACCTTCTCGTCTCCTCATCGTCATCCTCTCTAATCTCCCCTCCTCCTCTCCCCTTTTCCTCTTCCTCTCCCTCCCCTCCCCTCCCCTTCCTCCAACACCTCTCCACCGCTCTTCCTCCTCTCACTCCCTCTTTATTTTTCATCCTCCTTTCATCTCCCCTCCTTCTCCTCCTCTCCCCTCCCCTTCTCATTTTGTTCCTCGTCTTCTTCCTCCTTTTCTCATCTCCTCTCCTCATCGCCATCCTCTCTAATATATCGCTCTTCCCAATCTTTACTTCTCCTCTCCCTCTCCCTCTCCCTCCTCCTCCTCCTACTCCCTTCCACTACTCCTCGTCATTCTCCTCCTCTTCATCCTTTTCGTCTCCCCTTCTACTCCTCCTCTTCCTCCTCCACTTCTCCTCCTTTCTTCTCTTCCTCCCCTTCTCCTTTTCCTCTTCCTCTTCCTCCTCTTCCTCCTCTTCTCCACTTCTTCTCCTCCCCTCTTTCTCCACCTCTTCTTCCTCCTCTCCTCCTCCTCTCCCCTTTTCCTTTTCCTTCTCTGTCCTCCGCTCGTCCACCCTCCTTCCCTCCTCCTCTTCCTCCTCGCCCCTTCTATTCCCCCATCCCTTCTTCATCCTCCGCTTTTCTCCCCACCTTCCCCCTCCTCCTCCTCCTCCTCTCTCAGTTAACCTCCTTCTCTTCTCCTTTTACTTTTTCTCTTCCTCATCCTGCTCTCCTCTCCTCTCCCTTTTCTCTCCCTTCTCTTCGTCCTCCTCATCTCTCTTCCTTCCTTCTCATTCTTCTTCCTCTCCCCCTCCTCCTCCTATCCTACATTTTCCCTCCTCATTTTTTCTTCTCCTACTCCCCCTCCTCGTTCTATCCTACTTTTTCCCTCCTCATTTTATCTTCCTCCCCCTCCTCCTCCTCCTCTTCTTTGTCCTGTCCTACTTTTCCCTCTTCCTCATTTTTCTTCCTCCTCGTCCTATCCTATTTATTCACTCCTCCTTCTCCTCCTCCTCCTCCTCCACTCCGACACCCACTTGATCCATCAACATCTGCGTATCGCAGCAACAACCCTTCCCTCGTCCCCACCCCCCATCCACCTCCCCTCCCCCCCTTCCACCTCCCTATCCACCTTACCTTTTCCTCCACCTTCTTGTGTGGGGTTAACGACTACATGATTATGATGCACTCGATTTTTTAAGGGTTCCTGTGAGACCCCCTATGGACCAGAGTCACGCAGGATTCACTTATGCTTGGAGAGTAATCTCCACTCAAAAAGGTAAACGCTGATCTGATATCGGGCCTTCTTCCTGTCTTCCTTAAAGATGTCGTTTACCACTTTTGTGATTCTTCGGCAAGATGGTGTCCCCAGCGACACGAGCGATAGATTTGGCCCCTCAAAATACCAATTCTCACATCATCCACCTCTGATCTTACGGCGCACTTGCGTTAACCCCCACAACGTTCGCACTCGGTCTGCACTTTGCCTCCACACTGAAGGGATATGTACACAACTATACACCTACGAGTATGGAGTGTCATTATTATTATTATCTTAATTTTCTTTTATATATATATTTTTTTTCTCTTTTTTCTTTTCTTTTTTTCTTTTCTTTTCTTCTCTTTTTTTTTTCTTTTTTCTTTTCTTTTTACAATGCCAGACGATCCTATTGAACTAGGGCTGATGGATGGATGGATGGGAATTGTTCGGGCCAGACGAGGAGGGAAAAGGGGAGAAGGGAAAAATAGGATAGGACGAGGAGGAAGAAGAGGAAAGGAAAGGTGAGGAGAAGGAGGAGGAAAGACGAGAAGGAGGGAAAAGTAGGATAGGACGAGGAGGGAGAGAGGAAGAAGAATGAGAAGGGGAAGGAGGAAGAGAGAAGAGGAGGACGAAGAAGGGAAAGGAGAGAAAAGGGAAAGGAAGAGCAGAGCCGAGGAAAGGAGGATGAGGAAGAGAAAAAGAAGGAGGAGGAGGAGAGAGGGAAAGAAGAGGACGAGAAAGACGAAAAGGAGGAGGAACCCCCCCCCCACCTTGAGCTCGGGTCGACGGAGCCCACAACTGAATAAAATCTGGCGGTGCTCTTCCAAACAACTTCCTTCGAGTCTACAGCGCTGGCGGCGGCGTCATCGGAAGTGCGCTCGTGCCTCGCATTTGCTTAGTTGTGGGTTCGAATCCCGTACTTCTCTCCGATTCCCAAGAGTGACTGTAGTTACCCTGCCTCAACAGTCCCCAAGGCGTATAGGGGGAAGATGACGGCTTCGGCCGCAGCTACTCAGTGCCTCCTGGCTTAGGCTCCTCACCATCTTGTACCAATGCTTTCCAACGGGCAAGTCGAGAAATTCCTCAACGCTTTGAGAAGTGGACTCTTCTTACTCTTCTTATAATTGAACAGAATTGTCTTGCATGAGCCACAATCAAATTGCCAACGATCCTCCCAGCAACATCTCATCTTGTTCTACAATCATAAGAACATAAGAATGGAGGAGACTGCTAGAGACCATAAGGCCTACACTAGACAGTTCCATGTCCATTACCACCTTTCATCTCTATCCATAAAGTTATATAGTCTTTTTTTACAACCAATTGTTTCTTTGCTCACTAGATGGTTATTAAGTCTAATCCATTCGTTAACCACTCTATTGGTAAACCAGTTCTTGCCTACTTCCTTCTTAACCCATTAAACTCCGATGACAAGATTCGTTGTCATTTGGTCAAATAAAACAAAAAATTATAAAACACCAAAATGTTTGATCCAACACCAGAAAAATATGACGTCAGTCCTCGCTTCGCTCGCAGCGAAGCGAGGACTGACGTCATATTTTTCTGGTGTTGGATCAAACATTTTGGTGTTTTATAATTTTTTGTTTTATTTGACCAAATGACAACGAATCTTGTCATCGGAGTTTAATGGGTTAAACCTAAGGTTCTCCCTGGATGCATTTCTTGGACACTGTGCATCATTGTCGTCTCAGACGTATTGCAATGTACCTCTGTGTCGCCTGTGCAACCGTGACGCCTACGATAAGGTTGCATGTCTTTGCAGACACACCCACACACGCACGCAGTCACAGACACAGACACAGACACGTAACTCCCTCCGTCAAGGGTTCCTATCGATGACCCAGATTTGTGATCGACCCCTTGCTTGGTGTGTGTGTGTGTGTGTGTGTGTGTGTGTGTGTGTGTGTGTGTGTGTGTGTGTGTGTGTGTGAATTTAAGACAAATGGATTTAGAACCCACGACACTGAGACTCGAACCCTTTGTTGTGCTAGTCATTAGGCAATGACGCTAACCGCTAGACTATGACCCTATTACAAAGTGAAATGACCAATTCCCACAATACTTTCATATAGTGCAGTAGCATGTAGTCTCAGCTTTACCGAGTCTATTCAGACGAGCCATTCGACAGTTTGTGTGTGTGTAAGATCACAGCATTATCCATAAATATGTCTATGAAACTCATACGGGAGGGTAGTTGAAGTCCAGGACGCGATCCAAGACAATGGTGAATCATAAACACGCACACAGAGGCGTCTCTTTGTAACACCTTCCATATCTTGTGACATTTTCCCCCTTATAGTAGCCAACGCCTTTTTTTTTTTTTTTTTTCTCTCTCTCTCTCTCCAACGGACGGGGACGGCCATTGCCGTGAACGGGACCGAGGGAGGACGAGCCGATTCGGGCCGAGCAATCTTCACCCCGTCCCACACGGTGCCCTATCCCTCTCCCCTCTCCCTTTACTCTCCATTCCCCTCTTATTCCCTTACCCGTCCCCCTTCCCTCTTCCTCTCTCCCTTTCCTCTTCCCCTTCTTATTCCTCGTCCCTTTCCCTTTTTCCTTTCCCCTCTCCATACCATTCATTCTTCTCTCCCTTCCTTTTTCTTTTTCCGTTCCCTTTCCCCTCCCCGCCCCCTCCTCTCCTCTTTGCCTTTATCTTACTCCCCATCCCTACTCTCATTTCCACTCCCCTATGGAGGCAAACAGGAGGAGTCACAGTCTGGGTCAGGTATATATATATATATATATATATATATATATATATATATATATATATATATATATATATATATATATATATATATATATATATATATATATATATATATTAGATAGATAGATATACATAAATTGTTTGAGAGTGTGATAGGTGGGGAAGGGTAAACGAAGACGGGCTAAAAATAAATTTATTGTCCTAACGTTTCGGTCTCTATGACCTTCTCCAGAGTCGTCAGAAGAAGGTCATAGAAACCGAAACGTTAGGACATTAAATGTATTCTTAGCCCAACTTCGTTTATCCTTCCCCACCTTTCACTCTCTCAAACAATTTATATATATTTATATATATTTATATATATATATATATATATATATATATTTGTATATAAATATATATACGTATATATATAGACCGATTAGCTTACTATCAAATGTATATAAAGTATTCTCCAAGATCCTTACTGAGTCAAGTTTTAGATGGAAACCAATCGAGAGAACAAGCAGGTTTTAGGAGCGGATACTCGACTCTAGACCATTTGCAGGCGATTAACCAACTAATCGAGAAAACGACAGAATACAATACATCTCTCTGTTGAGCTTTTGTAGATTAATAGAAGGCCTTTGACTCGGTAGAACAAATAGCAATACTAAACTCACTACGCAGTCAGGGTACAAACGAATAGACCGTAAGGGGGTTTTAGAAAAGATTTATGCGTATGGTACCGCTATAATTCGACTACATAAAGATTCAGAAAAGATCAAGATAAAAAAAGGAGTACGGCAAGGCGATACCATTCCACCCATATTATTTACAACTTGCTTGGAAGATATTTTCAGAACCTTGAGTTGGGAAGAGAAAGGTTTGAAGATTAATGGCGAATATTTGAACCACCTAAAATTTGCGAATGACATTATTCTTATTTCAGAAAGAGCAGAAGACTTGCAAGAGATGCTGAGCAATCTAAACAAGGAAAGTCTCAAAGTAGGTTTAAAAATGAATAAGGCCAAAACTAAAGTGATGTTCAACACGAAAGTTCAAAGTAAAGAGATTGTAATTGATGGTGAGAGTCTTGAAGAAATTGAGGAGTATAATTATTTAGGCCAGGCAGTGAAGGTGACAAAAGATCATGATAATTAGATAAAAAGACGTATTACAATTGGTTGGAAAGTGTTTGGTAAATATAATAAAAGCCTGAGAAGCTCTCTATCCTTTATGTTTGAAACGTTAAGTTTACAATCAATGGATTCTGCCAGCAATAATCTATGGGTGTGAGACTTGGAAACTGACGAAGGCAATGTAAACAAAGCTAAGGACTGCACAGAGGAGAATGGAGAGATCAATGATGGGAGAAACGCTGAGAGACCAAAAGAGAGCAAGTTGGGTGAGAGAGCAGACTAGAGTGAAAGATATTGTGGAGGCGGCGAAAGAGAGGAAGTGGAATTGGGCAGGTAAGTTAGTGCGAACGACTGACGAGGGATGGAGCAAGTGTGTTACTGAGTGGACGCAGCGAGATAGGAAGCGTGGAATAGGAAGACCAGATGGAGAGACGAGTTTGAGAAGTTTGCAGGAGTGACATGGCAGAGGTTGGCGCGGTCGTGTGAATCATGGAATGCTATGAAAGAGGTCTTTGTTCAGCAGTGGACTCAGGATGGCTGATTTGATTTGATATGTATGTATATATATTGGTTAAGTCACTGTCCATTTGTTACGTATCGACTAGGTTCGAGTTCTATCTCGAAACCGTATCAATTTCCGAATATGCTTACATAGAGCTCCTTTTTAATCTCGATCGTTTTTAAAGAAATTAATATGGAAAAAGTTAGTGATTGATATTATATATATATATATATATATAAATATATATATATATAAATAAATATATATATATAAATATATATATATTACACATTATCATTATTGTTGTAATCATTGTCATCATCACTAGGGCTTAAACTTATTCCCATGGTTTCTCTAAGTCTCCAAATGCATCTATCTTTCCCATTCCAAGGAACTCTCGGCAGGATCGGTCGACCTGGCTTAGCCATCAATTATGTGGATGTCCTTTTCATTTCAACCTCTGAGAGTTGTCTCTTATGGAGAAAACCCTGGAAGTGAAATCAACATCAAGGAAACGCGCCATATGCCCACATATGCACACGTAATGCCTGTCACTGAGCGATGCGACAAGCATGATGGGACACACGAGGCACTACACAAGCAGGACACGCACCTGGCGTGTCTGAGTCGAGAATTACTTAGTTACATAGTGACAGTTATATGTGGGTGGTGTTGCTCGAACTGCACTGTTTATAAATAAGAGCCGGGAGCTCTAGTGTATTGCTGACATGGCATTCCTTTGTAACAGAAGTGAGAATTATGCAGAGACTCGAGATTATTCTAAGTAAACAACATTGCCATATAGACTTGTAACAACGAATCTGATTGGAGAAAGGGTGGAGGAGGAGAAAACTCAATTGGTTCAGGATTGTAAGATCACGCCGTTAGGGGAGGATCTTGAATATAAAGTTAAAGATCATTGTACTAAAAAACAAAGCTCACGTGGGATCTTGCATAAGTGCTCTCGAGGGATTCCTTTGGAGCACGCTGTATAAGAATTAACGGAAGAAAGATACAGAAGGATAATATAACACGTTTTCATTTTCCTGGACAGAATATTATAACTAAAAGAAGTGAGTTGCTATACCCATAACTGAGGACCACAAGGGCGACTACAGTGTCGAGAGGACTAACAGCGGGCAACACAGACAGTTATAACAGGGGGCGGCGAGAGTCGACAGGGGCTACGAGCTAGTGAACCATGGGTGGGCGACACCGGGTCTTGGCCATTGGCTCCGTAACAGATCAAGTGGCCTATGTCACAATTTCTATTTTCATTTCTATTATTATTACGTGCCATATTGTTGGAGTTTGTGACTGTGTGTGTGTGTGTGTGTGTGTGTGTGTGTGTGTGTGTGTGTGTGTGTGTGTGTGTGTGTGTGTGTGTGTGTGTGTGTGCGCGCGCTCGCGTGTGCTTTAAAAATTATACTATTAGATATTACGAATGCTACATGTTAGCAGTTGATATATGAAATGATATATGTTTAGTCAAATTTGAAGAACATGTACGTAAATATAGCGTAGAGACGACGGTAGGGCCAGTCAGCAGAAGACTAACTGGGCCATGGAGGAGGGTGGGCGTGGAGAGGCACAGGAGAACCATTTTGTGCAGGCAGTCGGTCGTATCTGCGGGCGGGCAGGAGTGTCTGGAGGAGAAAGGTGGGCGTGGCATTGGTGGGCGTGGTGGAGTCGGGCACTGCGGGCGGTGGCGGTGCGCCCTAGCTCGAATGCTTCACATGCGCGCGCGCGCGCACGCACACCTCTTCTTCACTTCTTCTCTTCCTGTTTCTCCTCTGCCTCCTTTTCCTCCTCCTCATTCTCATTCTCATCCTCTCTCCTCTTCTTTCTCTTCATCTTCCTCCTCTTCTTTCTCTTCATCTTCCTCCTCCTCATCATCATCATCATTTTCATATGCCTCCTCCTCATTCTTCATGCTACTCGTGATATTCATCTTTGTCCTCTTCCTCCTTCACCTCTTCCTCACTTCCTCCTCTTCTTCCCTATACTCATCCTTCTCTTCGTGCTGTTCCTCTTCGCCCACGTCTTCCTTCTCGTTTTCCTTGCCTTCTTCCTCCTCCTCCTCCTCCTCGTCCTCTTCACCTCTTCCTCCTCCTCGTCGTCTTCCTTGTCCTCTTCATCCTCGTCCTCTTTGTCCTCTTCATCCTTCTCTTTCTCCTTCTGTTCCTCTACCTCTTAATGTTTCTCTTGTCTCTTCATGCTCTTCCTCATCTTAATCTTCATCTTTGTCCTCTTCTTTCGCCTCTTCCTCCTCATTCCCCCCGACCTCCGTATTCTTCTTCGTCCTCCTCGTCCTCTTCTCCGTTTTCCTCCTCCTCCTTCTCCATTTCCTCCTTCTCTTCTCCCTCGTCTTCATCCCCATCTTCATCCTTATCCTCCTCCTTGTCCATTTCTTAAAGCTCCTCATTTTTTTCTTTTCCTTCTCTTGATCATCTTCGTGCACCTCCTTCATCTCCACCATTTCCCTCTATTCCTACTCCTCCTCTGCCTTCTCCTCCTCTGCCTTCTCCTCCTCTGCCTTCTCCTCGTCTTCCCTCCTCCTCTCCCTCTTCCTTCCCCCCTGTCTGTTTCTCCTCTCCCTCATCCTCTTTCAGCTCTTCATGGTCCAGAGTATGAGGTATTTGGCTGCAAGTTTTATGTAGTCGGTAATTTAGGGACCTTAGGCACATCCCTACGGACCAAGTCGCTTAGCATTCATTATGGTTGGAGATTCGTCTCCACTTTAATGCTGAAACTTTTAACATCTACTATCAGGTCCTTCTGCTACTACCCACCCACCCTCCCTCGGCAGTCTTTTATTTACCATTGTAAATAATTGGAACTCCTCCGTTTTTACCTTCACCTCTTCCTTCTCCTCCCCCACCTCCTCCATTTCCTCCTCCTGTCACGAACCTCCCTCTTCCTTCCCCCCTGTCTGTTTCTCCTCTCCCTCATCCTCTTTCAGCTCTTCATGGTCCAGAGTATGAGGTATTTGGCTGCAAGTTTTATGTAGTCGGTAATTTAGGGACCTTAGGCACATCCCTACGGACCAAGTCGCTTAGCATTCATTATGGTTGGAGATTCGTCTCCACTTTAATGCTGAAACTTTTAACATCTACTATCAGGTCCTTCTGCTACTACCCACCCACCCTCCCTCGGCAGTCTTTTATTTACCATTGTAAATAATTGGAACTCCTCCGTTTTTACCTTCACCTCTTCCTTCTCCTCCCCCACCTCCTCCATTTCCTCCTCCTGTCACGAACCTCCCGTATCAAAAAAAGATCAATTATCTATGGACAGGTTGTGATAGATGTACTACTTCAAAACAGTCAGGTTATTAGCTAGGTCCGGCGTAGTACGGTGGTAGAAAAATTAAAATGGAACATTTATTCACTTTATTAAACTATAAATTTAACAACTTTGGCCTATTTAAACAACAAAAACGGAATTATGAATGAGGTGAATATGCAAATCAAAGGTACAGTAAAAAAAAAAGTTACAAATATAAAAAGTATTACAAAGCGGATTAAAAACTCCGTGCATTGACTTCTTGCTAAACCTCTACTAAGTTATAAAAAGTCTGTCACCACGCGTAGCACTGTAGTACAACAAAAGGTTAACTAGAACAACACTTAAACAAAGGGGTTTACCTTAAACTTACGGAAGGCGGCAGCTTCCTCTTCGGGGAAAAGAAGATGGAAAAAAGACCCACGAAACAAGTTGACCCTCTCTAAATAGGCTCGCCAATTGACCTGATGGTCATTGGAGCCAGAGGCCGAAAGGTCAAATAGGAAGTGCTTTCCTATCCCACTTTAACTGATAGTTAACAAGCCTAACCCACTTACATAACCTTAAAATTTACACACACAAAACTAATATGCACGTACATAAAACCTTAATACTAACAAAAAAAAATAAAAGTAAAAAGGATTACAAGAAAAAAAATATAAAGGTGGCAACTTGACATGCGCGCACACATGTCCAGCCAGTCGGCCGGCGATTGATAACTGTTGTCATCATATGAGACAGACATTCAATTAAAAATATCTTTTAAAATACAAGAAATTGTACGGCGTAGCGTACCATCATATGTTAATTTGGTTACACAAGTTGATGGAATGCTGGCTACATTCAATCCAAACCTTGAACGTTCACAGACAAAAAGAAACATATTCAAACAACTTGGCAAGATGTGCCGCGATGCTCACGTTCACGTTCACCTGAAGGCTAGGAATTAACAAGGACGCCACTGTTTGACCATTGTTCACGAACTGGGTGTGTCAAACTTGGTCCGCAGCTGGGCGATAAAAAGGAGGGGGGTGAAAACTGCGTGCTGGCCGACAACCTACATCCACCGCACAAAGAAAGAAAACACGTGAACATTCGAGATACGTGACACTCCTCCTCCTCCTCGTTCTCTTCCCGAACCTCTTACTCCACCTCCTCTTACTTCACGTCTTTTTCGCAACACTCCTGCTTATCCTACTTCGCACTGTTGTCTGTCTGCTAATGATTTCGACTTCAATACAATGCGATGGTAGCAGTGTATATAGCAGTCGATTGTCGGATCGTTGGCGACTAATCCGGCTCCCCAACTGATCACCCACCAGTGAGGAGGGCATGTTGGACACAGATGGAAGAAAGAGAAAAACATCAAAAGTTCAGTTGAACTCTGAGTCAATGGCTATCCATCCCCCGTTAATGATCACTAACCCACGTCTTTGCTATACGTGGCATCCCTCCAGAGCCAGGAGTCGGGAGTCCCGGAGGCTGAGTGATGTCCCAGTGCTGTGACTAGCAACACGCCTATTTGTTCCTCTGTTCATTTCAGGAAGGTTGTCCACCCTTGGCTCGGAGGCAAATCGACTGGACTTTGAGTTAAGCATACCCCGAGTCAAACAACTACCGCCTAGGCCGACATCACACGGCTGCTGTTTTCTCCTTAGTGTCAAGGTGGTGGGCGTGTATACTCTCCCATAACCTTTGTGACTGTTGGTTTAACATGTATACTCAAAGCCTAGTTCCCTCTCGTTGGACTCGGTGGGGCGTGGTAGGGCGAATCATAGGCATATGTACTGTATATGACAGCCATATATGGCACTTATGGTGCTGGCGGGCTTGTAACCTCCTCTGCTCTCCTGATCACCACCCTTTGGTTAGGACATTACTGTCCGGTCAGTACGATCCCCCTTCCATGCTGCTCTGTCCATGTAGATCTCCCACTGCTCAACCTCCACCAGTGAAGCGTTCCTTCTCATGAGTGCTTCGTCCATATTGTCCATCCATCTCTTCCTAGGTTCCCCAAGGCCCTGGTTCTATCTGGTCTCCCCTCCAAGGCCCTCAGCGTGGCTTCTTCTTCTTCTTGGGGTCACCTGTCCACGTGGCTATACTACTGTGTGTGTAATGTTTTCAATGGCGAGCCTCTCCCTGATGGCTCTGCTTTTTACTCTGTCCCACAAAGAGAGATAGTGGACTAGTGTCAGAGCCCTCATTTCCGCCGCTTCTAATCTTCCTTTTGTTTAGTTTGTCGTTGTCCAAGTTTCACTGCCATATAATTAATACAATTGTTCTGGGATGTTCTTATCTTTCAAAACAGAATATAGCAGTGATGTATTTGAACCCATCTTTATTCTGGCAGGTATAATAGTTAAAAGTGATTATTAAACTTACCATTGTTGCAAAGTGAAAAAGCCTACAATGTATAAGAAAGGACGACGAAATCACTTGGTGCTTATATCAATTCCTTCCGCATGGAAGACCATGTGTGTGTGTGTGTGTGTATTTTACCTAGTTGTCTTTTGCGGGAGAAGAGCTATGCTCGTAGGGACCCGCAGTTGTATCTTTCCGCATGCAGTTCTTTCTTAAAGTCGTGTATAGTTTAGCACTCACTGTTTTCTCTTTCAATTTATTCCATGTATCTATCACTATGTGGAAAGCTATTCTTATTTCAGATCTCTTCTGTAACTGTCCTTAAATTTCTTCTTGTGTCCCCTTGTATTTCTTCTGTCCCATTTAAGTAGATCATCCCTGTCAAGGATTTCCATCCCTTTCATAATTCTATATATGGATATCAAATCGCCTCTTTCTCTTCTTTGCTCCAGAGTTAATAAGTTTAGTTTGTCCAATCTTTGTTCGTATGTCAACATGCTGAGTGTTGGTGCCATCTTTGTTAGTGCTCTTTGAATTCTTTCAAAAAAAAAATTTTGGTGTCCATAGTGACGCTGCGTACTCTAATTTTGGTCTTATCAGTGTAACTAGGATTTTCTTTACATTTTCCTCGTCCATGTAGTCAAAGGCCACTTTCATTGATCTTATTAAGTTGTAGGTTTCTCCAACTATTTTGTTTACATGTTTGTCTGGTGTCATGTCATTTGAAATGATCACTCCTAGGTCTCTTTCTGAATTTACTTTTGTAACTTCTTTTGTTCCAATTTTGTATTTACCGGATAATTCCATTATACTACATTTTTTAATGTTGAAATTCACTTCGTTCTTTTTACTCCAATTCCAGACTTTGTCCAGATCTCCCATAAAAGATTTACAGTCTTTTTCGTTACTCACTCCCTTCAATAGTTTTGCATCATCTGCAAAGAAGTTTATGTAGCATTT